>NW_020837953.1:13133924-13331921 GCF_003676395.1 Aethalodelphis obliquidens | reverse complement strand
AAAGCAGAAACTAACACACCATTGTAAAGCAATTATACTCCAATAAAGATGTTAAAAAAATAATAAAAAAAGAGTTAATAGTTAAGTACAAGTGCTCTTTCTCCTAAGCTTTTGACAGAAATGTTGCCTCTTGGTACTGACAAAGATTCTTTGCTTGATCAAACTTTAGTCAGGATCTTGAGCCTTTTCTAGGCCCATTTGTGCACATCCTTGTAAAATCCAGTTTTAGCAAGAACCCTGCTAAATCAGTTAACCAGAAACCCTCATCCTTGATATGTGATATCCTCAATATCTGATGAGGTTTCTCATTCTCCACCATCCCCAATATGATGTCTGATCACCCTGACCTGTCTTCATTCAGCAAAAATCCTGTTAGTTGGTTCAGCCAGAATCCCCCTTACTCCTGATGTTTCCTCTTAGAGATTTTCTATTCACTGACTTCCATCCTGCTCCTTGGTTATAAATTCCCACTTGCCCTTGTTATATTTGGAGTTGAGCCCAGTCTTTCTCCTTCCCTTTAAAATTCCATTCCATCCTACTGGATGGCCCTGAATAAACTGTCTCACCATCCTTAAGAATTGTCACTGAATATTTTTTCTCTAACAGTACCATGGTGGTTTCCTTGGAGAGAGAGTTTGGAACTTAATCCCAGCGGTCTTCAATATTTTGCTTACATATCCTCTAAAAGGATTTGAGTAACTCTATAATCCCTTAATCATCTATATTAATATCTAAAATTTTATACAAGTTAAAATACTTGCAAGAGGTATAATTTTTAGACTTTTATAAGTATTGATATTTTAAAATAAGGCTTCCCCAGAAGATTTTATATCAATATGAATATGTTAGTTTTGAAAATTTTTTATTTATAACCCTATTATAACTTTCTGCAACAAAATTATAAATTAGTTTTATACTTATGACCATAAGATTAAAAATTCTCCTGTATTAATTTATTATAATTTTTATCAGAACACAGTTGATAAAACATTGCAAATATATTATCAATTTTGATAAATATTGATAATATCAAACATAGAAAGTAAAATTTATTAGAAACATACCTTTCAATAAGATGACTAGACTGTTTTTAAAAATAAATTTATCCTTGGATTAATATTATTTATGGCTAGAATGAAACAGGGTTTGGCAACAATTCTGTATGTATCTGTGTAAGCTTAGCTAGACCAAGTTATTTGGTGAAACACCAGTTTAGATGTTGATGTGAAGGTATTTTTTAGATGTGATTAATATTTAAATCAGTAGACTTTAAGAAAAGTAGAATACCCTCTACATTGTAGGTGGACCTTATCCAATCGTTGAAGAGCTTAAGAACAAAGACTAAGGTTTCCCAAAGAAGAAGCAATTCTGGCTCATGGCTGTAACGTAGAAACCCTGCTTCTCTTTCCAGTTTGCTGACCTGTCCTGCAGATTTTGGATTCAAGACGGCAGTATCAACTCTCCCCTGGACCTGCAGCCTGCTGGCCTGCCTCACAGATTTTGAACTTGCCAGTCCCATGACTCATGGAAATCTCATGACTCAATTCCTCTAATATATATATTTATATACATATATTCATATATATATTTGAATAGATGACAGATAGATAGACTGACCAATACATATCAAAAATGGAAATTAATATAATTACCTCTCCTTGACCCAAATAATAGAGGGATTGGGAACACCTTTCTGTCCCTGTATTAAGTAATACTGAGATCACATAAAAATAGCTATGTGCTCAAGGAAATCTTTGCTCCTAAAATTAAGACAATGAACCCACAAAGATAGTTTACTTATCAAGACTAACAACTTTTTCATCAAGACTTCAAGACTCTTACCTCACTGTTCCCATCACTCCAGAGTTCTTCTCAAACCTCACCGTTTATCACCAGGAAAGACCCACCTTAAAATCACTGAACCCAAAAGCTAAAACCCTAGAAATAACCTTGCTTCATTTGCTGGGTTAGCAGTTTCTCTCTCTGTTGGTCATTTGGGAACCTGAGAATGATATCTCTTACTGTATATTTACAGATATAAATGCTGATAAAAGTTTCTGAGAAATGAGCAATATCTCTCAGTTTCTAAAACTCTGCTGGAGGAGATAAACTAAGCCAGAAGTTATTTCTTCAAAAAGATACAATTGACAAACCTTAGACAATACTGATCAGGAAAAAAAAGTAAGTACGAATCCACAATACTAAGAATGAAAATCACAATTTAATTGCAAAATCAGAGAAAAAAAATAAAGATAATAAGATTGAAACAATGATTATATACCAATATATTTTAAAATAGATAAAATGAGAAAATTCATAAGCAAGAATCAACACATTATGGCAGAGACCACACATTTTTCAACAATATTTGTTATCCTTTTCTTCTATCTTATTAAAACCTTTGATTTTTTATGTGAATTTTTAGGTGAACATATAGCCAAATGGAATATAAACTACATTGTTCAGCATCCCTTGTAGCCCTGCAGACTGAGGAGACTAAGTCCCGGCCAATTAAACATAAGCATTAATGATGGTCCTGCTCCAAGGAAGTATCTACAGAGAGAGGATGTGTTCACTCTACTTTGGTTTGGGTACTTTCATGAACCACAAGTTGGAACCCATATATTGAGAATGGAAAAAACAAAACTGAAGACATTACTGGTGATTGTGGAATGGACTTCCTGCATTAGTGAGAGAAAATAAAGAAATTGCCGTCTTGTCTAAGCCATGATTACTTAGAGTTTGCTGTCTTCTGTGTCTGACCCAATCCTAGAAAAACCCAAAATTGATGAATTGGATTTCATCAGAATTTAAAACTTCTTATCAACAACACCATTAAGAAAAGACTTCATGGAAAAGACTTCAACCAGAAGAAAATATGTGCAACACACACATCTGGCAAAGGGTTTATATTCAGAATATATAAATAACTTTTACAACTCAATAATAATTTTTAAGACAACCCAATTTAGAAAGATTTAAACAAGTACTTCAAAAAAGAAGATGTATGAATGGCCAATAAGTACTCTAAAATGTGAGCAACGTTACTAGGTATTAGGGAATTGCAAAGTAAAACTATACCAAGATTTCACCTCAGAGTCACTGAAATAGCTAAAATGAAAACACTGACAACACGATACGTAGCCGAGGATGTGAGAACTGGAACTCCCATACACTGCTGTTGTGTCTAAGATTTGAAGTTTCTTATAAAGTATACATCTCCCCAATGACCCCAAAATTCTACTCTCTGGCATTAATCCAAGAGAAATGAAAACATATCCACAAATCTCTTTGTATAAGAATGTTCATATTAGGTATATGGTCAGGCCACTCGATGGCTGTGCTCTTGCTCTCTGTACATCCGCTGCTCCATCAGGTCCTGCTTCACCTACACGCTACTCACATGACTGACTTTCTTACATACTTTCCCACGCCCCAGCTAATGATTGTTCTAGCTTTAGATCAGAACTCTCCACTATGCTTATCAAAGGGGTGGTTAGGGGCATGCCCCTCTGCTGGTTTCCCTGGTAACCAATGAGCCCACCTGCTATCAATTCCCCCTATAACTGGTAATCTCCCCCTGCCCCCCGGGAGCGAAGACTGCCACCATGTCCTGCCCTGCCGTCCACAGCGCATGGTGGGGTGTGGCTCCAGGACCTTGCTTCAGACGTGTAAGCTCCCCCATCTATTAAACCACTGATGTGTCTGTTGCTGACTCTAGGCTCTTTCTTCAGTCTTGAAGCTGGGCAAGTACAGACCTTGCAGGCCTGCAGAACGCAAACCAACAGTAATCTTATTCGTAATAGACAAAAACTAGGAATAGTCCAGGTGCCCATCAACAAGCAAATGTGGTGTATTCTGACAATGGAATACTACTCAGAAGCAACAAAGAAAAACTAATGATACTTGCAGCAATGTGGGTGAATGTCAAAACATTATGCTAGGGCTTCCCCAGTGGCGCAGTGGTTGAGAGTCCTCCTGTCGATGCAGGGGACGCGGGTTCGTGCCCCGGTCCGGGAGGATCCCGCGTGCCGCGGAGCGGCTGGGCCCGTGAGCCATGGTTGCTGAGCCTGCGCGTCCGGAGCCTGTGCTCCGCAACGGGAAGAGGCCACAGCAGTGAGCGGCCTGCGTACTGGAAAAAAAAAAACAACAAAAAACATTATGCTAAATAGAAGAGGCAAGACACCAGAAAATATGTACAGTATGAGTCCATGTGTATGAACTTCTAGAACAGGCAAAGCTGATCTACGTTGTAAAATGGTAGAGTGGTAGTCACTGGAGGAGTGAGGGGTTGATTAGAAGGGGTAAGAGAACTCTCTAGGATAATGGAAATGTGCTATAGGACACAATTAACAGGCATATGCATTTTTCAAAATTCACTGAACTGCACATTTTTTTTGTCTACTTGTTTCACAGTAGTATGAAATTATACCTTGATTATAAACACAGGAATGATTCTACTGATTACCCCCATTTTTCAGGGGTGGGGAAAGATAAATTAGTTGATAATCAGTTGGCTCAGAATAGGAATTTTTCCACTTCTCACTAATTTTTTCTTTCCCTTGGGGATGTTTACCTGTCTCTATGTTACATTAGAATTTCCTTGACAATTACCAGAGCCCATTCCTGAGGTATGAGTGGGAAAGATACAAAGGATAAAGGTGAAAATATTGACTAGGGGAAAGCTTAGAGAGTTTTGTTTTTGAACATTGGCCAGAAGCAATAGTAAAACATGATAGGTTGTTCACGTATGAAAAGATTCTCAATAAAGAAAATCCCAAGGAATTGCAAAAATAAAACAGAACAAAAAACTCCTGGAACTGATAAGCAGCTATAGCAAGGTTGTAGGATACATGGTTAATATACAGAAGTCAATTGCTTTTGATTCTATCTTTGCAATTTCCTGTGAATATGTAATTATTTAAAAATTCTTAAGTGGAAAAATTGATCTACTCTCATAAACTACAAATATCTGTAACCTTGCCTACTTTTTATAAATTAAAAGCTGATAATTCATTGAATGACATCAAGAATTGCTGCTCCACCCTATGAGATTTATTGATGGGACGTAAGCCAAGAAATACACAAAGATATCTGAAAAATAAGATAATTTAATTTAAAATTAATTTATACCAAAACACACACATCTGCAGCCCCACTTCTCAAAGAAAATTACTAATAATGTAAGTAGCTTTTGGCAGGAAAGAACTTTTTGCAGGAAAGAGCTCTCTACAGGAGGCCTCTTTGTCTTGTCACTAACCTTAAACCAGGCACCCCCATCTCCAGCCCTAGCACACGTTTCACATCTTTTGCTTACACAATACCTTGTCTAATCTGTTGGTTCTTTCTGTAGATCAAAGAAGTAGAAATGAAGAATAAATAATTAACAGATGACCAGATCTCTTCCCTAGCTTCCCATTCAGTAACCTGGTGAACAAACTGTATGAACAAGACAGCATCTAAAGAAAAAGTGCAAGATATCAACAAGCCTGCACACAGTGGGGGATGGAGACTACACTGACCCCCTATCTCAATGATGAACTGAGATTACTTCCCTTTTTCCCTTTAAAAACTTTCATGGGTGAGCAGGATCTTCGGGGGTGGTTTTGGGGGGACATTGAGTCCACCATCTCCCCAGATTGGTGGCATTCTGATTAAAAGCAACTTTCCTTTCTACCAACAACTACTTCTCGGGTATTGATGTACCAGCAGCAAGAAGCCAGTCCTGATTCGGTATCCGTAACATTTTGGTATATTTTCATCCAGTATTGCGTGTGTGCTAAAAAATGAGTGCTTACAAACTTTAGCATGCATGAGAATCACCTAGAGAATTTGTTAAAGCACAAACCACTGGGCTCCACACACAGAGTTTCTGATTCAGTAGATCTAGGTAGAGTCCAAGAATCTGCATTTCCGAGAAGTTCCCAGGTAACGTTGATACTATTGATTATAGAGACTACACGTTCAGTATAAGTGATAAACACCATAATTATATTCTCCTAAATAAAACTAAACTAAGTGAGAAATAAAAGATTAAGGCAGATTGTGCATTAAAATGTCAACTTTATAAATCAGTTGTATAAAATAAAGTTAGCATGTGTGAATGGGCGGGTGGACAATCTAATGATGAATTCCGGTATTGGGCTGATTTATCTGCCCAATTACAGGCAGTGATAGCCTGCTCCCATTGAGACAGAGACTTAAGTGCTAAACTTGCTTCATGGCTGAAAGCAATTGAGAACACATGTTTCCTGGGGTTTGCCTATTCCTTAGATAGATGGGAAGAAGTTTCAGGAAGACACATCTCAGTTCCTGATCCCATCACGGAAGCATGGTGAGTAGTAAGTGAGGAGGTAGAGAGAGGCCACGGGTATTACTCTAGTAACAGAAAAAGCTGCTTTCACAAGGAAGTAAACCTCAGCTGTTGGGAGAATTACAGCCCTTACAAGCACCACTGCCATCCCTCCTGCCCTCCCCCAATACTGTTAAACACTTAAGTCTTTCCAGTGGCCCATTGTTGTCAATAGGTTATAAGGATATCCGCGTACATCAACTGGTATATCTGCGTCTCTGGTTATTTGGCTAGGAATAATTCCTAGAAGTGTGAAATTACTGGGTAGTAATTTAAGGCTTTTCATACATATTGTCCAGTTGTCTTCCAGAAAGGATGCAGAGATTTACACTTCTGCCACCACTACTCATGGCACAGTACTGCAGTGTAAGCAAGAAATAAACCTCTGTGTGTCAAACCAGTGAGATGAGAGTGGTGTTCAGTGATTTAGAAACATTATTTTGATGTATACTCACAGCTGCCCAGTGAAATGGAAACTATTATTAATACCACTTTACAGTGGCAAAAACAGGTTTTCAAACAGGATTGTTTGAAATCACACAGCTGGTAAGTAGCTGAGTGGACACTCAAATTTAGTTTCCGCTGACTCCACTCATCGTGCTTTGGATCACAATTGGGTTGAAAAGAAATTTACAGAGATTACATCATGGCTTGAAGTCACGTGAGGTATAAGAGGCATAGGTTATATGAGAATCCTGCTGGTGAAGAGTCCCAGATCCTTTAGGGCTCTATGTGTTTAACCACTTATCATCTACTCATTAAGATTAAATTCCTGGGACCCAGGGTAGCCTGGCAAGGGAGAACATAGTCATTGGCAAAGTAGATGGCTCCTGAGGACAGCCTGGAAAACGTCCTCCCTCCCCCTTTGCATGACACTCCAAAAGCCTTCCCACCTCCCCCACCTACTCCTTGGCCCTTTGCCAATGCCTAAGCCTTCCCAGCCATGATTTAAGGTTTCCCTTCCACCCCACCCCGAGAAATTAAAAGGGAATGGAAGATCAATATGACATAGAAGCGAAATCTGATAGACAGCATGAAAGTCTTTCACTCTAGAAAGAAAGTTCAGTCGTTCTTTCAATAATTAGTTATTGACTGTGTGTCTGGCATTATGCTAGGGATAATATGATGAGCAGAATCAGGCCAATCCCTCCTTTGTGTAGTTTATGGGAAGAATATGAATCTGTGAGAGCACAAAGCAAGGGGTGTGGACAGGAAAGTTCACTGGACAAACGCAGCAGCATGTGCAAAGGCCCCGCAGTGGAAGGCCATAGCAGGTTGCCAGGAAAGAAAAGACTGCAGTGAGTGGAGAGCGAAAAGGAGGGAGATTGGGGGCAAATGAAGCTGCAGGGTAAACCACATAGGCACCAGTGAACTGTGCTGACATTCCTGGAAAAACACTGGTAGGTTCTAAGCAGAGAGTAGGTTGCATGACCTGCTCAGAGTTACATTTGAAAAGGTCCTTCTGGCTTTAGTGTGGAGAACGGATTGGAGGAGGGAGGAAAGGCCAGGTCAGTGGAACTGCAAGCACTTAAGTCACTTAAAAACACTCCCTCTGCCCTGCGCCAGGACACATCCTTCGGCAGGACATAGCTGAGGTGAGGACTTGACCTCACACTCAAACAGCTCTAGGTCTTTCCCTCTGTCCACGTGTGTCTTTGGCCCATCTGCTGCTGCTTTGGGGAGACAACCCTTGGGACTGAGCCTGATATATAAACCCTGGCTTTCATAATCGTCTGTTCATTTCTCTAAGCAGCGATCTGCCTTTAGGGAGAAAATAGTACAGGACAATCACCTCCCACCAACACGCCCCCATCACTTACTTACTTACTTACTTACTTACTTATTTATTGATTGATTGATTGATTGATTGATTGATTGATTGTGGTACGCGGGCCTCTCACTGTTGTGGCCTCTCCCGTTGCGGAGCACAGGGTCCGGACGCGCAGGCTCGGCCGCCATGGCTCACGGGCCCAGCCGCTCCGCGGCATGTGGGATCTTCCCAGACCGGGGCACGAACCCGTGTCCCCTGCATCGGCAGGTGGACTCTCAACCACTGTGCCACCAGGGAAGCCCACATTTTATTTTTTTAACTTAAAAATCCTAAACCAGTTTTTAAAGAAACATTCTATATTTCCAGCAGAAAAGCCAGGCTACCACTGGGTTTATTCACAGCCAGGACTCCACTTCACACCATAAGTCACTATAGATTTTGTAGTCCCCATTTAAGTAGCAAGTATAAAAGTGATTCTATCGGCTCTGCTGTGGGGAATGTATGACCATAGAGAGCAGTGGTTTGTTCACTATAAAATCCCTACAGCAAGCACTAAAAAAGTTTGACTGCGACTGACATTACCAAATCGAACATTCCTTTCCTTTTCAACTTGGTTTTCCTGAGGCTAAATGCTACACTTTATAGCTCTCATAATTAAATACAATCTTGATAGAGTCAAATCAATTACAGAAGACAATAACTTCTTGGCTTTTGATTCTCTGAATAGCAATTTAGTTCTCTTTACCAAATAGGATAACCCTTTAGCCAATGTCTTTATTTAGATCATGCAGTACATTTGTTAGGAACATGGCCAAGAATAGAGTTGAATGGTTAAGTCGCTAGAGACCTGCCTCTAGGTTGTCATAGTAGCATCAACTATCACAAGTCCACCAAACATACCATCGTGTCTCCAAGAGATTATGGAAAATGTCTTTTTGAAATACCAACATGAAAAACTTTGTCTGCTGATCCCACCACATATTTGATGCCAAAGAACTTGTTCCATCAATAGATTCTCATACATCTGTTGAAAATACAGGCAAAAAAGTGAGTCTAATACGACTTGAACTTAATGGTTCCCGTCATTCCCCATGTCTCTCTCCCAGTATCCACAGTTCATCTTTAAGAAGCTGGGAGTCTCCTCTGATGTTTAAGTGTACAAGGGTGTATGCTTGCACTCCATGAATTTACCCACCTCGAAGGGAGACACCCTCTCCCCCGCCCCTGCTGCCCTTCACCCTGGGCTCCACATCCCTCCAGCCCTGTTGGGGGCTCTCTAGTCTCCCTCCCAGACCAGTGGTTTTAGATGATGTTGTTCCATGGACCACACCCTCTCAATTACCCCACAAGCACAGACTCCTCTAGTCAGGGACCAATCCCTCTTCTTGGACTCAGCCAAACCTGTTACAAAGGAGAGGCCAAACCCAAATTGTGGTTAATTACAATGTTAACGAGCAGAAAAAGCCCTCAAGATTTCTTGCCTCACTGATTAATGCTATCCTTTTGCTTGGACTCTGTCTTCTCTCCTTTTCTACTAAAACTCTACTGATTCTTCCTGCTAGCTGAAACCCAAACTCCTTTAGAAAGCTTGACTAGTACCTCACTCGATGTGATGTAGTCCTCTTTTAAGTTCCTCATAAGCATTATACAAAGATTTTAGAGTAAAACATCCATCTAGGTTGGCATCTAAATTGTCATAAATAAACCATTTGGTCACTCTGCACCTTGATTTCCTCATCTGCAAAATGTCATAGGGATGCCCTGAGACCTAAATCACACTATAAAGTGTTTTGCCCCTGGTTAGGCACTCAGAAGTGGAAGTAACCATCAGTATGATTTATATCTCTTACTGTAGTAATTAGGCTTATATTATAGTGTTTATGAATTCATCATTGCTTCCTCGCCCACTTCCCACCCCTCCTCCACTGTGAGCTGCTTGGGAGGCAACTTCACTAATTAATCTTAGCTCAGCATCAGAAAGAGGCTGGGATGGAGAGTGTTCATTCATTCCTAGATAAACTGAAGTTGTCTGGAATTCTGTGTTGTCCAATCCAGAACCCTCTACCCATATGTAGCTAAATATTTATATTCAAATTAATTACCGTTAACTTAAGTTAAAATTTTTATTCCTCAGTTGTACTAGTCACATTTCAACTGTTCAATAGCCCTATGTGGTTAATAGCTACGATTTTGGACAGCACAGGTTTGGAATATTTCCATCATAGCTGAAAGTTCTATTGGAACACACTAGTCAAAATGCTAAATACAGAGACATATTGTCAAACAGCAGCTCAGATTTCCAGCTGCCCACACAATCCCCACCAATGCTAAACACTGCAGGCAGATGGGGTCACACATAAGATAGTGTATGAAGTGCCACCAAAGGCTTTACTACTCATCACTAAAGGTAAACTACAGTGGAAGATGCTGAAATCTGCTCTATTGCCCCAGCTTGTGTCCAACTCTTGATATTGCAAATTCAAAGTAAGTGATTCATAGTGATAAACGCCTACATTAAGAAAAAAGATCTCAAATAAAGAATCTAACGTTATACCTCAAGTAACTAGAAAAAGAAGAACAAAGTAAGCCCAAAGTTATTAGAAGGAAGGAAATAACAAAGATTAGAGCAGAAATAAATGAAATAGAGACTAGAAATGCAATAGAAAAATCAACAAAACTGAGAGTTGGCTTTTTGAAAAGATAACAGAATTGACAAATTTCTAGCTAGGATAACTAAGAAAAAGGGAGAGAAGACTCAAATAAATAACATCATAAGTGAAAGAGGAAGCATTACCACAGATACCACAGAAATACAAAGATCATAAGAGGCTTCTATGAACAATTATATGCTAACAAATTGGATAACCTAGAAGAAATGAATAAACTCCTAGAAACATATAACCTACAAAGCCTGAATAAGGAAGAAATCAAAAAATTAGAACAGACCAATAATGAGTAAGGAGCTTGAATCAATAATCAAAAATCTCCCAAAAGAGAAAGAAGCAGAATCAAATGACTTCACTGGTGAATTCTACCAAATATTGAAAGAAGAATTACTACCAATCCTTCTCAAACTCTTCCCAAAAATCAAAAAGAAAGGGACACTTCCAGACTGATTTTTCAAGGCTTGCTTTACTCTAATACCAGAGCCAGATGAGGTCATTACAATAACAGAAAATTACAGGCTGATATCCCTGATGAACATAAACGCAAAAATCCTCAACAAAATACTAGCAAACCAAATTCAAAAGCATATTTAAAGGATCACACACCATGATCAAGTGGGATTTATCCCTGGGATGCAAGGATGATCCAATATATGCAAATTAATAAAAGTGATCCATTACATTAACAAAATAAAGGATAAAAATTATATGATTATCTCAATAGGTACAGGAAAAGCATTTGACTAAATTCAACACACGTTCATAATAAAAAAAAAACCTCTCAGGCTTCCCTGGTGGCGCAGTGGTTGAGAGTCCACCTGCTGATGCAGGGAACACGGGTTTGTGCCCTGGTCTGGGAAGATCCTACATGCTGCAGAGTGGCTGGGCCCATGAGCCATGGCCGCTGAGCCTGCATGTCCGGAGCCTGTGCCCCACAACAGGAGAGGCCACAACAGTGAGAGGCCCACGTACCATAAAAATAAAATAAATAAATAAATAAATAAATAAAAACCTCTCAACAAATCAAGTCTAGATAAAAATGTACCTCAACATCCTTTTGTGATAAAAATTCTCAACAAGTTAAATATAAATGAAATGCACCTCAAAAAATCAGGTAAAGATGAAATGTATTGTACCTTAACATAATAAAGACCTTGAACTTAGCCCACAGCTAACAGAAGTATTCAACAGTGAAAAGCTCAAAGCTTTTCCTCTAAGATTAGGAATAAGACAGGGATGTCCACTCTCACCACTTCTACTCAACATAGTACTGGAGTCCTAGCCAGAGCAACTAGACAGGAAAAAGAAATAAAAGACATCCAAATCAGAAAGGAAGAAGTAAAATGCCTCTGTTTGCAGATAATATGATCTTATATATGGAAAACCCTAAAGACTCCACCAAAAAATTGTTAGAATAATAGATGCATTTTGTAGAGTTTCAGGTTACAAAGGCAACATACAAAAATCCATTGCATTTCTCTACACTAAAAACGAACTATCTGAAAAAATAAATTAAGAATAAATCCCATTTATAATACTATCAAAAAGAATAAAGTACTTAGGAATAAACTTAACCAAGGATGTGAAAGATCTGTACACTGGAAACTATAAAACGTTGACAGAAGAAATTGTAGAAGACACCAATGGGAAAATATGCCATGTTAATAGATTGGAAGAATTAATATTGTTAAAATGTCCATACTACCCAAAGCAGTCTCTAGATTAAATGCAATTGCTATAAAAATTCTAATGGTATTTTTCACAGAAATTTTAAAAATCCTAAAATTCATATGGAACCACAAAAGAGCCCAAATAGTTAACGTTTTGTTCTTGAGCAAGAAGAACAAAACTGGAGGTATCACACATCCTGATTTCAAACCATACTACAAAGCTATAGTAGTGAAAACAGTGTGGTATTGACATTAAAACAGACACACAAATCAATGGAACAGAAGAGGGAGCCCAGAAATAAACCCATACATATACAGTCAATTAATTTTTGACAAACACCAAGAACACAAGTGGGGAAAGGATAGTCTCTTCAACAGACGGTGTTTGGAAAATTGGATATTCACATGCAAAAAAGTGAAATTGGACCCTTATCTTACATCATGCCCCTCCCAAATCAATTCAAAATTGGTTAAAGCCTTAAAGGAAAGATTTAAAATTGTAAAACTCTAGAAGAAAACAGAGTCAATCTCCTTGACATTTGTCTTGGTAATTTTTGAATTTTGTTGCCCAAAGCACAGGCAATGGGTCTTCCCTGTTGGCCCAGTGGTTGAGAGTCCACCTGCCAATGCAGGGGACACGGGTTTGTGCCCTGGTCTGGGAAGATCCCACACGCCGCGGAGTGGCTGGGCCTGTGAGCCATGGCCGCTGAGCCTGCGCATCTGGAGCCTGTGCTCTGCAATGGGAGAGGCCACAACAGTGAGAGGACTGTGTACCGCAAAAAAAAAAAAAAAAAGCACAGGCAATGAAAGCAAAAATAAATAATCAGGATTATATCAAAACTATTATATTCATGAAAGGGTTAATATACAAAATACATAAGGAAACCTTACAACCCAATAGCAAAAAACAAAACAAAAAAAAACAAAAAAACCCCCAAAAACCCAATTTAAAAAAGGGGAAAAGACCTCAATAGACATTTCCTTCCCCCCTCCCCCCCAAAATGGGCAAAGTACCTGAACAGACATTTTTCCAAAAAAGACATACAAAGGCCAACAGGTTTATGAAAAGATACTCAACATCACTGATCGGAGAAATGCAAATCAAAGCCACAATGAGATATCACATTACACCTGATGGGATGTCTATTGACAAAAAGACATGAGATGGTGTTGTTGAAGATGTTGAGGATACACACCATTAGTGGGAATGTAAATTGGTACAACTATTATGGAAAACAGTGTTGAGGTACCTCAAAAAATTAAAATTAGAGCTCCTATGTGACCTAGCAATGCTACTTTGGGTATATATCTGAAGGAAACAAAATCAGTATCTCAAAAAGATATCTGCACTCCCGTGTTCCCTGCAGCATTATTCACAATAGCCAAGATATGGAAACAACCTAAGTGTCCATCAGTTGATGAATGGGTAAAGAAAATGTGATATATAGATACACACACACACAGAAACACACCCACACACACACACACACACACACGGGAATATTGTTCTTCAAGAAAGAAGGGACTCCTACCATTTGTGACAACATGGATGAACTTGAAGGGCATTATGTTCAGTGTAATAAGCCATACAGAGAAAGACAAGTACCATATGTTATCACTTGTATGTGGAACCAAAAAGAAGTTGGACTCATAGAAAGAGAGAATAGAATGGTGGTTCCCAGAGACTGGGGGATGGAGGAAATGGAGAGACGTTTGTCAAGGCTACACACTTTCAGTTGTAAGATGCATGAGTTCTGAGTGTCTAACATAAAGTATGATGACCATAGCTAATAATACTGTGTTGTATACCTGAAGTTTGCTAAGAGAGTAGATATTAAGTGTTCGCACCAAAACAAAAGGGTAACTATGTGAGGTGATAGAGATGTGTTAATTAACTGGATTGTGGGACTAATTTCACAATGTATACGTATATGAAATCATTGTGCTGTACACTTTAAATATAGTACAAGTTTACTTGTCAATTATACATCAATAAAATTGGAGGGGAAAGTACGACTAATTCTTGCAAGTCCACAGCCCCACAGAATCTGTAAAGGAAGCAATAATGTGGGCTTACACAAAGCGACTTCTTAAATGCAGCAGACTCTGAATACTTCCTTTCCATGTCAAGGGCTAACGAAACACACACATGAATCTCTCCATCCTCCGGACTCACATCTCACTTAAAGTCAGGATAGTCATGGGCGTTCACCAGGCATTTTACACTTGACTACCTCATACAGCCTCTAGTCCTCATAACAGTCTCGAAGGCTGCAGGATTATCTTTAGTAGATTAGAAAAGACAGACTTGGAGAGGGAAAAGCAATTTGCCAAGGTCACACAGTAAGATGAGGATTAGAGAATCAAACCCAGGCTTGACTGACTCCAAATGCCTGGCTCTTTTCTCTGGCTCCAGTTCTAGCTGAAACTTCCTGTGGGAAGGGCTCTGATCTCCACCTTCTTCAGAACCAAGACAGTTGCAGCCTGGAACTAGGAGGTGCAAATTCCTGGAGTTTAGCACAGATAGCACCTGTCTTTGTCCAATATCCACTTGCAAAATGATAACAAGCTGGGGCTTCCCTCGTGGCGCAGTGGTTGAGAGTCCGCCTGCCGATGCAGGGGACACGGGTTCGTGCCCCGGTCCGGGAAGATCCCACATGCCGCGGAGCGGCTGGGCCCGTGAGCCATGGCCGCTGGGTCTGCGCATCCGGAGCCTGTGCTCCGCAACGAGAGAGGCCACAACAGTGAGAGGCCCGCGTACCGCAATAAAAAAAAAAAAATGATAACAAGCTGTTGTAGACAGATGGACTGAGAGTCTCTGAGATTCAGAGAGAATGTGTGCTGTCAAAGGGTAGAGAGGGTCAGAAAAAGACCTCCACATAGAGATTTATAATTTTAGAGATTTATAGAAAGTCAGCATTTCAAGGAGTTTCAGAATATTTCAGTGAGATAGTTGGTGTCCCAAAAGTTTCAGAGAGATACAGAAAACTATAGATATTTGCATATTTCAGAGATATGTTGGGAGACTTGATCAGAGAATGTGAAAAAAAAAATCAGAGCAAGATTGAAAGACTTTTCTGACACACTGGCTCCTATGTGCCAGCAATGTCTCAGAGAACTTTTGACATATTACTGCAATTGAAAAGCCCCGTGAATCCCTCATCTATCTACAGATATTGTGTGTGGAAGTTTAGCTCTGATTATAACATGGGTGTGGAGGGAGGGAAGAAAGGATAGTCACCTACTGGATTCTCTGCCCAGAGGACGGTGAAATGGAAGACGCTAAAATTTGTCCTATGTCTTCCCCCTGTGGCCATCCATTGTACTGCACATTCTGAAAAATATGATCTTTCAGGGACCCAGTCCCAGACCTGCCAGGGTCCAAATTACCTGCCCTACAAGTCTAGGCCTTAAAAGATAATTCACACATGAATATCTCCCTCCTCTGAATTCCTATCTCAATTTAAATAGTTATAGTTGTGTGCATTCATCCTGCTTTTGACACTTAACCACCAACAGAGCATTTCCCGTGGACCCAGTAGTGAGCAAAGTGTTTTCTATTCTCTCCTTTAATATTCACAACAAGCAAGCCAGGTACCCTGAGCACTTGCCTACAGTCACACAGTTAATAAGCTGAAGTGTTGTCATTCAAACCTACCTCTGTCTTACTTCAAGTCCCTCATTCTTTTCTCTGTTTCCACCTCTAATCTCTCAGCTGAATTCCCTTAAAGGAAGGCATCCAGGCTCCCCTTTATTTCTGCCAGTCACAGGCCAAGCACAGGGCTGGATAGACAGTATAAATTTGGTGAATGCTGATAATTTAAATCTAATTGATGGACTTCCCTCGTGGCACAGTGGTTAAGAATCTGCCTGCCAGTGCAGGGGACAGGTGTTCGAGCCCTGGTCCGGGAAGATCCCACATGCCGCGGAGCAACTAAGCCTGTGCGCCACAACTACTGAGCCTGCGCTCTAGAGCCCGTGAGCCACAACTACTGAAACCCACAACAAGAGAAGCCACCTCGATGAGAAGCCCGTGCACCACAACGAAGAGTAGCCCCCGCTCACCGCAACTAGAGAAAAGCCCGCGTGCAGCAATGAAGACCCAATGCAGCCAAAATTAATTAAATAAATAAATATTTTTAAAAAACAAAAACTAATTGATGATCGATTGATTGATCAGTTATTGATCATTATTGATCAATGCCTAATTGGGGTCAGTGACTGCTTAGAAAGCCATCGTAAGAAAAGCCAGATGGTTTTCCTGAAACCTAACAGGCTCGGGGAGGCCACTGAGATATGGTATACCTCCATTTTCTGCATGATACAAAGGCAATTTTTTTTCCCATCCCATTTGCCGCCATCAGGATACAGAGGAGCCAGGAGCCCTACAGCAGTGGGTAAGCTTCCAGAGATAATTGCTGCAGAGAAGGAGAGGAGGGATGAATGCCACAGACTCGCCAGAGCAGGGTCTCGGCTTCACGCAGCGGAGTCTAACAGAGCAAGCATCACACACCTTCCAAGGGGCAAATCTCTCCCTCGGTGAGACTCCCTCTCTCCAGTTGTTGAGACACGATGCCGACAGCTCCTTACAGGTGATCAGCCTTCTGGCTGCAGAATAAAATCCAGGTGGGGGGGCCTGGTCCAGCCTGGCAGGTAGTGGGCCCCAGCCAGGGTTGGGAGCAGTGGGAGAGTTCTGGTGGCCTCCCAAAGCCCCGTGCAGGAGGAGGTCCAGCTCAGACACCAGGAGACTGCGCGCAAGTCTCGCTCCGACACACGCTTGCCTTGGACAGAGACTGGAACTCGCTGAGCCTCAGTTTTCTCACATGAAAAACAGGACTGTAACTTGCTTTCCATGAAAAGAGAAGCAACGCTTTCTGATCTCAGAGCCTACACTTTTAGCTGTGCTACCACATCCCATCAAACATAAACACCAGTGTCCTTTGTCTGAGGTTTGAACTCAGCCCGAATTCTCTAAGCCCATCTCTGGTTCCAGACAGAAAATTGGAGGCTGAAAGAACCTGAAATGGAACGTCACACACCTTGAAGGACTGGCTTCCCGGGCTCTGGGCTCAGAGAGCTGTCTGTGCTACAGCCCTCTAGTCACCACGCTATATTCTAAGACTTGTGTAAAGACAGACCATGAGGTCCTCAAGAGGGATTGGAGCTGGTTTCTCTCTGAGTATCCGGTGCTTTCTGCACACGCAGCAGGTGTCTGCTGGATGCTTCTTGAGGGAATTGTGAGGAAGGAGCCCAAGCTCTACCATTTCCAAGAAGCCCTGGGGCAAGATGACGAAGAGGAAAGAGCACTAACCTTGTAGCTGGCAACCTTGGGTGCCCATCTCAGCCCTGTCATAACTCACTCTGTGGCCTGGGAAAACTTGCTTCTCAGAGCCTCTGTTCCTTCAATCGTGAAGTGGGGATAATGCCTCTTATTCCCAAGTACCACGCAGGGCTAGTAGGTGAAGATAGTAAGAGAAGGGTGCGCCATTTAGACTATAAAGTGTGGCACGGCTGGGACTCCTAATGTCCCCCCGGCATCCATCCTTCTCTGTTAATGAGTAAAAAAGCCAGAATCTTGACAGGACACAGGCCACCCCAAATAATGATAGCATTTCCTGTCTTTCCCTGCAGCTAGGTGTGATCACATGACTAAGTTCTGGGCAACAGGATATTAGCAGAAGTGTTGTGTGCCATTTCCAGGAAACGTTCACTGGAATATAGAGGCAATGGCTGGAATATAGAGGCAATGGCTGGAATACAGAGGCAACGGCTGGAATTCCATTTTAAACAATGAGATGGAAGATGGTAGAACAGCAAGAAAAAAGGAGTTGAGGTCTCTTAAAAAATTATGAACCACCTTACTGGTCCTGTTTTGTGTATCTCTAGACATGAACATGAAAAAAACTTTCTTATTTAAGCAACTTTTAAGCTGCATGTATATCAAGCCAAACTTAACCCTAGCTGATATATGAGGTGTGGCTAGTGACAACTGGCATGGTTTTGAGTTTTTGAGTTTATGAAGAGCTTGCATGGGAAAGGAAGAAACTGATGTAATATGCATTCATTCGTTTATTTGATGAAAATGTAATGAGGATCTACGGTGTGCCAGGCCCTGTGCCATGTGCTAGAGACAGAAGTGAACCTGGTAAAGCCCCTGCTTTCCAGGAGTCCCCCACTAGCAGGGGGAACAGACAAGCAATTATAGCACAGTTGGTAGGAGTTATAATGGAGGGGGGACAGGCAACCGTGGGTACCAAGTAACCCAGAATCCAGAAAAGGACATGGCGGGGGCGGGGACGGGCCGGTGGAAGGAGCATGAGCCCAGGTCCCAGGCTCTGCCTCCAGTTGCTAATCCCAGGATCCTCTGAATCTCCTTGGCCTGTTTCTCGCGTGAGGCGGCAGAGAACTCGCCGCCTGTTTAGTCTCTCCCCAGCAAGATCCGGCCGCTCCCCGGTGAGAGCTCCAGAGCCTTGCCTGGGTGGCTGCAGGCTTTGCTTTCATAGGAGGACGTGACAAGGTGGGTGGCAGTGGCTCAGGCATGAAGCCACCCCCCGACCCCACTTGGGGCCTCTTGGGGCTCTGGAATTTGTCAGGACCAAGGACATCTCCAGGGGCCTGACCGCTCTAGGTGAACACCAGGGCAGAGTCCCACAGAGCCATCTCGCCACACAGAGCACAGTGCCAGCAACAGCGTCGAGATAGAGCAGCCCTGCGCCGGCCGAGGGCTCTGTGCCTTGCACACACTCCTCAGGCTTTATACCTCAGGATGCCTCTGCGAGGTGAACTTCGTTATCCCCTCTCCACATACAAGGACACGGAGGCTGAGAGCACAACTCATGAGTACCAGGGCCGGGCGGGGTCCAGGGGTGCCTGGCCTAAAGCTATGGACCCGAGCCCTCACTGTTCTCCCACTTTTCAGTCACAGCTCCAGCTGGATCCCACTTCCCCCAGGACTCTTAGAACCGAAAGGCTAGAGGAGACCAGGTCAATAATTTCCTTTGTAGCACTTTAGCGCTCCAAGGTCATTACAAGCGATTCCAGACCTCTCGTTTCACAGGTGAGGAAAGGCGCTCGCAGTGATGTGTGCCACGTGCACCCATGCATTAGGGGTCACCAACGTGCTGGCGGCAGAAGCAGAGCTCTCCGGCTCCCGGGCCACACCTGTTTCCTCTGTGCCACTGTTGCCTTCTGCCACTCGGGCTCTGCTGTTTGCTCTTGGATTGAGCTCCGGTTCCTCATAAAAGTGACGTCTGTAGAGAAGACAGCCGATGTCAGGTGCTCACCACCCTCCCACGGTCCTTTCCCCGAATCCTCGGGGAGCCTCCAGGCTGCTCGGGGTCTTAGCTCACAGGGACCCCTCAGAGCCACTGCCGCCCTAGCTGCGGACACAGCCAGGAACAGCCCAGTGCGGTCAGTGCTGTGAAGGGGAGCACATGGCCCCCAGCCTGGGCACCAGGAAAGGCAGCAAGGAGCAGCCAGAGGAGAGAAGGGGAGGCAAGAAATGATCTCTTGGTCAGTGGCCCCCCAGCAGCAGCAGGAAGGGCAAGGGCAGTGCAGCCAGGGCCTTAAACACCCTAGTCTCGTGTGCCGGAGCAGGGACCTCTGTGCAGCCTCCCGACAGGCGCTGTCCAGCTTCCATGCTCCAGACCTTGGCCTAACCCTCTGCTGGTGCCACTCCCCCTTTTGAGATGTCCCTAGCCTAGACCATTGTTTTCCTTAAGTCACCAGGCCCTTGGACACACATAAAATTCTGCCATAGACCCTCTGACACTCTTCTCTCTTGGCTTCACTAGAGGGTGGAAGGGGCTGCTGCCTCCTCACGCTGCAGATGGGGAAGAAGAGGGGTCGCCAGGTCACTCCAACAACTTTTTGCAAAGCAATTGCCACGGGGCTCTAGTGCAGCTCTAAGAAAGTTTCAGCTGGTCCAAGGAGTGTCCTCCAGCCAAAAATGCCCGTTATGTGAGCCACATGCCCTGCAGGAAAGGGCATGCACTGCGTCAGCTGGGCTCAGTCACTGGCCGAGAGCAGCCAGGCAAGTTGAGATTTCAGGGCGAGTGTTCAATACCTACGGGGTCAGCTGGGGCAGCAGGGGCCCTAGGCTTAGCCATTGCCATGGCCTCTGTGGCATGGCTCCCTGAGTGTCCTGACTCACTTTTAGAATTGGGGTAAGGGTACTAGGCATCTGTTATATTGTCCTCACCCATTCGACCTCAGCCAAAACTGAGACAGAAAATGTCCCGGGCTTCCCTGGTGGCGCAGTGGTTGAGAGTCTGCCTGTCAGTGCAGGGGACGCGGGTTCGTGCCCCGGTCCGGGAAGATCCCACGTGCCGCGGAGCGGCTGGGCCCGTGAGCCATGGCCACTGAGCCTGCGCGTCTGGAGCCTGTGCTCTGCAACGGGAGAGGCCACAGCAGTGAGAGGCCCGCGTACCGCAAAAAAAAAAAAAGAAACCCCGACTCCAGGCCCAGCTCTGCCTTTACTTCCCTGCATCCCTCTCCTCCCTGGGCCTCAGTCTCTCCTCCACACAAGCAGGAGTGCCTTGACTCTGAAGTCCCTCCCAGTCCAGGCTGCCAGGACTCTGTTCCTTTCCTTCTTCTCTCCCTCCTGTTCCTGCTCCTCTCCGGGATGGGAGCGTGCACGCGTGCACGTGTACATGTGCATGTGTGTGTGAGTGTGCAACTGTGTGTGTAGTGGGGTCAGGGAAAGGGAGGGAGGCCTGCAGAAGACGGAGCTGGCAGTAAGGGGAAAAGGCGGGCCAGGACTTTATGTGCCAATGGGGCTCAGAGCTTTCTCATTGGCCAGTGGCGCTTGGGGCTGTTTAATCATTAAAGGAAAGGAATGAAACCAGGAGTGCCTCAAAGTCCAGCCTGGTGGTGGCTGACTAGTAGATGAGCGTGGAGCTGGCAGCAATGGGGCCTGGAGCTTCGGGAAATGGGGTCAGCACTGCGACAGTTCCACGCTCAGCGCCGGGTCCTGGAGGCAGCCTGCATGCCTACGACATCGCGGTCCTGGTCGTCTACTTTGTCTTTGTCATTGGCGTGGGGATCTGGGTGAGTAGCTCGGAGGTTGGGGGTGGGCAGGGGAGGCAAAGGCAGGCTCTCTTCGATGGCTGGTCATGGAGCTGGGGGCAGGGGTGGGCAGAAGGAAGGCGTGTCCAGGAAGCACAGGGGCTGATGTGGAAGGACCTTAAGGGATCATCCTCTCCAACCCCTCCATTTTAGAGATGGGCAACTGAGGCCCAGAGAGGGGTGTGACCTGCCAGAGCTCACACAGCGAGTCCCCATCTCCCGCCCGACTCCCTGTCCCTGTGCATCTGCTCCTTTGGCCCCACGCATCCCTGGCCTCCCCGCATCCCATTCCTGCCCTCTTCCACATGCCAGCATCCCCAGCTATGCGAATGCTTGACTCCTGGACCCACCACACCTTCCACCAGATGGTGCCTTGGCAAGGAGCCGTGCTTTCTAAAGGAGCTGGGCTGCGCCAGGCAGATCCCAACATGCTTCTGTTCTCCACTGCTCACCAGAGCCTCAATGCCCTGGACGGGCGCCAGGCTTGGAGGTCGGGGAGCTCTGAGTTCAGATGTCAACTCCAACAGGTAGGGCCGCATGGCCCTGGGAACATACGGAGCCTTAGTTTTCTTATCTGGACAATGAGAGTATAAAGGTCTATGAGGTAAAGTGACCCTGGCCATTTAGGAGCGTGACACATTTAAGGACCTGGCACAGCGCCCAGCACACAGCCTGCAGCAGTAAATGACCGCCGTTATCTCTGCAGCATTCGAGGGAAACGCCAGCGCCTCTAGACTCCACTGTGAGGCAGAGAGTGCTTGGAGCCCCAGGTGGTCACTTATGAGGCTGTGGCAAGGTCAAGAACCATCTCTGGCCTCAGTCTCCCCATCCGTAAAGAGGGATGAACTGTCCCTGCTTCCCAGGGTGTGTGAGGAAGAGATGGGCAAACAGAGGCTTGCTGGCTCCCGGGAGGTGGACAGCCATGCAAAGCAGAAACTCCCCTGTGACTTTGGACAAGTTGCTTCCCATTAGACGACCTCCATTTCCCCACCTGTAACGTAACTTATTTCTGTTCATCTGTCCTCCCCAAGGACCAGAGGTGGCACAGGAAAGTCCAAGCAAAGTCTTGACAAGCAGCAAGCCCTGCACACCAGTCGTGCCCTAGTGACTAACCTGTCGCTTTCTCTTGGGGGAAGAGAAGCTTCTTTCAACTTCCCTCTCCCTTCCCCTCCTTCAGGTATTTCTCTTGTCTGCAGACCCGATCAGATGCCTGGCTTCAGCATCCAATAAGGGCTTTAACCCGCTGCCCTGTACTCACCCCCTGCATCCGAGAGAAAGTTCTTTCATCCCCACCCCCTTTCAGTCTTCAGAGTAATTCCTCAAATAGGCCACTACTGACCACCTCCCAGTGCAGGAGGGGGTTTGCGCCAGGGTCATGGGTGGACCTCAGTGGTGTGGTCTGACATCAGGCCGGAGCAGGAGACGCCCCCCAGGAGAGTCCTGCCTCTGTCTGGGGCCCGAGTGCTTTGCAACCTCCCAGTCCCCCGAGTGGGAGTCCGGCTGGGCGGAGGGGACAAGGCAGTGTCCCTGCCACGGTAGCCTGAGGATGAGACCGCAACTCATTTCCTGAAGCTACGTTTGGACAGGGACGGGGGAGCAGGATAGGACGCAAGAGTGCACAATGGCAACAATCTGTGCACATGAACAGCACCGTACATTCATGAGGGCATTTCACTCACACACACACACACACACACACACACCCCATTAGCTCCTTTGTTCTTCACACCAGCCCTGGGTGATGAGCAGGGAGGCCCAGAGAGGGGAGCTGACGCCCCCAAAGCCACGTAGCTTAAAGATGGCGAATGCTTCAGCCGCAGTTCCCACCCCCTGTGTTCCCACAGTGCCTGCCTCGAGGGGCAGGGAATCTGGAGCAGAGGGCAGAGCCTGGGGGAGGCTCGGGAAATCCTCACTCTTGCCATTTCCTTTCCAGTCGTCCATCCGTGCCAGCCGAGGGACCATTGGCGGCTACTTCCTGGCGGGAAGGTCCATAAGCTGGTGGCCAGTGAGTCTACCCTCCTCCCGCCCCTCCCCCCATCTCCCAGCTCCCACCTCACCTACTCCTGCCTGGACCAAGGCTACAGCCCCCAAGGGGGTTCCTGGCTCTGGGCTCCTTCTCTCTGGTCCAGAGGCACCAGGCAACCTGAGAGACCTTGCAAACCCTCAGCTGGGACCTGCGTGCCCTGGGCGCCTCCTAAGTGTGGGTCCCACGCCGGCCACTGGACCAACAGAGCCCACGCAGAGTGTTCCCGTCCCAGAGAAGCTCAAGGCTGGGCGGGGCAGACAGACTCCTAAACAGCCTGATGGCTGCGGAGCTGGAGGGCAGCATGGGGCCTGCGAATGTCTGGGGGAGGCCTCTAGCCTCCAGACAGTGGAAGTGGGATTAGGAAAGGTTTTCTCGGGAAAGTGACACATAAATACTAAAGAGCAGTTAAGTGAGGGAAATCCTAGAGGCAAAATCCCACCCCCCACAGGAACTGGTCCTTTGAACCCCAGTCCCTCCCATCAGGCCTCTCCACTTGTTCCTTTTGGTCCTCAAAGCTAACTTCCTCTTCCTGAAATAGGACGGAGGGAGGTGAGGCCTGCTTCCAAACTAACAGCGGAGTCCTCAGCCCCAGGGGCCACTGAAGCTGGCACAAGCCCAGGCACGCACACGTGGCGTGTGAGTGCACACACACACACGCACCCACACACCACCGGCCCTCTGCACATCCCTGTCTTTGTTCTCGCCACCCTCGCTGCCCACTGCTGGCGACAGACTCACCAAAGAGCAGAGGAACCCAGGAAGCCTGCAGGGTTCTCTGGAAGGTTCAGGTGTCTGGGACAGGGAGAGGTGAGGACAAAAGGAGCATGACAGGGCTTCCCTGGTGGTGCAGTGGTTGAGAGTCCGCCTGCCAATGCAGGGGACACGGGTTCGTGCCCCGGTCCGGGAAGATCCCACATGCCGCGGAGCGGCTGGGCCCGTGAGCCATGGCCGCTGAGCCTGCGCGTCCGGAGCCTGTGCTCCACAACGGGAGAGGCCACAACAGTGAGAGGCCCGTGTACCGCAAAAAAAAAAAAAAAAAAAGGAGCATGGCAGACTCCCCCGGAATGCGGGGGGCTGTGGGCCTGGCAGCTCACAGGGATGGGGACAGGGTCGCTGGTGCCGTCAGACACCCCTCATCAGAAGAATGAAAACCCCTCGGAGCCCTTTCTGATCATCTGGTCCCCCCACTCCACCCCCAAATCACAGCCCTGGAAACGAGTCATTGGGAGGCACAGAACTGGGACAGGTCAGGTCTCCTCGGGTCCATCCAGGAGAACCAGTAGGGGGCCGGCCTGGACGGTCAGTCCTGCGGAGAGCAGAGCTCTGGGGTGTGAGGAAACCCGAGACCTCCGAGCAGGAGGGGGTGCCCCAGAGACGGTGACAGAGCGGGACGTGGGCCTGTGCACGTGGGAGAGAGGACGTGGCGGTGCCCTCGCCAGGGGGACGGGGCTGTGAGCTGAGCCGCCTACACTGAGAGCAGCTTCAGCCCAAGGCCGGGGCAGAACCAGCTGCGGGTGAGGGACTCTCAGTCCCACTGCCCCGCTGGGACGTGTGCGTCTGGCGCCTGTGATGATCGTCCAATAGCTTTGCGCGCTTCCCTACTCAGCCAGTCCTGAGAGGTGCCTCAGTCCCCTCCCTGTGGCCCGAGGGGAGCATGGTTGGGGGCTGACGGCAGAAGGCGCAGCAGCATCCCCGTCTCAGAGGGTCCCGTGGGGTCCCCTGCCGGCCTTGTTGATGGGTCCTTGATGCACTGGGAGCCCTGGGCAGGGTCCTCGAGAGCAGCCTGGGGAGCCTGTTCTTCCACAGTAGGAGGCCCAGTGCTCTCTGCTGTGACTGAGTGATCCAGCCCAGCCTGCAGCATCCCCAGGACCCCCTAAGAGAGGGAGGGAGTGTGTGTGTGCACGTGTTCTGTGCACGCGGGGGCGGAGGGGTGGCTGAAAGTCCGCGGGAACATCAGGCCTATTGTTATCTCTGTGCCTTTGCACTGCGCTGCCTCTTCTCTGAATGTCCCGGCGCTTTCCCTTCTTCTCACTTTCTACTGCCCAGCCCCACAATTTTATTAAGGTGACACAGGGTACAAGACTGGCTCTTCCCCTCCGGCTCCCATCTAACAACAACAGATGACACTAATGAACGCTTACTAAGACCTAGCACCTATCAAGCAGTGATTACAGGAGGCAGATGGCCAGAGTCGCAATCCTCATTTCGACTCTCACTTATCAGTTCTGGAACTTGAGCGAGTTATTTGCCTGTGCCTCAGTTTCCCCGAGGTGAATGGGGATAATGGCAGAACTCTCCTCGTGGGGTTGTCGTGAGGAGTTGGTGAGTTAATATATTTAGAACGGAAGCAGGCACTTGGCCATGCCGTTCAAGTACTGACGGCTGTGACTGTGGACATCATCTATCTAACTGGCATTGCCTCCTGTTGCCTCAGAGTAGTTGGCTGCCTCCTGGAGAAAAATTAACTGGGGGGGTGGCCTGGGCTGTGCTCAACCCCGTGGCTCCTCCCACTGCCTGGCCCTGCCCTGGGACCTGCCGGAACCGGGTGGCAAAGGGCCTCCCCCATCCCTCTCGTGGGGGACTCCCCTTCTCCCTTCAGCTTCCTTCTCTCTGGAGGCCCTTAGATCCATGGCCCCAGAGCAGAGCTTTATCCTCCCTACATGGACCCTGCTTCCCACGGCTTTTCTTCTTTCCCGCTTTGCCTCTCCCTCACTGGGTGGCCTGGAGCCAGTGACTTCATTTCTCCTAACATTAACTCCTTCCTTTGTAAAGTGGAAAGATGAATACCCATCCCTCCAAATGCTTGTGGAGATTAAGTGTATTAGTGCCTATAAAATGCCTAGCACGTTGCCTGGCATACAGTAAGGGCCTAATAAACAGCACTTCCACTCCTCTTCTCATTGCTCCCCCACTGCATCTCCTCCCTCTGATCTCACGTTCCCTGAGTTCAGGTTCTGCTCTCTCTCTGCCTCTTTCCCGGATCCTGAAGCCCACAGTCCTGACTACAGATCGATTCCAATGAAAGCTGACCTCTGACCCTTGGCCCCCCTTGTGCCTTGCAGATCGGAGCATCTCTGATGTCCAGCAATGTGGGCAGCGGTTTGTTCATCGGCCTGGCTGGGACGGGGGCCGCTGGAGGCCTTGCTGTGGGTGGCTTTGAGTGGAATGTAAGGAAGTTGGCCTGGAGGATTCTCATGGATAAAGGGGGTCTTAACCCACCCCACCCCACCCCACCCCCGGCCTTAGTGCTAAGAGGAACCTCAGAGGTGCTTGGTGAATCGAGAACCCATTTTACAGATGAGGAAACCAAAGCCTGGAGGACCTCATCAGAGGTCACACAGGACTGAGATCAGGCCTCTGGTCCCTTACCTCCCTGCCCAGGGCTCTCCTCTGCACAGACCACCCCTCCACCTGCATCTAGGACGTGGATCCCTTTTTCTCCCCACTCTCCCAGGCAACCTGGCTGCTTCTGGCCCTCGGCTGGATCTTCGTCCCCGTGTACATCGCAGCCGGTGTGGTCACAATGCCGCAGTACCTGAAGAAGCGATTCGGGGGCCAGAGGATCCAGGTGTATATGTCTGTCCTTTCTCTCATCCTCTACATCTTCACCAAGATTTCAGTGAGTACCTGTTCCCGTGTGTCCATCACGTCTCTCTGAAAATGCTTAGGAGAGGGCCTAGCTTATTGCTGGATGGATGAATGCATGGATGGTTAGAAGAGGAAGGATAATAGAAAGGGAGGATAAATCCACACCCCTGGGCTTCCCTGGTGGCTCAGTGGTTGGGAGTCTGCCTGCCGATGCAGGGGACACGGGTTTGTGCCCCGGTCTGGGAAGATCCCACATGCCGCGGAGTGGCTGGGCCCGTGAGCCATGGTCGCTGAGCCTGTGCGTCCGGAGCCTGTGCTCCGCAACGGGAGAGGCCACAACAGTGAGAGGCCCACGTACCCAAAAAAAAAAAAAAAAAAAAATCCACACCCCTTCCTCACATGCTCCCCCTCAGCAGTAGGGTAATTAGAGATGAATGATAGATGTTTGTTGAGTGAATGAGAGTCCCTCTATCCAAAGAAGTCACAATCTAGAATTCGTTCACTCATTTATCTTGCCATTAATTGATTCTTCATTCAGCACGGAGGATTAATTGCCTAGAATGTTACCATTAGAAAGGGCCTATTCTTCCTCTGTTGACCTAAACTCAGGAGACAAACCCAGGTCAAACGATTTGCCCAGGTCCACACAGAGCACTAGCTCTGGGGCTGGAACTAACGTTTGGGTTCTGTGGCCCAGCTGAGGCCTCCTGAGGCTTTGTCACGTAGTAGCCCTTGTCATGGGTCACAAAACGCTCATGTAAAGGGACCAGCAAGCATGCCCTGAAGGGAACTGGATCATTCGGGTTTGCCAGGTCCAGGGCTGGAAACATTACAGCCTCTTGTTCCATCAATGCTTGTAAATAACCCTAAATCAGCTCAGGCAAAGGCTGCGACCCCATGTCCTCCAATAAACCCAAACATGTGGGTGTCCAGGACCTGTGTCATCTGCACTGGGGCGCCTGCCTGTCAGGTCAGCCGCGGGCCCATCTGGCAGCTGAGTGGGCTGGTGCTCCTTCAGGGAGCCGTCAGGGAGCCCCTAGGTTCCCACCTTCTCCCCCAGTGGCCTCTTCCCCCACCCCCCGACCCCAGCTCCTGCCTCACTTCCTCAGTGTGCCGCTTCACCCCTCCCCCCCCAGCACATGACCTTGGCAGTGCTGCCGGATCACACGGTTCTCAGGCTCAGAGCTGTCCGCGGTGCTCCTCTGCTTCACAGTCTCCACGACGCCTCAGGGTTTGTAGGCCAAGCCCATCCTCCTGAGCACGGCACGTAAGGCTCATCTTCATCGCACCATGAGGGCCGACAGCACCTGGTATTGCTGAGCAGGAAGGTGACGTACACTGGTGACCACACAGAGGGCCTTGGGTGACCTGGACTCCTGGGTCGCTGTCTCTGCAGACTGACATCTTCTCTGGAGCCCTCTTCATCCAGATGGCCTTGGGCTGGAACCTTTACCTCTCCACTGTGATCCTGCTGGTGGTGACGGCCGTCTATACCATCACAGGTAGGGCCGAAGGGAGGTCACGTCGGGTGCAGGTGCCAGGAGCAGAGACAGGGACAGGTGTAGAGGGAAGCGCCGGATGACAGGGACACAGAGGTCCAGGGAGGACAGAGTGAAAACTGACTGGGAGAGCGAGAAAGAGAAACTGGAGGGAACAAAGAGAGAGGCAGACAGAGATGCAGAATCAGAAGAAAAGGCAGAAAGACTCAGTGCAACAGAGAAAAGGGGAAACAGAAAGGGCAGAAACAGGAGGAAACAGAGCCATCCCGAGAGAGAGCCAGGGAAGGAGATACAGAGGAAGACCGACAGCAGGGAATAGGGTGGAGGTCGGGGGACTGTGACCCGGGCTAGAGTCACCACGGGCTGCTCCAGACAAGAGCCGCAAGCATGCCTTCTCCCGTCTCCTGCAGAGCCCCTCACAGAGGCCTGGGCTCGCGGGACACAGGCTCCGGCAGACCTCCTCCTGGCTGACGTGGCCTGGAAAGATGGGGGAGCTTAACTGGGCATTGGGGTGGGGAGGGAGGCAGGCCTCCCGGTGGAGCTAACAGCGCAGGAAAGGAAAAGACTTGGGATATTACCAAACAACAGCCAGAGGCCGTGGGGACAGAAGGAGAGGGACCTGAGGGCCTGTGGCTGTACCAGCCTCCGCCTTCTGGGCGGGCCCATGGAGCACGAGGGGCGGGGAAGGCAGTGGCCAGAGTCCATCCGCTGAGGGCTCCCTGTGTTCTCTGGTCTCCCCAGTGCGGCCCAGCACAGGGTGGGCACCCTGAGAGGAACCCCCTGCTGGTGCTGATGAACCCTCTCCTTGGGTCCCCAGGGGGCCTCACGGCCGTGATCTACACAGACACTCTGCAGACGGTGATCATGGTGGGGGGAGCCCTGGTCCTCATGTTTCTGGGTAAGGAAGAGTCCTGAATACATCCCACCCTCCCCTGTTAACTCCCCTCTGATATCTCTCTGGCTGTCACCACCACGGTCTGATCAGAACTTTGCAGAGCACAGAGCCATGTCCCGGCTCCAGGCCAGGGCACCCCAAGAGCAGGATTCTCTCTACTCCACAACAGGGTCTTGAGCCTGAGTGCCACTCCGTCTCTTATTCCCAAGTCCCATACGAGTTCCGAGCTCAGGGGTCCCGCACACGACTGGGATCCAGCGAGCTGGGGCATGTGACAGACCCAGTGGGGCCTCAGGGCTGTTTCACTCGCAGTGGTCTCTCCCTGCAGGCTTTCAAGAGGTGGGCTGGTACCCAGGCCTGGAGCAGAGGTACAGGCAGGCCATCCCTAATGTCACAGTCCCCAACACCACCTGTCACCTCCCCCGGCCCGACGCCTTCCACATGCTCCGGGACCCTGTGAGCGGGGACATCCCTTGGCCAGGCCTCATTTTCGGGCTCACGGTGCTGGCCACGTGGTGCTGGTGCACCGACCAGGTGATGCCCTGACCAAGCTTGGCCCAGCCCACCACAAACTGGGGTGGCTCCTGCGGGCAAACTGGGCATGTGGATGCACAGAGGGCTGGGACTGGTTCGGGAACAGGTATGGGGCACCGTCCCCACGCTGGGGCGCGCAGGAGCCGAGCGGAACCCGAGCAGGCCCGACTGGCGCTCCTGCGCTGCTGTCTTTTCAGGTCATTGTGCAGAGGTCTCTCTCCGCCAAGAGTCTGTCCCACGCCAAGGGGGGCTCCGTGCTGGGGGGCTACCTGAAGATCCTTCCCATGTTCTTTATCGTCATGCCTGGCATGATCAGCCGGGCCCTGTACCCAGGTAAGAGCTAATCTCCCTCCGGACAAAGTTGGCCCAGAGCAAGGGCCACACACTTTCTATTAAGAACACATAGTAAGGGCTTCCCTGGCTGTGCAGTGGTTAAGAATCTGCCTGCCAATGCAGGGGACACGGGTTCGAGCCCTGGTCTGGTGGTCATGTGCCACCGAGCAACTAAGCCCATGAGCCACAATTACTGAGCCCGCGAGCCACAGCTACTGAGCCCGCGTGCCACAACTACTGAAGCCCACGCGCCTAGAGCCCGTGCTCTGCAACAGGAGAAGCCACCACAATGAGAAGCTCACGCACCGCAACGAAGAGTAGCCCCTGCTCACCCGCAACTAAAAAGAAAGCCTACGCGCAGCAACGAAGACCCAACGCAGCCAAAGATAAATAAATAAATAAATGTATATTAAAGAAAAGAACACATAGTAAGTTCGTTAGGCTTTGTGGGCCAAACATACAGTACGTGTATCAGTAGAAGAAGTTTGTATCTGAATGTCATTTTAACATCCTGCTTTCTCTCTATAAGGGAAAGACCAATTGAGGCATTCATGGTGCCTTGCAAGGATATTTGCCTTTTATTAAGATATAAGGCCTAAAACCCAGAGGGGTCGATCAGGTTTTGCAGGGTAGTATGTGGTTGAGAAGTCTATCAGACACTCCGAAATCACAGGACCCAACCTCCACCTGCCCTTTGACCCTCTAGACGCTGACTCCCGCCACTCACCAGTGAACACTTTCCTATGGGGTCAGAAAGCAGGTACTGGGCCAGCCAGAGAAGGCACGGGATGGTTTAGCTCTGACTGCCATCACTTCTTCTGCAGATGAAGTGGGCTGCGTGGACCCTGACATCTGCCAAAGAATCTGCGGGGCCCGCGTGGGATGTTCCAACATTGCCTATCCCAAGCTGGTCATGGCTCTCATGCCCATGGGTAAGTCCCATCCCCCCACACCACGCTGCACACCAGCTTTCCAGCCTCATCCCACCCCCGCTGCCCAAGAGGGATTGCATGAGGATGGTCGTAGATGGGAAGAGAAAATGAAAACATTCACCTCCGCACCCCCGTTCCTAATACACACACACACACACACACACACACACACACACACACTTTTCACAAGCATCTGTAGGGCACTACTCTGTGCCCTGGCTCTGGACATACAGAGATAAAAGGCAGGCCCCTGCTCTCGAGCTCAATGCAGTCTGCAGGGTACCCAAGCAGAAGGCACAATACAGTGGGACCAGTGTGGGGACACGGTGGGGCTGAGGGAGCCCTAAGGAGGCACCTGACCCACTTTGGAGGAATGTGGAGGAAGATTTCCCAGAGGAGAGGAAATGGAGCTGAGTGCTGGGGAACATCTCAGGCAGACAAAGGCGGAGGGGCGTGGGAAATGTCGTTCCAGGGATGAGGGCCGGTATGTGCAAAGGCCCAGGTATGAGAGAGTGTCAAGCGTGAACTGAAAGTCACCAGTGTGGGCTCAGATGCAGCAGGAATGAAGACCACCTTCGTGGGGAGGACTTGGTGGCCACGCCCCACTGTGCAGCGTGACCTTTACCCTGAGGGCAGTGGAGGGTCACTGGGGGTTTCAGGCCAGCGTGCATGACTGGATGTGTGCTTCAGAAGGATCATGCTGCACGGAGGGTTCAGCTTAGGGGGAGGCAGGGAGATAGATCCTGAGGGATTTTCAGTGGTCAAGGCAGTAGTGGTGGCTTGGACCAGGTCAGTGTCTTTAGGGATGGACAGAAAGGGTTTAGATGATATTTGTGAGATGGAATTGGCAGGACTTGATGACTGATTGTGTTTGAGGGACAAGAAAGACAGAGGGATCCAAACAGGGCTTGCAGGTCTTGAGTTTACAGTGATATTGAGACTGGGGACATAGAAAGAAAGGCAGGTTTATGGAGGGAAACTGAGTTATTCCCTCCCTCCAGTGGAACAAGAAATGAATCAAAGAAATAGTGGAGATGGTGGTGGAGGCCCAGTCAGGACAGAGCAGCCAGACAGGGACTGGCTGAGGGAGGTGGGGTAGGAGGGAGGCAGAGGAAGGGGTCCAGAGTAACTTGAGCATATCATATCATTAACCAAAGGAAGAAGCAGGGGCCCCAGAGGAAGATGCTGGCCTAGATCTGGGACACTTGGAGTCATCCAGGGAGGCGTGCAGGAGGCGGTTAAATATTTGGACTGAGGGGAAAGAGGACTGAGGTGGGGCTGGCCAGGGAGTTGTGTTTCTAGATGCTTCCTCATCAGAATCATAGAGACTTGAGATACCAGTGGGCCCCACCCTCCCTTGTTACAGGTTGAAAACAGGCCCAGAAAGGGTCAGAACTAGTCCAAAGATCACACAGCTAGTTCCTTGCAGAACCAGGAAACAAAGCCATGGCTTCTGCCTGTGGAAAACAGTATGGAGGTTTCTCAAAAAACTAAAAGTATAACTACCATAAGACCCAGCAATGCCACTCCTGTGAGTATAGATATAAAAACACCCCCAAAAACACTAATTCAAAAAGATACACGCACCCCAATGTTTATAGCAGCACTATTTATAATTGCCAAGATATGGAAGTAACCTAAGTGTCCGTCAACAGATGAATGAATAAAGATGGTGTATGTATACACAATGGAATATTACTCAGCCATAAAAAGAATGAAATTTTGCTATTTGCAGCAACGTGGATGGACTTGGAGGGCATTATGTTAAATGAAATAAGTCAGACAGAGAAAGACAAATACTATATAGTATCACTTATATGTGGACTCTAAAAAACCCAACAAACTAGTGAATATTACAAAAAAAGAAGCAGACTCAGATATAGGGAAGGAACTAGTGGTTCCTGGAGGGGGAGGACACTGGGGTGGGGGACTGAGAGGCACAAGTTATTGGGTGTAAGATAGGGTCAAAGATGTACTGTAGAAAATGGGGAATATGGCCAATGTGTTGTAGTAACTGAAAATGGAAAGTAACCTTTAAAATTTGTATTAAAAATTAAAATAAATAAATAATTAATTAAAATAAAACCTTCAAAAAGTTCCAGGGATTCTGCCTCCCAAGCTGGGGCTTTAGCCTGGTATCATAGCATCATTGAAAAAGGTTCAAAACACTGAAAAAAACCACTCAATAATTAATAGTCACCCTCCTCCCTACCAGGGCCCACTAACCAAGTATCTACAAGGTTTAAACCCCAGACCGAGAAGTCCAGTCTGCAGAGAACCTTAAAGATCAGCTAGTCTCACATCCCTTAATAGTGCAGATGAGGAAACTGAGGCTCAGGGAGGACAGATGACTCGGCCAAGGCCACAGGGGGCGGCAGAGGTAGAGTGTGGCCAGAACCCGGCCTCTAGTGCTATGGGTCTCCAGGATTCCTGGTTGGGCACCTCATTCAACACCGTCCCCATCCCTTTCCCTCCCCTAAACTCGTGCTTCTGCTGGATGCTGGCAGCCTCCACGGTTGCTGGCAGAGCTGGCCTTCACAGGCCAGCTGTCCGCAGAGACCTCATCTCTCCCCAGGTCTGCGGGGCCTGATGATCGCAGTGATCATGGCCGCCCTCATGAGCTCACTCACCTCCATCTTCAACAGCAGCAGTACCCTGTTTGCCATTGACGTGTGGCAGCACTTCCGCAGACAGGCAACAGAGCAGGAGCTGATGGTGGTGGGCAGGTGCGCTGGCCCATCCTTCTGGAACACCCCCTCCCTGTAGGCAAAACCCCTCTCCCCTCTCCTCCCTGCCCTGGGTTACCCCAAGGAGATGCGGCTGGGTCTGGGCCCTGCACTGGCAGTCAGAGCCCCTGGTTCCTAGCGCCAACTTTCTACAGGACCTCAGGTGAGTTCCTCCCCAGCTCTGGACCACTCCCCTCCCTCCAGAATAAGGAGAAAAAAATCTCTTCCCTGCCTGTTCAATTTTATCTTGGAACTGATCAAGAGGGTAAATGAGAGACGCTGACAAAGCATTGACTCAATGAAAGATGAACTGTATAGATGGAAAGACATTAGCAAGCAGCCCGCCCCCAGTGTCTTCCAGACCAGCTCTGGATGTCATCCCCGGATAACAGAAAGACTCCTTCAGTCTCACCCCGAGCACGCGTCCTGCATCATACCTTTGTGCTGTTGACACAGGGGCGACTTATATGGTCCTGCCCTGAGGGTGCACACAGTTTAATGAGAAAGTCAGAAACATGTAATGCAGTGAGGGGCCCGCATCGATGGAGGTGTTCATAGGAAGGTTGTCTCCAAAGGATGCAGGGCTTTGAACGCTCAGCTGAAATTTGAACTTTATCTCATAGGTATTCATTTTATGCCGTTTCAAAATATACCTTGGTGGCTATTTTTTCTTTTTCTCCCTGGGTTGGGCATTTATAGCTTGCACAAAGTTAAGAGGCCCTTTCTGAAATCTTTGCTTCATAATTTAAGGCTCTGTAACTCAGGTTTCTGGACTAACGTGTTCATTCTCTACTTGAGTTTAGATAACTTGCTCTTTTCCATCTCCCTGCCTTTGCATTCACTGTTCCTTCCATCACGATGCCTTCTGCCCACGGCTGCCATGGGTCCCTACGGTCCGCTCCTCTGTGCATCCCAGCCCTACGCACAGGGACTGACCATCAAAGGATCTGAGCGCAGGACAGATTGTACAAAGAGGTGGGGGCTAAGAGGGGAGTGAACGGCAGGTAGCTCCTGCAGTTTAGCTGCTGCTCTAGTGTGGCCTGAGAGAGAGAAAATGGGAGGGAAAGGAGAGAAGAGGACAGGTGTGCAGAATCCTTTTATCTCTTTGCTCACCTGCCAAATCTTACTGCACCTGATTGCATCAGTCAGTGAGGTTTGGGCACCATCTCCTGGCAATATGCATCATTGCACCCAACACACCCAAGAAAAGTTTTTCAACCAGGGGCCATTTACTCAGGTGGGTGGTGAAGGGGAAAGGAATGGATTTCTTCCCGAAAGCAGATGGGCTACACACTTTCAAAGGGATTTTTAAAATTTGGGTTTTTTTGGATTCTGTAATTCTGATATTCTGGGATTTTAAGAGTCTAACTTTCTGGAATCTTTGCCTTTGTGATCCTGTCTTCTCTGATTCAGCAACCACGCGTTCCCCTCCTTTCTCCCTTCCTGGTTCCCGTACATCACCTTCACCTGCCCCACTGCAATGCCGCTCCGAGCGCTCTTCACGTGCCCTGTTCTCTCCTGGCAGAGTGTTTGTGGTGTTGCTCGTCGTCGTCAGCATCCTCTGGGTCCCCATCATCCAAAGCTCCAACAGCGGGCAGCTCTTCGACTACATCCAGTCTGTCACCAGCTACCTGGCCCCACCCATCACTGCCCTCTTCCTGCTGGCCATCTTCTGCAAGAGGGTCACAGAGCCTGTGAGTGCAGCAGTGCACCTGTCTCTCCCAGAACACCAGAGGGTCAGGAGAGCTAGTCTGTCCATAACCTGGACTTGCCCCCTCCAGGCTTCCGTCTCCCCAGCCACAGCATCGGGTCTAGATTTATTCATTCACTCAGCAAACATGAATCAATCCCACTAGGGAGGCTCCAGGGATGCAATGGTTTACAAAGTTCACATAGGTCTGCCAACACTGGGCCAGCGGGAGGAAAGAGGTTTCGATATGCGATAAGAGCAAAGTATGATAGCTGCCGTGAGAGCAAAGAGCAGGAGCACATAACCTATGGGACGCCTGGGAGGGGGAGGTCACAAAGGGACTTGTGAGCTGAGATCTGAAGGATTAATGGGAGAGGAAAGAGTCTTCCCGACACGAGGAACAGTGTGTGTAAAAGCAAGCAGACGGGAAGCTCTCTAACACGGTAGGGCTCTACACGTCGGCAAAATAACAGCAAAGAGGATGAGGAAACAGAGTGTGAGCTTACAGGGGTGCCTGCACATGTGCCACTTGTGAAACTGCACGGAAATGTGACAGACCCTGGGAGGTACCAGGAGGGTAACCCTGGTCACTCCCCAGGTTAGCCTAGAAAAGACAGGCCCAAATTGCTGGCTGTACCTGGGGGAGGTAAGGAGCATCATGGACGTGATTGTACAGGGGCCACGTGAGAGCCCAGGGTCATCATAAGGGAGATCACAGAAGCCCCTCCCCCAGTAGAGTAGTTAAGCCAGGCCTCTGCTGGGTCGACTGTTTGCAGAGCTCGAGTCCCCCTGCTGATAACTAGACTACACGGCAGGACTCGGTTGAATTCTGGAGGTTTCTATTCATCCCAGAAGTTTTGAAAATATAAGCCTTCTTATACTTGGGGAACAGGTAGAGGTTAGGGTCCAACAGTGCTACAGAGAAGATACAGGACGTGCCAGAGCTTTCCTTTAAAAATAAAAAAGGAGGAGTTCTAATTCTGATTTCTGATTTCTGATAACAGAAAGCTGGGGAGGAAGATCCTGGCTTTCCCTGCTGATTACAAAAGCAAATTCCATTCTAGTTGAATATTAAGCACCTACCCTTAGTACTTATTAATTTGCTTATCACTGCATGTGAGTGAGGTCGAGTCACTGCTTCAGTCATTGTTCTGCAGCGGAGCCTAGTCTGACCTTTTCCAATAAACTGCTCTGCCTGCCTTTAGGTTAAGACAAAGCCTCGGCATTCATGGGGAACTTACTCAGGCAGGCTTGCAAACGCGGTGACAAACCAAACCGTGGCTTTTAGCTTCCTAGGGTTTCCCCGCTGGATCCCACCCCTGGACTGCCCTCTCTCCGCAGGGAGCCTTTTGGGGCCTCATATTTGGCCTGGTGGTGGGGCTTCTGCGCATGACCCTGGAGTTCTCATACCCAGCCCCAGCCTGTGGGGAGGCAGACGCGAGGCCGGCCGTGCTGAAAGACTTCCACTACCTCTACTTTGCGCTCCTCCTCTGTGGGCTCACGGCCATCGTCATCGTCACTGTCAGCCTCTGCACAGCCCCCATCCCTGAGGAAAAGGCAAGTGGAGTGTTCAGAACAAGGCCCCCCCCAAATGTTCCCCTACCCACAGTGCCTGGACTTCCACCATCGACTCTTACTCCACTGAGTTGAGATCACAGATGGCTGGGGACGGTGAGCTCCTTGGGCTGTTAATTCCCAAGTGAAAAGTAATTCATTCAATTGGAAAATTACTCAGCGGGCACCTACTCTGTGCCAGGCACTGTACTGGGCTTACAGAGATGAATGGTCCCTGCCAGCAACTGCCCGTGGAGAGCAGGGATGGGGAGTGGGGGAGGAAGACCCCAACACCAACAGTTACTCTCCCAAGAGAAGGTACAGAAGGCCCAAGCTCAAAGGGTGCAGCCGAGGGCAGAGGAGAGGTAGTCACCCCTGGGGGGAGGGGAGGGTCCCCGGCAATGTCACTTGAGTTGGACCTTGAAGAAACAGGTTTATGAGAAAAGAAACAGTCTAGCAGAGTAAGAGCTCGATTTGAAGCCCTCGCCGCTCCCACGCCGATGGGTTTACCAGTCCTCAGACACTGATGCTCAGTCTTTTGAAAGCTTTTTTCTTTAGAGCAGAAGGGTATTACTTTGCTCAGGCTGCCATAACAAAGTACAACAGGGTGAGTGGCTTAAATGACAGGAATTTATTTCCTCGCAGATCTGGAGGCCAGGAGTCAAGGGGGTGGTCAGGTTGCTTCCTCTGAGGCCTCTCTCCTTAGCTCATAGGTGGCCGTCTTCTCTGTCTTCACGTGGTCTTTCCCCTGTGCCTGTCTGTGTCCAAGTCTCCTCTTCTAAGGGCACCAGTCATATTGGTGTCCTTAGGGCCCACTCATCAGACCTCATTCAACCTTAATCACCTCTTTAAAGACCCTCTCTCCGAATACAGTTACACTCTGAAGTGCGGGGGTGGGGGGTAGGATTTCAACATATGAATTTGGGGGGAACAGCATTCAGCCCGTAAGAGAGCCCATGCCAGAAGTTGGTCCTTGAAACACTGGGTGGAAATAATTAATAACACTCCTTACCTTTAGAGTTCGCAAAATGACCTATACCCTTAGTGTCACGAATTCCTACAAACAGTGTATTCACAGGTGAACCAAGAGACTGACTTCCCCAGGGGCTCACCCCTGAAATGGTCTCCCCCCACCGCTTGATCCTTCAGCGTCCCCACTGTCTGCTGTCTCATTCCCACACTGAAGTCCTTCCCAGTTAAAAATCCCCTCCCTGGCTCCCGTTCTCCTCCAGGTACAATTGTCTCCCTCTCTGACCCTCAACAGCAAACTTTGTGAAGAGTGGTGCCCATCGCCAGCCTCCACTTCCCCCTCATCTACTCCTCGACCCGCTGAGTCGGGCTGGTGTCCCAGTGCCCTCCAGCATTGCTCACACCAACATTCCCAACAACCTTGTTACTGGTCACTTCTCCATCTTCATCTCAAGCGAACTCTGAAGAGAACCAGACGCTACTGCCCACATCCTGCATCTTGGAGGCCTCTCTTCTGCTCACTGTATATTTTTCTACCCTTCTGGCTGCTCCTCTGTCACCTTCATGGGATTTTCTTCCTGCCCCTTAAATATCGTTGTTCCGTAGGGATCCGTGGACGTCTCCGCTGTGAGGCCCTCCAGGCTCTTCAAGCTCCTGCTGTGTGTGTGTGTGTGTGTGTGTGTGTGAATGACCACACCCCCGCCCCCAGGCTTTCTCTCTCACTCTCTCTCACTCCCGCCATCACCAAGCCCAGTCGTCCTCCTGCCGGCTCGAGCTCCATGAGGGGCCCCGCTACCCATCTGAAGGTTCAGGGCAGCCCTGAGAGCCACGGAGGCTGCCTCCAGTCAATCACCACGGCCTGCAGCTCTCACTCCTCAACCTTGGGGCTGCCCCCCACCCTGTGACCTCAAATGCTCATTGTTTCTGGTTCCACTTTTGCAACTGTCTCCAGGCTGGATCTCATCAGTTCACTCCGAGAGATCTTCCTAAAGCCCAGAACTGAGCCTCTTCCCTCTGCTTCCCGCGTGCGGTGACTCTCCACGGCCTACTAGCTTCACGTAGTCTCAGCTTCTCAGCCTGACCTCGGGAGCTGCTGCTGTGGGCCGCCTGCCTCGCTGTGTCCAGCCTTGCGTCTCCCTGCCCGTGAGCTGCGGGAGGTCAGGGGCCCAGCCTGACCCGCGGTGTTTTCGGCCCCCGGCACGAGCCCTGTATGGAACAGGTGCAGGGAGTTCAGATTTTCCAAGCACGGGGCAGTCGGGCCTCAGAGGCAGGCCTCGTCCCCTGTGCTCCTTCCTTGTTCTCCTCGCTGCTCTGCCGGCCTCCCGGGAAGGGGTGTCCTCTCTTTCTACAGCCCGACTTCCTTCCGAAGGTCCCTGAGCCGAGGCTGTTTGCTCTCCTCCAGCTCGCTCGCCTGACGTGGTGGACACGGCACGGTCCTCACTCTGAGCTGAAGAGGGAGGCGCGGGACAGCACAGCAGGGACAGCGGACGTGCCATCTGGGGAGGGTCCTACAGGGGCCGGAGGGACAGAGAACCCCAGGCACGGCCAGGAACAGCCTGCAGGTAGGCTGAGGGCACATGGGGGGAGCAGTGGGGACGGACACCAGGTCATGGGTCCCAAAGACCCCATCTGGGGGGTCACTGGGGATGGGGTCTCTAAGGGATTCCCCCAAATATCACCCCTCCTCCCTTCCCAGATGGCTATTAAACGAGTAAGGCAGATGAGAGCTGAACTATTGGCCTCATTACTGATAAAGCGCAGCGCAAGGATTTGGTTTATATCACCGTGAAGTGCGCTTCCTCGTGCTGAGCCGCTCGGTCCTCAGGCGGGGCACGCGCTCCGAACTGGGTTGAACTGTGTTCGTTATCCTCGCCCCTTAACACCCCTCTCCCTGCAACACGGGGATGCTTCCGCTAGATGACGGTTTGGGGGTTCAGCGTGGCACCCCAGCTCAGCGCCCAGCCTGCGGCTTGCACCCGGGCTAAGCTGACTGTTCCCCCTGCCTCTGCCCCCTTCCGTGCGCCTCATTCCTTTCTTGGGTTTTTCACCATCTCTGTCCCGGCCCTGCTCTCTCATCATCTCCTTTCTCCAAGCTCGCCCTGCCGCCCCCCTGCCTTCCTCCCCTCTGACTTCTGTCCCTCAGCCCCACGCAGGTCCTGGGGACAGCTGCTCTGGGGCTGGCTGTGTGGGCTCTCGCGGGCCCCGGAGCAGGCGCTGAGTCCCGCGGAGAAGGCCGCGCTGGAGCAGAAACTGACCAGCATCGAGGAGGAGCCGCTCTGGAGAAGCGTCTGCAACATCAACGCCGTCCTCCTGCTGGCCGTCAACATCTTCCTCTGGGGCTATTTTGCGTGACTCTGCAGGCCTGGTATCAGCCACGGCAGGTTAAACACAGCCAGGCCCGGCCGGCCGGAGACAGGCTCCCTTCCCACCTCACTGTCCACACTGAGCCCTCAGAGGCTGAGACTGCAGGAACCCCCAAAGAGCACCCCATCCAGCCAGTACACTGGAGGGTGGAGCCAGGAGGCGCGGAGAGGGCGCTGGGTCTGCTTAGGCCACACAGCAGGACTCGCACTGGGTCGCCTGACTCCAACTCTTCTCCACTGCAGTACCTTTCACTCCTACCTCAAAAACACTATTTCTGGCTTCTGGTGAGTCTGTCCAGGAGCTTGTACTCTACATGTGTCATGAGGTCAAAAAAGTGGAAGATACAAGAAAAAGAGTGGCAAGAAAGTTGCAAAAATCCTCATGCATCTTTGCTCACCCATTTCCCTTCCTTGTCCCCTTTCTCCCTCCTTAACTCTCTGGCTCCCAATCCCCGGTCACCTATTTCCAGCGAGAATCTCCCCAGCAAGGCCTTATACTTTCACTGGTGGCTCCGCACTGGTGGCTGTCAGACCCGAAGGAGCGAGGGACCAGGGTGGAGGGTAAACATGGTGGCAGATGGCATTTGGGCAGGGAGCTCTCCTTGACACCACTCAGATCTGCCTCTTCCTACCCTCACATCCAAACATGCACCAAGACTCCGGGCCTCGAGGAACTTAGAGGCCAGCTGGAAAGACATGACTTGTTGGAGACAAGAGGAATCAAGACGGGCTGCTGGGTGCTATGAGCAAGCCCTGCGGAGGGGCAGCGCGGACAGCCTAGGAGGCCCCACAGCTGCGCCTGTGCCCCCTCTCTCTGCCTGCCAGGCATCTGGCTACTCTGGAAAACACCATGACCCTGCCTGGGTGTCCCTCCTCTAGGAAGCTGCGCAATGCCCACAACTGGATCAAAAAGTCCCATTCCTGCTCACACAGCCTCTGGACCTGCTTCTGCGGCAGCAACGATCACTGCGCTGTGAGGTTTGCCTCCCGGACCAGACTGAGCACTCTAAGGGGTAGGGACCAAGGACCGCATCCCAAGTGACTTTGTACCCAGAAAGTAACAGGTGTTGCCTTGGTAACAGGAAACGTTGAATTGGTAATTCTCCAAAGTCCTGGTAGGCTTTGCACTACAGCTGGCTGGCTGGTGAGCTTGGGAACCAGTGGTGGGGAGGAATCTCCTTCAGTCGGAGTTTACACGCTGAGCCTCAGATGTCTAGAACAAAACCACAGCTTCGTCCCATTGCCGAAGTCATCCGTGAGATTGTCCCTTCCTTCTTCTATCTTCCTGTCCAGGCTGTCCCTACTCTCATGGGACCCTCTTTCATGCTGCCTTGGGTCATCACTTTATGCTAATCACTCATCATAATTGAATACAAATAAAATTCTTGTTTTGAGGGTTTAAATACATGTGAGTCTATGAATACCTCCTATTGCTGCTGTCCCCTCCACATTTCTCCACTGACCTTTTCTTGTTCTGTGTCACCTCACATGGCTGTGCAGTCCTCACTGTTTCCCAGTGACCCTTAATGCGAACTCAGCTATTTCCCCCAAACCATCTACATAGGCTTTTTTTTTTTTTTTTTTTTTTTTTTTGTGCGGTACGTGGGCCTCTTACTGTTGTGGCCTCTCCCGTTGCGGAGCACAGGCTCTGGACGCGCAGGCTCAGCGGCCATGGCTCACGGGCCCAGCCGTTCCGCGGCATGTGGGATCTTCCCGGACCGGGGCACGAACCCGCGTCCCCTGCATTGGCAGGCGGACTCTCAACCACTGAGCCACCAGGGAAGCCCTACATAAGGCATTTGTGTGCAACCGATTATTCTGAAGGTCTGGGGAGGGGAAGAATTGTAAACCACAGAAGCACAGGTTAAGATGAAATATTGAACACCCCTATTTCCCAGAGCTCCTCAGCAGCTGCTCTGAGAACTTCCCATGGGTCTCGCAGTGTCCAGCCTCCCGCTCCTCGCGTGGTCCCCAGCCCCCTCTCCCTGCAGCTGCTCTCACTGAGTCCCTCTGCTCCTTTCTCTGTCGGGTGCCTCCCCCTCGGTTCCCCCTCCCTTTGTTATGCTGAGTCTCCTCTGGGCTCCAGACCTATCTGCTTCAACCCAAGGATTCATGAGCACACTGTTAAACACAGGAGGACTTCAGGAAGGGTGGCCACTCTCCTTCCCTACCCTCTTTGCCTGGTTAATTCCTACACATCTCAGCATAAACGTCATGTCTCTGCAAAGGGAAGCTATGTCATCCCAGTTACGACCTTACCTTGGCCACCTGCATCCCAGAGTGGATAAGTCTCCAGCACCCAACATATGGTCTCATGGTCCCCTGACTTTACCTTCAAAGAGTGACATATCTGTATAATTATTACATTAACATTTATCTCATCCCCTAGGCTGTAAAGTCCCCATCACCTAGAAAGCTGCCTGGCCCATGTTGGGTGCTAAAAAATGTGTTGTGAATAAGTGAAAGAATGGATTAATGAATGAGTGAAAGCATCCTTAGCAGAGGAAATCAACTATTCAAAACAGAGGTGGGGAAAATCATGACACAAGTAGGAAACAGAAAAGTTGTTTAAAATGTCTGGATTGGAGGGAAGACTGGGCAGGGCCCCTGCGAGTCCGCATGGCTTCTCTGTACAAGCGAGCAAAAGGCACCACCCTTCCTTTGTGTATCTGTGACTCCTCACCAGGGCTCATGGTGGTAGCCAGAGCTCAGGCTGCAGTTCTGCCCCCGCTCGGCCCTTGGCCAGGTGCAGTAGTAGCAGCCCTGCCGTGCTGGGGAGTGGCTGGGAGGTGAGTGGGGATCAGTCCGGCGAGCAAGGTCCCTGCTAAACTTGGGGCTTCATCATCTCTTCCCTGGATTATTGCACCAAAACAGTGTTATCTCTGTTCTCAATCTCTCCTCCTCCCATTCACCCTATGCACGGCGGTGAGAGTGATCTTTATAAAACGCAAATCTTGTGTCACCTACCTGTTTAAGATTCTCTGTAGACCATGTTTCCTAGCCTGGCCTGAGGCCCTACCAAAACTGCCAGAAGTACCCCCAGGGTTCAGTCCTTGGTCCCCCTTCTCTATTCCAGTGAAAGAGAGCTTATTCTGTGCACTAGTGAAGAGCAGGGACCTGGAAGCCTGACCCTCTGGAACCAAATCCCAGCTATGCCACTTGCTAACTACATGATACTGGGAAAGTTGCTAATCTCTGTCCTAGTTTCCATTCTACAAAATGGAGATGGTGATTGTAGCTACTTCATAGAGTTGTTGAAAGGATTAAATGAGTTAATTCACATAAATTATTTAAAACAGTGCCTGGAACAAAATTAAAGTCAATAAACATTAGCTATTATTACCACTATTAGTAGTAGGTGAGATGGGCACTGCACAGTCATGTTAGAGTTGTCACAACATGCTGTCAGAGCAAAGTGGGAGAGCAATTAATTCTTCCTGAGCGATCAGGAAAGGATATAACAGAAAGTTCTTATTGGAGCTGGAGTTTGTAGGATGAATAGGAGTTTTCTAGGAGGTCATACAAGGTAGAGGGACAGCATGTGCAAAGTGGGTAACATGCAAAAGTGCATGCTGGGTTCTGTAAAATAGGGATAATATTTACTCATTTGCAAACACTAACCTGAACATTTCATTTCTCCTTATAAATCATGTTTTGTTTCAGCCTCTCACCTCTAAGGTAGTCAAGGTTTATATTGACCGGGGACAGGAGAGAATGAACAGTTGGCCGGTGCAGCAGAGGGTGTCACTGCCCCACGCATATCCCCTTAGGCATGTTTGCTGGGTGACTTCCATTGAAAGACCCTGCAACTCTGCTGAGGGCTTTCCCAGCTGCAGAAAAATGCTTGACCCCCTGCATAGAACAGGCTGGAAGTGCTGGGGAATTAAGAACCTGGGAGCAGGCTTCAACCAAGGACAAACAAGAATTGGTGGGTAACTGTGGAACCACTAGTTCTTTGCCCCTCCAGTGGGACAACTCTGAGGCTTGTTTTAAACCATCTCCAGAGGTTCTCAGGGGGATTGAGCCCCAGGTGCCCACAGAGTTAACGTGCTCATTACCACATCCCCAAAAGCTGCCTTCCCTTCCCTGTCCCATTTCCCCACTCCCCTGCTGTGTTTCCTGGGCTCACCTCCTAAATAAACTACTTGCACTTGGTTTCATGTACTACTTCCGGGGGAGACCAAACTAAGAGAGTCTTTAGGGACTAGAAGGCCCTCACGTCCTGGCTTAATTTTGCTACTTGCTTTGGGACGCCCCATGCCTCAGCTTCTTTGTCCTTAATAAGGGAGGTGCAAGGGTTTGAATTAGTTGAGATGAAATCTTGGGAGCCCTTTAATGCTGACATTGTGTGCTTCTAATTCAGTTTCACAGGGGTCTCCTCGGGGCGGGGGGCAGAGGGGTGAGCGGCCATGGAGGGGGTACAGGGAAAGCAAGTCACGAGCTGGCACACTTGAGTGGAAACAGCACGAAGAGAAAAACTGAAAAGCAGTTTTCAGAGAGTTGACATGGGTTTGTCATGAGCAATAACAACATTAAGAAGCAGCTTTGGACCGTGAAAGGACGATGTTTAAAAACAAATAGGTGTTAAAAATACCATGAAGAAATGTTTCTTCAAGTGATTTGCAATTGAGCTTAGATCCCCAAAGCACTCAACTTAATACGTGAGACTAGTAACTATGTCCCTGCGTGTGAGAGTTCACATCAGTTAGAAGGGGTGGAAGTTGCCAGAAGCCCAGGCAAAACAGTGTCAGTTTTCCATCAACCTAAGTGTCTCTCTAGACTTCCAGCCCTAAGTAAGATGACTGTAATTTCTTCTTTTCTCCAGGGTGAAAAGTTGGGAGAACTTTAAAAGCTGATATAAATATAAATCCTAGAGACCTTAAGTGAGGTAGTTACAGTTTACCTTCATATTTCAAGATCAAACTCAGCTTTAGCCAGGATTCACAAAGTAGAAATGTCAGATTTTTTACTGTGATCTCACATAAACTCTACAACTTTCACTTAAAGAGAAAAGGAAAAAAAAACACCATTATGGGCTTCCCTGGTGGCGCAGTGGTTGAGAGTCCGCCTGCCGATGCAGGGGACACGGGTTCGTGCCGCGGTCCGGGAAGATTCCACAGGCCGCGGAGTGGCTGGGCCCGTGAGCCATGGCCGCTGAGCCTGCGCGTCCGGAGCCTGTGCTCTGCAACGGGAGACGCCACAACAGTGAGAGGCCTGCGTACCGCGAAAAAACAAAACAAAACAAAACAAACACCATTATATCTTCCCCAGAATAGAATACAAAATCCTTGGTCCATCTCTCAGGATAGTTTGTATGTAAAGTTTAGGATAATATACGTCCAGAATGGGAAGGACCCTCAGGAGTCAGCTAGTTTAGCCTCCTTCCCTCCTCAGTCCAGGTCAGAATATCTCTGACAGCTTCCCTGACAGGCAAGGTTAGCCCGTGTCTTCTTGCCCGCCTCCAATGAAGGGAAACTGACTGCTCCCAGAGACAGAGCGTCCACCGTCAGGTGACACCGCCAATAAGAAAGTTCTTTCTTTTGCTGCCTAAGCTTTGCATCCCTGAGTTTCCACCATTTATACCACAAACCAAACAATGTTAAATGAACAGTTTACTCTAAAATTACACCCCCACTAGTTGTGATTTATTCTTAAGCAAATAATTCGCAAAACTGGGAACACCCTGCCGAAGTTCACATTTATCTGGGATGGGAAGTACACGAAGACTAATAAAATAGGTCATTTGAAAAACCCTCATAACTATTTTGTAAAGAGCACTTTCATTTCAATCGTCTCATTTAGCCCTCAATCCCACTCCAGGATGTTGAACTACTGACAACTGAAGAAACAACTCAGAGACGCGAAGTGATGTGGCCGAGGCCTGCCGCTCAGCAGCTGCGTTGGTCCTTGAAACCAGAATTCCGTCTCCACCTTCAGGTCTCTGCCCCTGCACTACTCACGTAGGCAGCATTCTTTGGAAATGCCACTCTAGGTTCTGGGTACGTGAAATAAATGTGCAAAACATCTGCAGCCCCAACAGAGGTCAATCGAATAAAAAAGGCAGACAAGCAAGTAAATTATTGCAGTCCGTGGCAGTAAGGACTGAGATGAGAGGCAGGAACCAAGTACTTTGGGAAAACAGAGAAAGGAGCAACCAATTGCCTGGTAGGGTGGGGAGGGCTTCACAGACATGACACTGAACTTGGATTTTGAAGGGCGAATAGAGATTTCCATGTGGAGAAATGGAATAAATTCTATTCCAAACAGAAGACACAGCACAAAGCAAGACAAGGAGGGCAAAGGGCATGGCGTATTTGGGGTAGACTGAGGTACACGGTGTGACTGAAGCACCTGGCGTGTAAGAGAATAAAGCAGATCAGCTCGGAGAAATAGGTAGATGTGATCCTGAGGACACAGAATGTCTCTATGAATTGGGCGCGTGGTGTAGCCAAGAATGGGATAGGGTCAGGGAGGGCGAGTAAAAGCAATGAATAGATCCAAGGAGCATCTTGTTATTTGTTTTAGAAAGAGCATTATGGCCACGGAAAGAGAATAACTTAAAGGGTCAGAGGCTGCTAAGGGAGGTTATTGAAGTATCACTGAAAAGAGATAAGGAAAAGTCCATCGACAGATGAATGGACAAACAAAATGTGGTGTACACATACCCTAAAACACTATTCAGCCACAAAAAGCATGACATTTTGATGTATGCTATAACCTGGATGGGCCTTGAAAACATTATACTTGGTGACATAAGCCAGACACAGAAGGACAAATGTTGTATGATTCCACTTTATGAGGTACATAGAATAAGCAAATTCACAGAGACACACATAGAATAGAGGTTATAGGGTTGGGGGAGAGGCAGGAATGGGAAGATATCATTTAATGGGTACAGAGTTTATGTTGGGGATGATGAAAAAGTCGGCATAGATAGTGGTGATGGGTACACACAGTATGTGAATGTACATAATGCCACTGAATGGTACACGTACAAATGGTTAAAATTATGTTATATATTTTACCACAATCAAAATAATAAGGGCTGGTGGATGGACATCCTAAAGCAAGTATAGTAAAATGATGGGTTTGGATCTGAGCACACTGACGTTGAGGTATCTGCAGGATAGCCCACCGGAACTGCCAAAGAACTTTTTGTATCCATGGATCTGGAGCTTGGTGAAGAGATCGGGGCTTAAAACTTCCTTAAAATTCTTGCTTGGGAAAAATGTAACCTACCTCATAGAACTAGTATTAGATCTGTGCTTCTGTGTTGGGGGTGATAGTACTGCCTAGCGGTGTAAAATAATTTTAGGACTGTGAGTTACTTGAGACTTTATTTTGTGAGGGAAACTGGGAAAAGGAGGGGGGTGGAACCTCTCTTTGTCCAGTTAGGCTTCCAGGAACTGGTTGGTTCACATATGTTATAACAGAACGTGGAGGTGGAGGGGGGAGACAAGGACAGGGCTTGTTGCCCGGCTGCTAGCAGTTCTGGGGGCAGGCAGCCCCAGCAGGGATGGCCTCAGCTGCACAGCCACCTTGCCCGGGGTCCCACCCAGGCAGATGTTTCAGCCACGAAACACGTTTCAGATGTTTCAGTCACGTCAGCCTAACGTGAGACAACTCCGGTGGGTCATTTTGTTCCGGAGCCCCGCGGTGGGGTTGGCCAAGCCTGCTATCTGGTCTACGTCACAGCTCAACCGACCCTCCCTTCCACTGGTATGGACCCAGGGCACTCCCTCATAAACACCCTGCACATTAAACTCCAGTCTCAGAGCATGAACCTCACCTGCGACACAGGTCCAAATGACTAACCCAGCTCCTTTGACTTGACCTACTATGGTACTCACTATAACCCCAAACTATGCTGACTAGATCCCGGAAGGCAGCCCCTAACTCTGGATTCTCCACACATGTACTGGTGAGTAGCTAATGGCTGTTTTCTGTTTTATAAGATAGTGTTAACAGGCTCCAATTAATCCAGTTGGATAAGTAACAAAAAGACCATCATGTGTTCAGCAAATAATTCCAGCCTGGCTGCCCCCAAGACTCCCACAGCAAAATCCATTAAACCTTAAAGTGTTTTATTTTCTCTCCTGCAACCCTCAAGTGTTTGCTGACATTTGAAGTCTGGTAATAATCATCGTCCCCCAGCCAAGCCATGTTTCTGAATCTTCAGGCAAATTCATGGCTGTCCCATTTTCTGAATGTTCCAATCAACATTCTAAACAGCCTTGCTCCTGGGTATAAAGAAGGAAGAAAAAATGCACCTCTTTAAACTTCAGGGTCACAAAATTGCACTAGAAAAAGTCCCCAGTGGAAACACTGGATAGTCACGGATTATAGGTTTTATTAATAAAAATCAATATAGTTGAGATGTTCACGCATTTGGCATGAATCAAATGAACCAAGACTGAAGACAAAAAAAAATTGTTTATTCAAAACCTCTTAGAGGGATTTAATTGTTTGGGTTTTGTTTTGCTTTGGTCTTTGGTTACTTCTTTCACAATACATTTTAAAGCCCAGTAAATTAAGCAAAGTAAATCTTGCATTGTATTTAAAATAATCTCAGGAACACATAGATTGATTAACAAGGATATATATAGATACATATATACCCTTATAAGAAAAGGGATTTCAAATGCATTCATTCTTTAAAATTGTAGCTGCCTGATTAACAGTAGCAAATGTTTATTGAGCATTGACTATGTGCAGCTACCAGGCTAAATGTTATGTATGTATTGTCTTGTTTAATTCCCCTACCCACCTGAGACAGGTAGGGCCTCTGGGTACGATGTGAATGATACCACCCGCAGTTGTACAACATGGTAGCCCTGGGGAGAGGTTCATTTTCTCTTCTTCTGATGAGGAAGTGAGGCATGGAGGCACAGGATGATTCAGCACCTTGCCGCCCACTCACGCAATCGGTGCATGATACTGACAGGACTCCAAACTAGGCTGATTTAACTAAGCCAGGGCTCTTACTTACTACATTACACCGTACCTTGTCCTCTGCTACAAGATACAAGAGCTCATTGTGGCAAAAGAGACAATGTCATCTCTGTTATCCGACTTCCTCTTTGTCCTAGCTGTTCCCTTTGCCTGCACTGTCCTTTTGCACATCTCTCCCTCCCAAGATCCCATGCATCCGTTAGGGTCCACAGAAAATGTCTGCAAAAATTTCCTGGACCCCCTCTTCCTGTAGCAGAATGATGACACCATCCCTTTGTCCCCAGAGTACTCTGTACCTGAATATTTTCTGGTTTTCCAAGATAGAGTAGTAAGAGCATTCAAAAATGTTTAATGAATGCAACTCTAGTATTTGTAGCACTGAGTTATTTATCTTGTTCCTTGAGACAAGAAAGGAGCATTTTCTCTTGTCCCTTTACCCACCCGTCAACCCCCACCTCTCTCTTAACTCTTCCTTTAGCCTCTAGCGTTCACAACTGGACTTGTTTATACTTACTATAGTATCTTCCTTGTTGAAGTGTAACCCACCTGTCTGTCCCTTTCTCCTTAGGACTCGATAAATCTTGCATCATAGGTTGTGTGCTACCATAGTTAAAAACATGAATTCTAATCCATCTGAGGGTGGAAGGTGTATGATATAGTAAATCATCATATAAAGGAACCTCAGTGTAGTCTAACTGCACTTATGCTTCTCTCATTAAAATTTATGTGAAATTAGAACATTAGGCCAAAGTAATTTTATCCTTAGACATTCAACTGGATTTGGAGAGACTGTTAACATTTACACTAACACCTATACTCTGGACACAGCAGTTCATCCATGTGTGGATGGAGCAAGAAGCAAACAACTCCTCATAATAGTCAAAGTTGATGACATAAGATCAGTACCTAAAAGCTCCCGAACAGGACATTTCCATTCTTGTTTTATACAATCATATCAAACTGGTAACACCTGGTCCCCAAGCCCACTCTACATCATAAACAGAAAATCTGAGGAGGAAAGAAATTCTGAAATAATGAGACAAAGTATCAACAAGGGAAGGACTAACACGAAAGCAGCATAACTGCTAAAAACTAAACAAAAGAGTCAGAATAGTGTGGAGGCGGTCATTGCCGGCACAAATGGCTCTCCTCTACCTTCATAGCCCTGCATTTACATTGGCTGATACAATAACTGATGTTCAGATTGGAAAGCCAAAATCATCAAGAATGCATTGAAATATATCCAGGATCCTTCGTTTTACGGAGGTTAGGAAATAATGTGAAAAATTTAGAAGATGTTCCAGTCAATAGTTAGAAGAATATTATAATTAAAGTATAACAGAACGATTGGAAAAATTCAGATATTCAGAAACCACTCATTAGGATTCAAACAGTGAGGTTTTCAGTTTGAGGACTTTGTACTACGGAGAATGTAAAGCCTATCCTGACTAATAGTTTTCTATTAAAGGTAAAGTGAACTTTTTCTTTTTTTTTTTTTTTGCGGGCCTCTCATTGCTGTGGCCTCTCCCGTTGCGGAGCACAGGCTCCGGACGCGCAGGCTCAGCGGCCATGGCTCACGGGCCCAGCCACTCGGCGGCATGTGGGATCTTCCCGGACCGGGGCACGAACCCGCGTCCCCTGCATCGGCAGGCGGACTCTCAACCACTGCGCCACCAGGGAAGCCCCAAAGCGAACTTTCTAATGCTATCAGAGCTAATCCCTTTTCCAATTCAGATTCAACTTGAAACATCATTGCTTTTAACTTAGTTCGTCTCTGACTACACCTACTTTGAAGTGTAATACCAGTCATCTCAAAAACCACTTATATGGTGTGGACAGTCCTGCAAAGAGACTTTCAGATGACAGGATGATGGTGTGTGGCTGAAAAATAATCTGATTTTTATGCTTCCTGCCCCCCCCCCCAATCTTCACATTTGGTTTAAAAAATCAATACTAAAGAATTGCAGTTTATATAATGTATGCTATTGCCAAGCAGCATCAGTAATATCTTAATTGTAATTATTCACATCTGGGAAGACTTCAGATCTCACTGGCCACATTTTCTTTTCATATCTTACAAACATTAGGAACTTAAGAAAGGCTACATCCTTTAGCATTATGCATAACCTAACATGTCAGAGAATATTCGGTGTTTCCAGTTTGCTAGTTTACCTTCTGACAAGTTTTGTGAAAGAGACGGGAATAAAACTAACTTGCATTACATACAAGATGCTGCCCACACAAATACCAGAAAGGGAAGCAAAATGAACAGCCAGACATATGGCATGAGCTGACAGCATAAAGAAACTAGTTCTGCATGAGTAACAAGGAACATCTTGAAATGTACAAGACATATGTGTTTTAGGAAGAAGGCTGAAGTGTTTCATAATAAAAACAGGACAAAGTGAACCACGAGTGCTGAATAAAGTTTTAATTAAAAATGGGTTTTTAGCCTTCAATGTGAATATACAATATGCTTCGCAGATGGATTTTATATTTAAGTCTTATGCAAACCAAAAAGTAAGTGAGAAAAATAAAGCTTCTGAAAATGACACAGAGGCTAAAATGTATGTAAACAATAGAGGATTCTGGTACAAACAAACAAGAAAGGAGGAACAATCCTTCTGTCACCCATTTTCTGCTTGCACATTGCATAAGTAGATCGTATAACCTACCTTTGGTGCAAACATGTTTCTTCTTGGTTTAAATACATAACAGACACACACACTTAGGAAACAGCTGAGATGTCCAACCACAGAGGAATGATTAAACTAATTCATAGCACATCAGTGCAATATTAGATAACTATTAAACATACATTTATGCATCATTTTAGAAAAATGAAGGAATGTGTATGTGTTACCATTAAACTAGTAAGAGATGAAATCTGTTTAAAGAAACAAATGACTGTAGAAATGCACAGAATACTGCAATAAAACATACAAAAATACTGCAAGTTATCTCAAGATTTTATTGATACTTTCACATGAGTACTTTATAAATCTTCCAATTTTTATGCAGTATTGCTTTTTTTTTTTTTTGCGGTACGCAGGCCTCTCACTGTTGTGGCCTCTCCCGTTGCGGAGCACAGGCTCCGGACGTGCAGGCTCAGCGGCCATGGCGCACGGGCCCAGCCGCTCCGCGGCATGTGGGATCTTCCCGGTCCGGGTCACAAACCCGTGTCCCCTGCATCGGCAGGCGGACTCTCAACCACTGCGCCACCAGGGAAGCCCTTTGCAGTATTGCTTTTTAAGACCAGAAAATAATAACATTTGAAAAGTCCAATTAAAGTTGCAATATTTTCCTAGAAAAACTGATATAAAAACAATGATTGTAAGTTTATTGGAAAATTTTTTATATTAATCTTTGATGTCTGACTTGTGGAACTTACCTATAGTTTTGTTCTTGGTCCAAGGCAAGAAGGAATTATCCCTAAGGTTCACTGGCTATGGGCAAACAATGAATGAAATGTAGATATCTAGCAGACAAAGACGTGACAATTATGCTCTTTGTGTACACAGGACTAATGGCTACTCTTTTCTGTTTTTTCCTTGAAAAAAAAAAAGTCTAGGGGGCTTCCCTGGTGGCACAGTGGTTGAGAATCTGCCTGCCAATGCAGGGGACATGGGTTCGAGCCCTGGTCTGGGAAGATCCCACATGCCGTGGAGCAACTGGGCCCGTGAGCCACAATTACTGAGCCTGCACGTCTGGAGCCTGTGCTCCGCAACAAGAGAGGCCGCGATAGTGAGAGGCCCGCGCACCGCGATGAAGAGTGGCCCCCACTTGCCACAACTAGAGAAAGCCCTCACACAGAAACGAAGACCCAACACAGCCATAAATAAATAATTTAAAAAAATGACCTATAGGCATTAAAAAAAAAAAGTCTAAACCAAACATAGAAAGCTATCTAAAGCTCTTTCCAATGCATTTAAACAACTGAGTTTAAGCTGGAAAATCTCTGGCAATGATTTTAGTGTTTGAAAGTATCTTAATGCCAGGAAATACTCTTCTATTACAAAATATTTATTTTTTAAAGTTCAGCTGCGGTTTGAGTTTTATTTGATATCTTTAAGTTGGATCAAAAGCAAATTCAGGAATAGCCTTTCTTACGAGGTTTTCTAAAGGTTTCATTTCATTTTGAAGCTGTATTTACTTATCGTCAATGCTCCTTCCCTACGTGAAACTCTATCCAGGCAAGTGATCAACTTGCTGTCCTCAAACACACTTCGTGAACCCTTATTTCCACACCTTTATGCCACTGCTCAATTTTTTTCCACTTACTTTTCTCTTTTCCTAGCTATTCTAACCCAACCCATGCTGCAGACTGAACTCATATCCTTCCTCCGTATTCATGAAGCCTTTTCAGACAAATGACTAGTTCTCTCCATCTTTTGAGCCCTTATTACTCACTGACTCTTCAGTAATTATAGATTCCTATCTCTTTACTGTGGTCTTTTCAAGTATTTATGTCATCTGCTAAATTAGACTGAAGATTCCGTGAGAACATTTAAGAAGTATTTTTTATGTCATCCAAAGTGTCTGACATGCACTTGCCGATGGAGCTCCTTCTTAGAGCTCCATAAATATGTTGAAAGATGGAAAATGGCTGGAGAAACACAGGCTACAAAACTCTTACCTTTGGTCTTAATATGACCTTTGGGGTGTCAAATATATCTGCTAATGATATTATGAGGACGAAATGGCATTACTTGAGCCCCTAAATATTGTTTTTGGTTTGAGGACAGAATTCAAATTCTATAGTTCGGCATATGAAGAAGTGCCTTGATGTAATTCCAACATACATCCCCCCTTATCTTGGGCCCCCATTTCACCCTGCACCCTTGTACTCTAACCAGTGAACTCCTTGCAGTTCCCTGAAGACGCTGTGCTTCTTTCATGCCCACGCCAGCTCCGATGCCCTGCCCCTCCTCTTCTGATAAAATCATCCATTAAGATCAAGATGAGAGACTGATTCCTTTGTGATGCCTTCCTTCACACATTAAGGACGTGGTTGCTTCCCTCTTCCATGCTCCTAAAGAACCCACCCAAACACCTCCTTCATATATTTACTTGTATTATATATTTATAATATATGTATTTGTTTATATATATATATCCACAATAAACATTTTATAACAGACTGTATTATAATGTGTCTGTGAGAGGTCAGGACATATTTATTTTATATTTGCCCAATGCCACTCACAATATTTAGTTCATAATAGGTACTTGATGTTTGCTTAATGAATGCATAAATAAATGTATGAGCTTGATAATGTATAAATGTATAAACTTGATATGAGTTTAGATGAAGGGAGAAAAAAACCTGGTATTTAAAGGTTAGCCACCGATACCCCCAGAGGTATGTAATTCACATGGAAATCAAGAGACAGCCATAAACCTTCTTGGAGCTCAAGGTATTTTGTGCCTACAACACAAAAACATTCAGATGATGAAGAGGTTAACAAAATGATAACACTTTAAGAAGGAGAAATTTAAACCAGCTGAAAAAAGGCCTTCTTTCTCCTTAAGAGAGAGGAAGCCATGAAGAGGTGACAGACTCATGGTTCACCAAGCTGGGCAAACATCACAATCACCTAGAGAGGCTCAAAAACTCTTAAAGACTCTTTAAAAAAGTTAAATTTACTGCATCAGGATCTCCAGAGGCTGAGATGAGGAAACTAGTTTTAACTGCTTCCTAAGTGATTCTCATCAGTCAGGATTTGGAAATACTGAACTGGAACACAACCAAAATCTTTACCAGCTTTAGATCGGGATGGTACATAGTCACGCACGTTCCACTAATGAGATGAATGTTACGTACGTCTCAGGTACTCTGCATCTGCATCCTATGCCTGAGGAAAAGTTACTTCCAAATTATGACAATTTCCAATTATTTGTGGTAACTAGATCGCTGAATTCTTTAAATCCCATGGAACTCTTTATTACTAAACCTTTCTAGTAGAGCTGCTAACTAGTTATAAGCTGGCTAGTTTAATTTCCCTCACTGTTCAATGGACTGGAGGTATGTTCATAAGTGGGTGAATTGGCCAACAAGTAGGGACAGAGCAGGGAGAAGGAAAAACAAATGGTTGGAGCTATTTACAAACATATCAAAAACTCTGAATAATGGAAAATAAGCCTCCTCCATATATAGAAGTGATCAATCACTGAGAATCAAGTATCGCCTCTTAAAATCCAATATGAAATCCAATACTTAAGAAAAATCAAGCAATAGTAGGAAAAAGTTCAATAGAATATTTATGAGAAAATACTAATATACGGGTTTAAGTCCTCATTCAGCCACTTATACCCCCTACTGTGTGACCTGCAAGAGACATTTAACCCAAATTGGAGTTTTCTCATTTGTAAAAGTGTAGCACTATAACCCCTGCCCTACCTAATTCATAAACATGTATGGAGAAATACAAGTTATTATTTATCATAAAAGTTTAGTGGAAATAGTTTTTCTAAATGTTTGGTGGATAAAAATTCACTGAAGTCAAATGTTCTTTTTCTTCCGTTTTCGCAACATAAACACTTGAAAATACTTTCTAATTCAAAAGCTGGTACCTTTTCTCTCATTTAGCAAAAACAATTACCCCCCTGGGTTTACAGTGGAACTGAAATTAGTTTGACTGTTTTTGTTTAAGATTATCAACAAAAAACTCTCCAAATTATGCAGTTTCTATGCCAAAACACATTCTTTATGCTGCATAGCTGTAGGAATGTATCATAAGTGAACAACTGCTGGGCCACAAAGGAGAGTCAAGATAGAATATTTTTTCTATCCTCCAGGAAAATGTGCAATATTTTTAACACGTTCTTCTTGAGTGGTAGATTCCTTTCAAATATAGTTTTTTATTTAGCAACAGAATATTATTATAAATGGGGAAAAGGGGGCTATAATAACTGTTTCAGAAAACATACATGTTTCGGATGAGTCCAACAGATAATCAGTGAGCTATGTAACAATAACAACAACAATAATAATTGTAGTAAATCATATTGTTTATACAGCCCTTGCCACGTTCAAGGCCTTGTTTTAAGCACTTTCTATTTGTTAACTAATTTAATATTCATAATGACCCCATGGGATTGGTAATAGTATCTTCATTTTCTAGATGACAAAACTAGAAACAAATAAATCAGGTAATTTGTCTAAGGTCACACAGTTATTAAGTGGTTGAAGTGTGATTGGAATCTAGCGGTGTGACTCCAGAGGCTGTGTATTTAACCCCTAGGCTATTTTTCTGAGCAGTGAATAATTTATATGCAGCAAGATGCAGTAACTAAAATATAATACTCATTAGCCAGCAATTTCCAAAAACATGTAAATATATTTTAAAATTTATTTTATGTATCTCTTAGGTTGAGATTGCTCAAGAAAATTTTTGTAATTAACATTTTTAAAATTTAAGACTTCTAAAAAATTACCTGGTAAACCTTAGTCTATTTAAAAAAAGTTTTGTGTGCATGTGTATATGTATGTAAGTACACACACACACACACACACACACACACACACACATATCTCTGTGACTAGTGTCAAACAGTATAGTTTTCTGAAAAACGTGATCGCTCAATCACATTATTATAAATTCTTAAGACGTGCAGGGATGTGCATCTGGCTGAGATGATCCAGGGTTACTTCTATTGAATTAGGGTGATTTACTTTAACTTCTTCCTCTAACATCCCCCAAATCAAAAGGATATGGTTAATTTACAAAACATAACTGTGCTAAATCCAAAATAAACGAAGGACAAAATAAACTTCCTACTATCAAAACTGGTTAATAGGACATACCCTCAAACTAAATTTAGTTTTGTTTTAAAAATAATACCTTGGGGCTTCCCTGGTGGCGCAGTGGTTGAGAGTCCGCCTGCTGATGCAGGGGACACGGGTTCGTGCCCCGGTCCGGGAAGATCCCACGTGCTGCGGAGCGGCTGGGCCCGTGAGCCATGGCCGCTGAGCCTGCGCGTCCGGAGCCTGTGCTCCACGACGGGAGAGGCCACAGCAGTGAGAGGCCCGCGTAATGCAAAATAATAATAATAATAATACATTGACAAGTGAGATAAGTCACAAAGAAAGTTGAAGTGGACAATATTCTCAAAAACTAAAGTCATGTGTTTAGTTTCACTTGTAAAATCTATGTAAAACCTCTACCGAAGTGCACAACATATACAAGGTTAACAGGATTTTAAATATTATAGTAAAAATAATGATGCTAAGGTAGCTGTCTATGCCTGCGTGGATTTATGCACAAAATGATGAAACTAATGAAAGGGAAAGGGTATTAAATCAATTTTAAGCATCTACTATTTTTCAGGTACAATGCTAGTCACTTTGCATCATTTACCTAATATGTTCTTCATAGTAACCAACCTAGGTAGGTATCATTCTCATTTTATAAATAATAAAATTAAGGTCTGGTATCTCCAGACAGCACCACAGTATAGAATACAAACCCAGGTATATGACTCTTCTCATAATACTATACAACCTACATAAACTAAATAACTAGTAAATTTAAGAGCCATACCAAAAAAATCTGAATTATTTGGTCTTGTGTCTTAAAATAATTTTGAAAAAATTTTTACATTTATTCCATTTTTTTCCTCCTATCAGATCCTCAAGATCTTTCAGAATATCACTCTATATTGACTTGGAATTTCAGTTATTACAGTTACCCTTTATTGAGCACCATGCATTGTACAACATGTTCCACATGCATTAACTCTTTAAATGATCACAAGAAACCTATGAAAATAGCTTCCATTTTACAAGTGAGAAAACAAGTTCAGAAACGTTAAGTAACACAGAGGTGACAAGGAAACAGAGAAAGAAATATGAGGTCTGTTCAACTCTACAAACAACAGTATTGCTATTATGCCAGATGGAATATTTTTCAAACTGCAAATTTCTTTTCCCAGATCACTTCCAAAAAGTAATTAGGACAGTGCCTAATATATGTAGAAAAATGTCCACATTTACTTTCCTATTTAATCTTAATATTCTATGAGAAACGGGGGGGCAGTGTTTATTAATATCCTTTTTCACAGGTAAAAAAAATAAGGTTCAGAAAAGTTGTGAAGAAGTGCTTTTTCTACTGTTCAATGTTGTTGTCAATGCCCTAGAAATAGAACTTTCTGAAAACATATATACATAAATCCTTCATCATTTTATTTGCTTATATCACTAATTTTACTAAAAAAACAAACACACAAAAACTCCAGTGAAAAATGACTTTCACTGATAAAAGTAAGCCTCTAATAGGATACACTTAATCTCAATTCTATTACATATATTCAAAGTCATTAAAGATTTTCTCTCACCTTATTTCTGAACTATGTCATAAACTCAGAAAGCTAAACTTATTTAAACTTATACTGCAACAGAAATGTAGTGATGCTTCTGACACTTAAAGTCTATTTTTTCTGAAATTAATATAGGCACCTATGCTCTCTTGTTTACTATTTGCATGGAATAATGTTTTTCCATTCCTTCATTTTTAGTCTATGTGTGTTCTTACATATAAAGTGAGTTTCCTGTAGACAGCATATAGTTGGATCTTGTTTTATTATTCATTCAGCTACTCTATGTCTTTTGACTGGAGAGTTTAATTAATTTATGTTTAAGGTAATCATTGATAGGAAAGGACTTACTTTTGCCATTTTGTTGTTTTCTGTTTTATATTTACTTTGTTCCTCTATTCCTCTCTTGCTGTCTTCCTTTGTGCTTTGTTGATTTTTTTACAGTGACATTCTTTGATTCCTTTCTTTTTTTATTTTGTGTATCTTCTTTATGTTTTTGGTTTTTTTTTTTTGTGGTTACCATGTGGCTTGTTAAAATGTCCACTACCCAAAGTGATATACAGATTCATTGTTATGCCCATCAAAATCCAATGACATTTTTTATAGAAATAGAAAAAACAATCATAAAATCATATAGAACCACAAAAGACTCAGAATAACCAAAGTGATCTTAAGAAAGAACAAAAAAGCTGGAGGCATCACAGTCCTGATTTCAAACTAAATTACAAACCCATAGTAATTAAAACAGTATGGTACTGGCATAAAGACAGACAAATAGCAATGGAACAGAACAGAGAGCCCAGAAATAAAGTAAAACATACAGTCAACTGATCTTTGACAAGGGTGCCAAGAACATACAATGGGGAAAAATTGTCTCTTCAACAAGTGGTGTTTGGAAAATTGTAGTATCAACATGCAAAAAAGAGATAAAAAAAGAAATTGGACCCTTACCTTATACCATATATAAAAATCAAGTCAACGTGGATTAAAGATTTAAACATAAGACCTGAAACTGTAAAACTCCTACAGAAAATATAGGGGTACATCTTCTTGACATTGGTCTTGGCAATGACTTCTTGGATATGACACTAAAAGCAAAGGTAACAAAAGCAAAAATAGACAAAGTGGAACTACATCAAATTAAAAAGGTTCTGCACAGCAAAGAAAACAATCAACAGAATGAAAAGACGACCAATGGAATAGGAGAAAATATTTGCAAACCTTATAGCATTTCTATCTATTATAGTACTTCTCTCACCGTTAATAAGTAAATGTCAGTCTCCTCCCACAAACTAGGGTCAGGAACTAGGTTTATGTTTATCTCTAGATGTCAGTCAGTGCCTTGCAGATTGCCTGAATCTGAGTAGACCTTCAATAATATTTGTTAAATGGGTGAATAGTCACAAGTTCTGGCTGTCTAAGGAATTTCATATAACTAAACTCAAAGTACATCATTCAGAGATAAATAATACTCTCGTAACTCAATAACAGAAAGTTTGCTTTTCCCTCTTACCTCTTCATTTTGTACATAAATTTCTAGCTAGTTAGATAATCTGGGATTGGGAGGAGAATATCTTTCTTAATTTCTAAAAGGGGGCCCTCAAACTAACTCACTACCACAATGGCCTCAGTAATAAGTAAAAAGTACAATTACTTGGGTTCCACTACTCTCAGGGCACCTATTATGGTCACATACAAATTAGGACATGAACAACATAGAGCTTTTGTTTATTTTGATCTGAATTCATTATTTTGATCTGACTTCAAAAATCCATTTTGTATTCTTGAGTTCTCCCAAGTTCTAGATCTTTAACTGATTACTGGACATTTTCCTCAATCCCACCTCCACCCTCATAAAAGCTGATCAATATTGAGTTTATTCCATCTTGGTTTCCTATACACAAAAGTCCTTCCCATCTTTCAATGTCCAGCTCAAAAGTTACCACATCTAATGCTGCTCCAGGCCTGTTGTTCACTTTGCGGTCCTCTTAACTGTCCCACCAAAGCGTTTGCAACCTTGCACATAATCTCCAGCTAAAGCACTTGGAGCTTCCTGAACAATCATGCTCTCTCCCATTTTCCCACTTTTGCAGGTTCTGTTGCATCAAGCTACCATGCCCTATCCTCATTCCTGCATTCTTGTATCATAGAAGTTACCAAACCACTGTAAATGTTGAAATACACTGTTATTTGTCTCTCTCAATAGAATCTGCATGCTTGTGGAAAGATACATTAAAAAATTTTATACTCTATATCTAACACAGTGCTCAATAAATATGTGATAAATGGGTGAATGAGTGCTTGAATGTGTAACTAGCCTAAGTTCCTAAGGTAAGATAAAAATAAACATAATAATTGTAAAATGGTTGAGTCACTTTGGAAAACAGTTTGGCAGTTCTTCAAAATGTTAAACATAGAGTTTCCATATGATCCAACAATTCCACTCCTAAGTGTATACTCAAGAGAAATAAAAAGATATGTCTTCACAAAGTTCACAAATGTTAATAGTACCAGCATTTTTCATAATATCCCCAAAGTGGGAACAATGAAATGCCCACCTGAATGGATTAATAAAATGTGATATATCCATACAATGGATTATTTTTTAGTAATAAAAAGAAATGAAGTACTGATACATGTTACAACAGGGATGAGTTCCGAAAACCTTATACTACGTGAAAGAAGCCAGACACAAAAGTCACATATTATATAATCCCACTTATATGAAATGTCCAGAATAAGCATAGAAACAGAAAGTAGATTAGTGGTTGCCAGGAGCTGAGGGGAGAAGGGAATGAGGAGTGATTGCTAATGGGTACAGGATTTCCTTCTGGAGTGATGAAATATTTTATACATAGCTAGTGGTTACAGTTGCACAACTCTGTGAATATACTAAAAACCACTCAACTGTATACTTTTAAAGGGTGAATTCTGTAGTATATTAACTATCTCAAAAAACTTATTATTAGAAAATGAACACAATAATGAGAATTCTCCATTTGGTCCAGATTTTTAATCAAGGGCTTTATCTTTGAAATCACAACACAACTCTGCTGCCTAGAACTTCCTAATCTTCTATATTGATCAATTATAGAACTAGAAAAATGTTGGAACATTAAAAGGTCATTCTAAATTAACCCCTTCCTCACCTTACAGGTAAGAAAACTGAGCTCCAAGAAGGATAAATGATTTAAACAAAGTTATACAACTAGTAGTGAAACCAGGGAGAACTCAGTCTCAGTCCAATGATTCATCTTTTTTCTTAGTTGAATTAACATTTTCCTTCCTAAAGTTCCCAGGTTCTTTTTTTTTTTTAACTTAAAGGAAAAGTTACATTAAAAAGAAAAGGACAGACCTATTTATCTTTCATATTAAGCCTAGTAACTATTACTAGATTTTAGGCGATATTAAAAAAAGATTAAGAGAAAAAACTACTGCATCTTTCTGATTCTTTCAATGAGAAAAGGCAACTATTAGTACTTAAAGGTTTTACTCTTAAAAGATAATACAACATAAGAATTCACAGTAATAGTTAAGGATAGCAACAAAAACCACTCTTTCCCCTAGGGAATGGAAATAGACACTTAGCAAAGATGCTACATATGTGGAAATTTACATCCGATCCTTCACAGAGATGTCAAATTTAATCCATAGGAAAATGTCTTTCAAATTAACACTTTCTAAAGTTCCCCTTTGAGACCCATTTTTTTGGTGGCCTTTGTATGACAATGGCAAATATAGGTACAATAAGTAATTTTTGTGATACTTATTCACTCAGGAGATTTTCTATGAGAGCAAATATTTTCTTTAAAGTTCATATTTGTTCTTTTCACCAGAAGCAACTTTTAAAGGGAGGAATTTTTCATTTGTTTCTACCAAAGGGGAAAAAATACTAAGTTTCGTTGAACATATGATTTTTTTAAAAAACCATCATTCAATGTTGACCTTCAAAAGCTTATACAAAACATCAACATACAACTTATAGCCAGAGGGTAGCTCAGTGATTGTGTAGTCCAGTATTTCCCTGACTGTGCCCACATGTACCTGCAGATGGCATTTCAGAGGAAGTATGGGGAGTTGGGGGAGCAGAATGGGAGGGGAAAGATAACCATAACAACAAATATTGTTACACACTCAATTTAGTTTAGGAAATTCTGGGTTAATTCAATAAATATTTAATGAGCACCAACTATGTGTCAGACTTTCTTCTAGACGCTAGAGCAAAACATATTTATGCCAGGATTTCTTAGAGCCTGTAACATGCTACTGTTTACTATGACTAAGATGACCACATGTAGTTTGCCCGGACAGCTCCAGTTTACCACTGTTTTCTCAGCATCAGTAGACCCCCTTTCACTCCTGTTATCATACGCACGACTCTCTAAGTTTGAGGGGTGTGAATATAGTGCATAGATTTTTCCTAAACTTACATGACCAATGAAATACTTATATTTCCTATAGCCATCTCCTAGAACAGTGGTCTACAGAAAATGGTTCAGGAAATGCTGACCTACTCCATTCTCTCCATTTGATAACTGAGGAAACTAAGGACCAGAGATCTAAAGCCTAGGACACCTGGCTCCTATCTCTGATGTGCTTGCCAATACCTTGCAGATTGCCACAGATAAAACACTCAAACACAAAGTAAAAAAGTCTTATTACTGGATAACAAGTATTATGTATTTTCTCCTATTACAAAAATAAATCACCCAATTTTACATGCTGATTCCAATTTAAATAGAGTTTAACTTTAACTCAAGTTTTTTCTTTTAAGATCATAACTATAAAATTAACCAAAGATGGAGTCAATGAGAAAACATTACCTTGTAGTCAACTCTTTAAGTTTATAAGCCAAGTTTACCATGTCCTATTCTCTGCTTTTCTTCCACTCACTCTGGTGAATACAAGGTAACTGATTTCTTCATATCTTCAAAGCCTCACTGGCCTCACAGGTGTGTTTGGGGCGTGGGGGAGAAGCTAATTTTCTCAACTAACAACTTTCTGGTACAAAGAGTTACGCTCTAATATTTTCCTCCACTTTATGGTTCCAAGTGTCCTTTAAAGTAAGGATGCTACTTTCTTGGGCTATTTGATACCTATGAAAACTCTAAAGAGATGGAATTACAATATAAGTCCCTTATTCTTTCTGAGTCTCTACAGGCTTATTAACAAAGGCTATTTTCTGATTCCGGATGCACCAAAGATATGGCTCTAGAAGAAAATCATGCAAAAAATTCTCTTTAAAAATCAGTTATGCACATTGTGGATCACCCATGGCCATTCCTATTTCTACTAACTGTTAAGCATTTTAAGTAACTTAGTAGTTCTTTTAGAGAAGAGGGAGTGAATGATTATAGAAACTTTAAAAAGAAAGCTGTATCTTAGGAGCTAAGACATATCAATAGCCTTTTCTGAGGGAGCAAATGGTAGAAAATACTAGTTAAAACAGGGTTTAAACTCCTGGGAAATTCATCTTCGTACAGTATATCTTTTTGCTCATGACCAAGAAAAGGGAGTTAATAATAATAATTAAATCTTAGACAAGATAACCAGTCAAGTAGGTGAAAAGAAAATTACAAGGTGATTAAGGCAGAAGAACATTTCTAGAGAGAATCTGTTTTTGGATTTGTAGCTGGTGATATGAGAGAGATGTGACAGAACAGCCTTCTCAGAATCAGAATGGAGGTTGTAATTGTGTTGCAGAGCTTTGACTTTTAGAATGTAGCATTCTTTACTGTGATTGGAAAAAGAAGGTTTGCCCATGATAATTTATCATTTGAAGTAATAAACTTATTCAAGTCTAACTAGTGTACTCAATTAGAACCACCTGTTTAAAAGAAAAGGAATACAGATACTGATCACATCAAACGTTTTCATTGAGAAGTTGACAAGGACACTCATACAGTTTATCACCACTGGTCTCAGCAGCCTTCCTGTGTATGAGAAACAGAACTACAGGCCTTTTTGTATAAGCTCCTGTACATCTTGTCCATGCTGTTCTCAAAGATGGGTCGGTAGGATTTTCCTTTATAAGAGGCTGCCCTGTTGGACCAGTATTCGCCATCATCCAAATGGAGAGTGCCACGTGGCTGCTGAAATGAACTATACAAAAGGACATAAAAGATTAAAACAATGAGGCAACAAAATGAGAGGTAGTACTGTATAAATCAAATATTTACTAAGTACTTTATAGGTGTGTGGTACTCTGTTTGGGCTTTGAGATATAAAATGTGACAAGGCTTATGCCTTCAAAGAGCGACACTATTTGCATGCAACAATTACAAAACAATAAAATGAAAATGATATGTGAGAGTTAAAAAGAAATTCTGAGAAGAGAGGGAGGTGCGGCAAGGTAAAAGCAGGGCACAGATGGTATGGCATGGCCAGGTGTGAGAGTGCTTGGCCTCTGAAGTCAGGCAGACCTGGAACTGAATTCCAGCTCCGTCTTTGTAAGCTGTGGGAACCTGGGCGATTTATTCAATTGTCCAGGGTCTCAGCTTCCTTTACTGTATTTTTGCAGTGTTGTTGTAAAAATCAAAGAGAATATATGTAAAGTGCATAGTACAGTGCTTACCTGGCACACAAAAGTTATTAAATATAAGGCATTGAACTACTAGGTACTTTATATATATTTATACATATTTATAAAAAATCTTACAACCCTCTGAAGTCGGTAACTGTGGAAACTGAGACTCAGTGAAGTCAAGTGACTTGCCTAAGCCTCTTTAGGTAGTAAGGGGCAGAATGGAAAAGGATACCATTTCTGTGGCTCTAATGTCCTTTCCACTGTGGCATGCTATTGTCCTCAAGGAGGAGTAGAAAATTCGACTGAATATGAATCACTTTTAGAAAATGGAAAACAAGGTGGAAGAGTCTGTATTTGAAGTGATAGAGAAATACTGTTATTCTGAGGGTGTTGAAGAAAAAAGAGAGAGAACAGATGGAAGCTATAAAATAGACCAGGACTAGGCTCATTGTAATGGGAATAGAGAAGAAAAGGCAACTCTTTCTGAAGGCTTGATAGTGCTTTTCTTTAATTTGCTAGAAATAAAACATTGACTTTTTAAAAGACTGAGTTTATTTTATTTTTTAAACAAATAATGAACCCACTTTAATAAATTAAGTACTTGTTATAGATAAGACCTCTCAGGCATGTTAGAGATTATGCCATATAAAACTGTATGTCCTTGCTATTAAATGTTACAAATATTGACTTCATATATTTGGAATCTCACTCCACACAAAACAAACAATTTCCTCCCTGACTTATCAGTCCCATGATGTTACTTGTGAATTGTGAAATAGCAACTCTGGGAGCTGGATATCTGTAAAAAGAATTTGCTGTTTCACCTGAAGTCAATCTACCACCTGAACTCAGTAAAAGTGGTCACAAAAAAAGGCACAAAGTGGCTGTGTTATTCTTAGAGCTTGCCATAGTTTCCACCTTTCTTTCATTAGCTTTGCTTAAGAAATAGTCTAACCAACTGAATACAATGTCTTTCATACAATTTCTCACCAAGCCTAACTCCTGCTGAAACAGTCACTCAAAACAGTTTTTTGGACAATTTGAGTCAAGTGATAGAGAAATCACACACACAAATACATTAATAGAACTTCTTCTGCATGTACTTTGTACCTCTGCAAGTATATCTACTAGCCTAAGTCCCCACATTTGCCTCTGTTCCCTCAAACTACTTCAGGAGTGCCACATGTTGTGTTTTGTTTGTTTAGCTGTATTTGGTTTATTTGTTGCTTTTTTTGTTTTATGTCAAGTCATGCACTAATTAATATTTCACAAAACACAGATCTGTCCTTAATCTCCCTGTTGTCCACAGTCATCAACTTTACTGCATACTGATGGTCAGATGATAATGTTCTTTTCTGAACTCTATATTTTGCCGGGCTAGTTCTACCACAATAAACCTAGTCAACAGAAATTTGAATTTTTATTAAGCTACTACCCAAATCTCAGAAAGGTAAGTAATAGTAGGGCTGCTAACTTTAAAAATCATTGTGTAGGTTTTTCTGGGATTGTAAATCAAATTCCTAATCGCTATCATAAATTATCATATGAATGAATAAGTGAATAAATAAAATTCAGAAATAATTTTAGGAGCAACTGTGAACCTGATAAGGGTCTGTAAAAAGAGCGAAAGTGGCCAAAACAGACATCCTGATGCTTTTAAAATCTTGCAGATTTTGACAGGAAGTTTATTTCTATTTAAAATTGCAAAATTTTCAATTTAGTAAACAGTACTGTAGTTCTCCGGAGAGAATTTGGGAATTGGCTCATCCTAGAAGTCTGAACTGTGAAACAGAGGTGTTTGCAAAACAGAGGTGTTTGCAGAACAGGTTCTAATACGCATGGACAGGTGCAAACAAAGAGTAGCAGAATCTTAAAAGCAACATTTACTTCTAGACATGGAAGTATTTGGCTATCTAACTAATAAACTGTGAACATATTGAGTCAGTTCTGATTTTCCATTATTGGGAATATTAATAAGTTTACAATGTGTAAGTGACACTTAAAAAGTCTTATTATAGTAATAGGCTTTTAAAGACTACACTTCTGTATTTTACCATGAGTATCTCCAGCATTCATTCATTCAAAGCATTCAAAGTTCCTCCTCTACAAAACACTGAATTAGTGCTATATAACGTAAAATGGTTATCTTTAAAGCAGGGATAAAATTGCTATTTTATTAAATGCAGTACATTTTTTGGCAATTTACTCTTGCTACTTGAATAGGGGGCCCTCTATTTAATAATGACAAAACTATTAAGAAAAAAAAAGACAAAAAAAACCAGAGACCAGGATAATACCTGAGAACCGAGCACTTTCAAATCTTAAATGTTGCTAAGGTATAAATTATAAATTTATTTTTTAAGGCCTAGCATATATACAGAGAAGAGAAAGGTCTCAGGCAGCTTAACATGGACTAGGATAACTAATATTTTGCTTACAGAAGGTTAAACTCACTTGAAACCCTGACAGTGTTTTCTATATCAGTACGAAATGAAGACCAAGTACATACTACTTTACACATAGTTTTCAGATAAAATATCTATAAGGTTATATACATGAAAACGAAGGTCAGAGGGTAAGATGGATATGCCATGCAAATATTAATTCTAATAAATAACTGGAAGGTCATGAGAATAAAAAAATTGGCCATTTGCCATTTGTACTCATATAACCAGAGTTGAAAATGACATTAAAAGATGATGCAGGGAGGGAGACGCAAGAGGGAAGACATATGGGAACATATGTTTATGTATGACTGATTCACTTTGTTATAGAGCAGAAACTAACACAACATTGTAAAGCAATTATACCCCAATAAAGATGTTAAAAAAAAAAAAGATGATGCATATTCTATACTTTAAACTTGTGATCTAAGATTCAATATAAAGACATAATATAAGAGATGAATTTCTTCCCATAATACTCTATAAAGGTTCCTATCAAGCACAACTTTGACAAAACATGTGGAATAGTACTGAGGATGTGATGTATGCTCTATAGACATTGAATGGATGGATGATGGATAGACTGACGGATGGATGGATGGATGGAATGTAGGAAGGAAAATACTCAAAATCTTGGAGTTCAGAATAGATGATAGGGAGACTAAACTATGTCTAATAAAATCTGTAAAGCATTTTGTATCTTTAAATATACCACACAAAGATAAAATGTCATTAAAGACATCAAAATTTACTGATAAATTATAGCAGTAATTCTCAAACTTTAACACACATCAGAGTCATCTGGAGGGTTTATTACAACTCACATTACTGAGCCTCACCCCCAGAGTCACTAATTGAGGATGTCTGAGATGGGGTCCAAGAATTTGGATTTCTAACAAGTACCAGGGTCATGCTGATGCTGCTGGTCTAGGAACTACACTTTAGAAAGCACTAAATTAGTGGCTTTTCTATAAAATTTTAAAAGCTTCGGGAAAAAAATTGCATGTTGCCATTTATCTTCTTTTATTATTCACAGAAACTATACAGTAAACGTTAATAGAAGTCTATTCAAATGAACATACTGAAGACGGGTTACTTATACGTGATTTACTTCCCTTCTCTGAGTAAGGATGTGCAGAAATGAGCCACTGACAACAAATAAGTTCTAAGAGCTTTCATCATGATTAATTCCACTGTTGATTCCTTATCTAAAGATGTTACTAAATATCACAACCATAATGTGTGATATTTAATAATAAAGAGTTTCAGCAAATTCAACTGATCATTATTAATAAAAGACCCAATTTTAATATCTGAACTGTTTTTTTTTTTAAATTGAGCTCCTAGTACATGTCAGAGACCTTGATGGGCAGTCAAAAAACAAAGGTAAGCAAAACATCTGTGCCTCACACTTAACAGAAGGGGGCAAAACAGACATATAATGAAATGATCACTGTGAGATAAATATTGCTAATTGAAATTATATATGTGAGAGGAAGTGGCAGGATAAAGGAGAAAATGACTAACAGTTTGCTGAGGTCATAAAAGGTATCTCAGAAGAGGGAGTAACTTGAATTTAGTCCTGAAGAATGAGTAAGCATTCACTAGATAAACAAGAAGACATTGGTTATTCCAGACATCATACTGTAACAGAACCAAGGCACAAATTAGTCTGAAATATCAATAAAAATACCAGATAACACAAAATCCAAAGAATTCAAATTAGATTTGAGCAACATTTTCTCACTTAAAACTGAACGCTTATTCTTAGTTATTCAAGAGACTTTAAGTCTATATATTATTTAGACTTTTTTCCTTTCACTTATTAGTACTAAAGACATCTTGGTAAATTCACCAAGTTAATCAGATAGTGAGCAATGGGCAGGAAATGAAAACTATAGTCAAAGTTTAAATTACTCAGTTTGAGATTCTGTTATAAACAATTTCATAATTAAAGCATTTATATTGAGCATATTCTTACTGTTAATAACCTGAAAAACATGCACAATAGAAAACAGTTTATATCAATAGCTAGTTCCATAAAAGAACAACACGGCTAAAAATCTGGGGTAATAGTCATAAAAGGCCAAGTCATGTTCTAAACATGAAATTAAAATTATTTTTATCTTCCCCTCTCTTTTTGTGGCCAACTCCCATCTACAGGAAGCATCACCTCATGCCTGGTCTTTAGTTAGGACTAATGATCAAACTGAATAATGATGCCAGAAGTGTACTACAGTATAGAGAAATTTCAACATCCTGAAAACTGAAGAAATTTGAAAAATATATAGAAGGTACTAAAAGGAGAAAGAGCATCCCAGGGCCCTGGAAATTGGCAAGGCTACCATAGCAAATGCCTAAAATTTTCTGAAACATAGGCAATGTGAAAGTTGAAAAGGACGTCTTCATGGGTAGTAAATTATTTCCCCAATCCAGCTCTCAAATCTTAAATTATTGGACGTAAAAGGTCACTTAATAACTCCTTGATAAGAGATTTCTTTCAAGTGAATTTCATTCTCAAAGGTGATGGAAAACACAGGACAGCTTGAAAAACACAGGACAGCTAGCACGGATAGGCTGATGCCCGGAAGATGAAATAACAAGCACTCTAATTTGCCATTCTGCTCTTCCTGCAGAAAACATGGAACATCTGCTGTACTCCATGGCTGATAGCCACAATGTATATCTAGATCATAAGATAAAGGATTGAGTCCTGGGCATAGTTTTTCCCGGGAAAAATATGAAAGAAAATAATTTCTATCTCTTCATGAATATTCTCTATTTGACTGTCATTATACGTCTCTTTAGTTCTTCAAGCATAGCTGCTACATCCCCAGGGCTGCCTCAGGAGGTTTCTAGTAACTCATTTTTCATGTGTATGGATCACACTTTACTGTTTCTTTGCATGTCTCATAATTTTTTGTTGAATACAACAATTTAGATAAAAATTGTAGCAACTCTGGGTTCTCACTCATTACCAAGCTGTTTTGGATTCTTTGTTTAGTGACTTGCCTGGACCTATGCTGTAAAGTCTGTTTCCCTTGCACTGTGTAGCTGCTGGTGTCTCTTCATTTTTATTTTTTCAATTATTGTTTCTATTTTTAAGCCTGGCCTCCTAGGGGTTGCCCCTGCGTCAACATAGCTTGATGACCAACAAATGATTGGTCTGAGTCAATAATCCTATAACGTTTCCATCTTTTGCCAGTGGACCTATGTGTGGCTTAGGGAATACATTCAAAGTTTATCTGGTTGATAAATCTGCCCTGGAACTTGCTTTCTGCCTTCATAAGGCCTCACACTCAGCCATGGAGTAGTGGCTCCCTAACACGCTCTCTGGTCTCTCCTGAACATGTTTACAGCCTTATACATACACATAATGTTCTAGACTACCAGGGATACGTAGAACTTTATCAAGGACAACTGTGGCTATCTTGTCCTTGGATTTTTGTTGGCTGCCCCAGTAAGCAGTAAGACCTCAAGCCCTCCCTTATTGTTTGCCAGTGGGATCATTATTGTTTCCATTAATCCCCCCACACATGAAATTTCCTATGCTATGCGCCATATAAAGTCAGTCCCCTCTGGCAGCAGAGCTGCCTGTCTTTTGGCGTGACTGCCCCAGTAGAACTTTTGTGCTGAGGAGCTGGGGGGTGGGGGGTAGGGACTGGAGCTCCAGGCAAAATGCCACAGACTCCTACTGCTCTCATGGAGCTTCAGTAGATTTTCTTGATAAACGCTCCTCAATTTGTTATATTCCTTTGGTCAATTTCCAGAGTCCTTAAATTGTTGGTTTTGACAATTCAATTCAATTCAATTGAATTTTGACAGTTCAATTTTGTTGCTTTCGGAGAGGATTTGCTGAGCTCCTCACTCAGCCATTCCAGAGGTCCATGCAGACTTCCTCTTGACCCCTGTGTCAATGGATGTCTGCAGAGGGGTAATTTTTAGCCAAGATCTCAAGTTCCCTCTTGATTTCTGCTGATAGAAGCCTTAAGGCAAGCAAGTGGGTGACTACTGTGAGTGCGGGTTCTCTCATCTTTCAGATGGAAAGTAGAATGGGGTGACTTCTTGGCCTACTATATAATATGACTTGGGGATAAAACTAAAATAATACCCTGATCAGTTCTGTAGCTTCTGGAGCTAATATCAAAGATACTCTTATACAATGTCTTGAGGCACTGACCACTGTGTCCTATTGGTCCAAGTATATCCTACTGGTCCAAGAGAAGCAGCCAGGAATATAAAGTAATCTCAGAACTTCCTGATGCTCTGCTTGACTCTCTCACTTGAGAGGTACTGAAACAGTCTCAAGTGACCAAAGGCTTAGCCATTAACATTGCTTGGTAAACTGGAAAAAGAACCAATACTAAGGTTTATGGCAAACTTTAAATAGAAACCAATGTTTTTCAAAATATGGTCCTTATATTACCTTCACTAGAATCATTCATGATACTTTTTAAAATGCAGATTTCTAGGTCACACCTCTGTGTGTTAGGAACCAGAATCTATGGAGGTAGAAAGAAATCTATATTTTTAAGAAGCATATTATACATATAGGAGTTTGAAAATCAGACCCTTTGCTTTATCAACCCTACTCACTCCTTACCTCAATTAGAATTAATTACGTGGATACAGAACGCAAAATTGGGATGCTAATGCATATACCGGAAATCTAAGAATTAGAAGTTTAAGTAACAACAATAAACGGTACAAATTCTTCATCAAGGTATGCACTTTCTTGGCCCTTCCTTTTCCCATTTGGATTGCTTTTTCTTCAAACTCATTTAAAATACACTACTTTCCTTCATGAGAGACCTAGGTTTCCTCAAGGATGGGAAGCAGTAACTTTGGACAGGAGTTCAGACTTATACTCTGTGTAAGGGACAAAAGGAAAAGTCCTCACATGTTTATGGAATGCCTAGCCTAGCTTCCCAGGGCAAATATCAGAGATTTCAGTCCAAAACACCAGTTAGCAATAAAACATATTCCATTATCTGGAGCTTTTTTCTTACACTTGTTTTTCAGGAAACTCAGGAAGCCATATAGTAATCAGTGGCATAGCATCAAAGGCCTCAGAGAAACTTTAGTTAGATAAACTCACAATTTACATTCAGTTTTTAATACCACACTTCATGGCAATTAACATAAAGTTTTCAAAAGTCTTCATGAGATTTGCTAGCATAATTTTGCAAAAACTGTATTATTACTAACATTTCTGAAATTTTAGGCTAGAAGAACTGAATTTCTCTTATTAACATAAGAGAAAAATAAAAAAATAAAAAAGGCTTACTCATGATCTAATTTTTTTTTTTTTTTGCGGTACGCAGGCTTCTCACTGTTGTGGCCTCTCCCGTTGCGGAGCACAGGCTCCGGACGCGCAGGCTCGGCGGCCATGGCTCCCCGGCCCAGCCGCTCCGAGGCATGTGGGATCTTCCCGGACCGGGGCACGAACCCGTGTCCCCTGCATCGGCAGGCGGACTCTCAACCACTGCGCCATCAGTGAAGCCCTCATGATCTAAATTTTGAAACCTGTTGTTTCCTCATTTATTCAGGATGAGAATAAATACATCCTGAAGTAAGTCCTGAATATGTGGATTTGCAAGGCAGCCAAATACACTAGAAATCTTAAGTAGGATGAAAGGCACCACCATTAATCGACTATATTTGATTTCACTGAAAATTTTCAGTAAGGCAAACATTAAAATACTATAATAGGATTTTACATAGTTAAAATAAAATATAAATAAATAAATATTGAGGCTAAATTTGCCACAAATCCTGCAGATTAAAAACCAGGTTATTTTTATACTAACTATGAGAAGATCTCTATACACTGTATTAATCAAGCTCATACCTATACTCTGGGTCACTGTCATAGGCAGAGTCTCTATATAAAAGACCTCTTTTCAATTCCAGTTCATCTTCTTTCTCTGGGTCTCTCTCATCCTGAAAAATTTAAAGATTTCCATTAATTTATTTTATAATTAAAATGACACACATGTTTCTGTGGTAATTGTTCTCCCCCTCCCCCAGTGAAAGGAATTGAATTAAATGCTGGATTTCTTAGGAAAGGAACAAAAGGGTTAGTGAGAATTTACTATTCTGTTCAATGAAACTAATACAGTTTTATTATAGTATTACTAATACTGCTTATCAAAGACTAGAAACACAATAGATGTTTCTTGAATCAATGATTAAATAGAAATGGATACTGTGTCAAGATATGTAATAAGATGTGTAGTAGGTAATAGCCTACACACTGTTATGTGGACTCCTAAAAGATTATACCTGCACTCTGAAAAATAAGTATTTGGGAAAACTATGTAAATCTAAGCATTTTAACACATACCTATTACTTACGAAGGAAGTGATTTAGAATTATTACGTGTATACCAAATGCAGTAACAAGCCACAAGAAGTAAAAATGAAAGGCAGGGTAGTTGGAATCAAAACACATGGCTCCTCCTCCTTCTATGGGCAGGCTGTTCTTTACTTCTGAGAGATCAACTCAAGGGCATAAGAAATGGAATTCTAAAGAGATAGCTTTGTAAACTATGTCATTCACAGTAAGGATGTTCTTACATATGGTAATTTTATATAACTTAGTATCAAATATCTTTCTCAACTACTAGCTAACACCCTTGTTCTGTGGTCAAACAGGAACAGAAATAAAGAGAACTGATGGTAAAAGGAACCAGTAAGCACAGATTGCTGTAGGAATTAGTATTAATAAGGTGGTCATTCACTCTATGTAAGAAATCAGCTGAACAAAGATTATCAAAGATTAGATCACTCCCTAACACCATACACAAAAATAAGCTCAAAATGGATTAAAGACGTAAATGTAAGGCCAGACACTATCAAACTCTTAGAGGAAAACATAGGCAGAACACTCTATGACATAAATCACAGCAAGATCCTTTTTGACCCACCTCCTAGAGAAATGGAAATAAAAAAAAAAATAAACAAATGGGACCTAATGAAAACTTAAAAGCTTTTGCACAGCAAAGGAAACCATAAACAAGACCAAAAGACAACCCTCAGAATGGGAGAAAATATTTGCAAATGAAGCAACTGACAGAGGATTAATCTCCAAAAATTATAAGCAGCTCATGCAGCTCAATAACAAAAAAACAAACAACCCAATCCAAAAATGGGCAGAAGACCTAAATAGACATTTCTCCAAAGAAGATATACAGACTGCTAACAAACACATGAAAGAATGCTCAACATCATTAATCATTAGAGAAATGCAAATCAAAACTACAATGAGATATCATCTCACACCAGTCAGAATGGCCATCATCAAAACATCTACAAACAATAAATGCTGGAGAAGGTGTGGAGAAAAGGGAACACTCTAGCACTGCTGGTGGGAATGTGAATTGGTACAGCCACTATGGAGAACAGTATGGAGGTTCCTTAAAAAGCTACAAATAGAACTACCATATGACCCAGCAATCCCACTACTGGGCATATACCCTGAGAAAACCATAATTCAAAAAGAGTCATGTACCAAAATGTTCATTGCAGCTCTATTTACAATAGCCCGGAGATAGAAACAACCTAAGTGTCCATCATCGGATGAATGGATAAAGAAGATGTGGCACATATATACAATGAAATATTACTCAGCCATAAAAAGAAATGAAATTGAGCTATTTGTAATGAGGTGGATAGACCTAGAGTCTGTCATACAGAGTGAAGTCAGATAAAGAAAGACAAATACCGTATGCTAACACATATATATGGAATTTAAGAAAAAAAATGTCATGAAGAACCTAGGGGTAAGACAGGAATAAAGACACAGACCTACTACAGAATGGACTTGAGGATATGGGGAGGGGGAAGGGTAAGCTGTGACAAAGTTAGAGAGAGGCATGGACATATATACACTACCAAATGTAAGGTAGATAGCTAGTGGGAAGCAGCCGCATAGCAGAGGGAGATAAGCTCGGTGCTTTGTGACCGCCTGGAGGGGTGGGATAGGAAGGGTGGGAGGGAGGGAGACGCAAGAAGGAAGAGATATGGGAACATATGTATATGTATAACTGATTCACTTTGTTATAAAGTAGAAACTAATACACCATTGTAAAGCAATTATACTCTAATAAAGATGTAAAAAAAAACAAAAAAGATTATCAAGAAAAATGATTTTAAAAACTTGGTGATGGCATGAAATTAGGAAGAGAGCATTCAGTTAAAAAATGTAAGCAATACATAATAGAGCAAGTTTAAAAATCACAGAAAATGTGAATATATATTTAGAATTATTATAACTCCTAGGTGAATTGAGCCCTTTTACTGTTATGAAGTAACTCCATTTATTTCTATTAATGCTTTTTCCCTTAACATTTTTTTGGTTTACCATTGATATAGCTACAATAGCTTTCCTTTAGTCAGTGCTTGGATGATATATATTTGTACTTTTATTTTTAACTTTTCCTTATTATTATGTTTACATCTTTTTCTTAAATAGTATATAGATGGATGTTGCTTATTTTTGTCCAGTCTGATAAGCCAATGAAGTAGAGCATTTACTCTATTAATATCACAGAAAATGTAATCACCTGTAATGAGTACAAAAGACACTGCAAAGGAAAGTGTAAGAAATAAGACACTATGTTAATATGTTTTCAATCTTCAGAAATAGAGTATATTGCAAGAAAAACTGAATGAAAGAGATGTAAATGATGTTGAATTTTAAAATTCTATCCTTGGAAGAAATATTAATTTCTAGATTATATGATAAGTGATATCAGACATAAACATAAATCAATATTCCTGGTTTAATTTTGTCAATACAGTTGAAAAAAATAATTTTTGACCAGGAGTAATAAAAAATGTAGACTAAATTTTAAAAGTTTATATATGAAAAAAATACAAAAGGGCCTTAGAAATCTGAACCTCAATTATTCATTGAATAATACCCCTATTTTGAGCTGGGTACTTACTATCCTAGACTCTGTGAGGATAGAAAGATGACTAAGACATGATTCCTGCACACATGTGGAATAAAGTTTGTCTATTCTGTGAATCTCTATGAGTAGAATGGATCAACAGGTAGAATTATTATAGGATATAATAAAGGACAAAATGAGGAAGAACTGCCTAATTAATAGAGCATTCTAAAAACAGAATGACTGTCGTAAGAGGGAGTAAGGGCACAATCACTAAAGCTATTCACATAGAGCACTAATACCTATCTATAATCAAGGAGTTCAGGAAGGGGAATTCTGCCCCAAGAAACAAAAAGGACTATATGGCCTTCACGGTTATTCTCTTCAAATTTTAAGACCATTGTGTAACATTTATATATATTCAAACACATACATATCTCTTATAAGCATCCTTGTGTAAGCTTTTTTTTAAAAAGATCAAGTTATAAAAAAGCAGAGAGGCAACAAACATCATACCTGTCATAAGCCATTAACTATGACTAAAACAAGTATTAGAAGAGATATATCATTCCCATTAGTGCCAGAAAAATATATTTCCGGAGCATAGGGAAGTGATTCCCCTCTTATTTCTCACCGACATTCCCATTTGTCCACATGTAAACACAGGAAAAGATGGATGACACCAATATTTGTTCAGTTCCTTCAACGTATCTAGGACTGAGTTAGGTACTTCTTAAATGAATATCTTGTAAGCCTTCAATAACCTTATGAAAAAGGCACTGCAACTTGGAAAAATTAACAACATACCCAAAGATACAAGTTATTAAGTGGCAGAGCTGGAACTTAAACCCAGATCTAACTTTATTTACATTATACTCCCTCCTGAAATGCAAATAAGCTGGACTATAAAATAAAAATCTCCATTCCAAACCATTAGATTATTCTCCAGTATGAAAATTAAGCTCAAACTCTTTCAGCTAATATCTATTCAGTTAGTTTTTTATGAGGGTATTCTGAAATAATTTAGCCCAGAAGAATTTTTTTTAGGATTTCCATGAAGAAACAGTTTTCTTTCAGCAAAAGTCATTAATAAAATGACGTACTATTAAAAGAAGCTGTGGGCTCTCCTTCTCTGAAACTGGCAGTAAGTTAAATATTCTCTTAAGATTCCTGTCACCAATGATCACTATCTTATACATGTAACTGACATCATTCTTAGAACACCCCTGGAACAAAGAAATAAAAGATACCCATACATGCTTGCAAACTGAAAAATTTAGGACAACAGTGATTCAATAGTCTATGATAGGGCTTCCCTGGTGGAGCAGTGGTTAAGAATCTCCCTGCCAGTGCAGGGGACACAGGTTCGAGCCCTGGTCCGGGAGGATCCCACATGCCGCAGAGCAACTAAGCCCATGGGCCACAACGGCTGAGCCTGCGCACTAGAGCCTGCAAGCCACACCTACTGAGCCTGCGTGCTGCAACTGCTGAAGCCCGCGCGCCTAGAGCCCGTGCTCCGCAACAAGAGAGGCCACCGCAATGAGAAGCCCGCGCACCACAATGAAGAGTAGCCCCCGCTCGCTGCAACTAGAGAAAGCCTGCGCGCAGCAACGAAGACCCAATGCAGCCAAAAATAAATTTTAAAAAGAAAAGCAGCAGCCAACCCACAGCTGCAGCCAGTTAAAACAAAAAAGTCTATGATAAAGCAAGAACTAAAGGTAGTCATCTCACTAATTAAATAGTACTTAATAAAACATACCCCTGTCATTCTCAAATGAAATTCTCATATATAGTTTAAAAACCTATAAGATGTGTTTCATTGCTGTCAAATTCAAAACACTATTTATAATGAAGTGTGTACAAGAACAAGAATTCCAATAGAATTTAACCACTAGTTCTAATTTGCATTATCACCCTGGACAATTAATGCTTCAATTTCCTAAATCGTAATGTAGAGAAAATTTAGAGTTGTTCAAAGTCACAAAGATAAGAAGTTGCAGAGCTGGCCTTGAACCAGGTTTTTCTAATTCTATAAACTGATTTATATTGTAAGTATATTAGAGGATAATAAAGACTAAAGGGAAGACCACTTAAAGAACACTTAAATGCTACTTTTTACAAACTTCTGGAGGCAGAGTGTGGAAATCCATGTGTGATGGTTAATTTTATGTGTCAGCTTGGCTTAGCCATGGTACCCAGACATTTGGTTAAACATTATAATGGATATTTCTGTGGCACTTTTATGGATGAGATTAACATTTAAATCACTGGATTCTAAATAAAGCAGATTGCCTTCCATAATGTGGGTGGGCCTCATCTAGTCAGCTGAAGGCCTTAATAGAACAAAGACTGATCTCTCCCCAGGAAGAAGGATTTCTGCCAGCAGACTGTCTTTTTTTTTTTTTTTTTAACTTTTTATTTTATATTGGAGTATAGTTGATTAACAATGTTGTGATAGTTTCAGGTGTAGAGCAAAGTGATTCAGTTATACATATACATGTATCTATTCTTTTTCAAATTCTTTTCCTGTTTAGGTTTTACATAATATCGAGCAGAGTTCCCTGTGCTATACAGTAGGTCCTTGTTGGTTATCCATTTTAAATATAGCAGTGTGTACATGTCAATCCCCAACTCCCCAAACTATCGCTTCCCATGACTCTTCGCCCCCCCGTAACTGTAAGTTTGTTCTCTAAGTCTGTGTTCGTTTCCAGTTTCTGTTTTGTAAATGTTCATTTGAATCATTTCTTTTTAGATCCCACATATAAGGGACATTATACTATATTTCTCTTTCTCTGTCTGACCTACTTCACTCAGTATGACAATCTCTAGGTCCATCCATTTTGCTGCAAATGGCATTATTTCATTCTTTTTAATGGCTGAGTAACATTCCATTGTACATATGTACCACATCTTCTTTATCCATTCCTCTGTCGATTGCATTTAGGTTGCTTCCATGTCCTGTCTATTGTAAACAGTGCTGCAATGAACACTGGGGTGCATGTATCATTTTGGACCATGTTTTTCTCCAGATATATGCCCAGGAGTGGGATTGCAAGATCATATGGTAGCTCAATTTTTAGTTTTTTAAGGAATCTCCATACTGTTCTCCATAGTGGCTGTACCAATTTACATTCGGACCACCAGTGTAGGAGGGTGCCCTTCTCTCCACACCCTCTCCAGCATTTATTGTTCATGGATTTTTTGATGATAGGCATTTTGACTGGTGTGAATTGGTATCTCAGGGTAGTTTTGACTTGTGTTTCTCTAATACTTAGGCACGTTGAACATCTTTTCATGTGCCTCTTGGCCATCTGTATGTCTTCTTTGGAGAAATGTCTATTTAGGTCTTCTGCCCATTTTCTGATTGGGTTGTTTGTTTTGAAGATATTAAGCTATATGAGCTGTCTGTAAATTTTGGAGACTAATTCCTTGTTGGTCAATTCATTTGCAAATATTTTCTCTTAATCTGTGGATTGTCTTTTCATTTTGTTTATGATTTCTCTTGCTGTGCAAAAGCTTTTGAGTTTAATTAGGTCTAATTTGTTTAATTTTGTTTTTATTTCCATTACTCTGGGAGACAGATCAAAAAAGATACTGCTGCAATTTATGTCAGAGAGTGTTCTGCCTATGTTTTCCTCTCTTCACACTTTTATTCAACATAGTTTTGGAAGTCCTAGCTATGGCAAACAGAGAAGAAAAAGAAATAAAAGTAATCCAAATTGGAAAAGAAGAAGTTAAACTGTCACTGTTTGGAGATGATATGATACTATACATAGAAAATCCTAAAGACACTACCAGAAAACTACTAGAGCTCATCAGTGAATTTGGTAAAGTTGCAGGTTATAAAATTAATACACTGAAATCTGTTGCATTTCTATACACTAGAAATGAAAGATCAGAAAGAGAAATTTAAGAAACAATCCCATTTACCATCACATCAAAAATAATAAAATACCTAGGAATAAACCTACCTAAGGAGACAAAAGACCTGTACTCCAAAAACTATAGGACACTGATGAAAGAAATCGAAGACAACACAAGCAGATGGAAAGATATACCATGTTCTTGGATTGGAAGAATGAATATTGTCAAAATGACTATAATATCCAATGCAATCTACAGATTCAATGCAATCCCTATCAAATTACCAATGGCATTTTTCACAGAACTAGAACAAAAAATCTTAAAATTTGTATGGAGACACAAAAGACCCCGAATAGCCAAAGCAATCTTGAGAAAGAAAAACGGAGCTACAAGAATCAGGCTCCCTGACTTCAGACTATACTACAAAGCTATAGCCATCAAAATACTATGGTACTGGCACAAAAATACAAATATAGATCAATAGAACAGGATAGAAAGCCCACAAATAAACCCACGCACCTACGGTTAATTAATCTACAACAAAGGAGGCAAGACTATACAAGGTGGAAAGACAGTCTCTTCAACAAACGGTGCTGGGAAAACTGGACAGCTACATGTAAAAAAATGAAATTAGAACATTCTTTAACACCATACACAAAAATAAGCTCAAAATGGATTAAAGACCTAAATGTGAGACTGGACACTGTAAAACGCTTAGCAGACTGCCTTTGGACTTGAACTACAACTCTCTCCTGAGTAACCAGCCTGCGTATCAGATTTTGGACTCACTAAGCCTCCACAATCACATAAGCCAGTTCTTTAAAATTTCTTTCTCTCTCTCTTTTTTATACACATGCGCGCGCACACACACACACACACACACACACACACACACATCCTGTTTCTCTGGAGAACCCTAATACAGCATGAGAATGAGAAACTCCTGCCACATATTAGAACCTTCAGTACCTCACTTTCAACAATGGATAGAACAATCAGAAGATCAACAAATAAACAGAAGACTTGAACAACACTATAAACCAATGAGACCTAACAGGCATCTACTGAACACTCTATCAGACAACAGCAGAATATACATTCTTCTCAAATACACATGGGAAATTCTCCAGAAGAGACCATATTATGTTAGATCATAAAATGAGGCTCAATAAATTTAAAAGGACTAAAATCATACAAAGATGTTTCCTGGCCACAATAAAATGAAATTAGCAAATTAAATCCATTATTCAAAACTGTCAAAGATGGACTTACTTAAAACATTTAAGAAATAAATAATCTTACACAAACTCTTACAGAGAATAATTGGGAATATTTTCCAACTCATTTTTATGAGGCCAGCCAAAACCTGAGAAGGACATCACAAGATAGGAAACTTACATACCAATCACTATCATTAACTTAGATGTAAAAATCCTGGGAAAAATATTAGCAAATTGAAACCGGTGATATATTTTAAAAAAATTATGACCAAGCATTTTGTTCCAAGTATGCAAGTATGGTTTAACATTTGAAAATTAAGTAATTTACTACACTAAAATAAGGAGAAAAAGCATATAATCACCTCAATAGATGCAATGTGATAAAACTCATACATTTATAATTTTTAAAAAATGCTTAGAAGATAAGGAATATAAGAAACTTCTGTAATCAGGAAAAGAATGCCCACAAAAAATCTACAGAAATCATCATACTTAACGTAGAATTATAAAAAGCTTTCTTCTTTGGATGGCAAACAAGACAAGATGCCCTTTCTATAACCACTTCTGTTGGATATTGGAAATACTGGATAATGTAATAAGGCAAAATAAAGAAATAAAAGGCATAAAGATTAAAGAGGAAGAAATAAAAATGTCATTATTTACAGATGTTATGATTACATATGTAAATACCCAAAAATCTACCATTTATTAACATTAATATGTGAATGTAAGGAGGTCACTGGATACAAGGTCATTATACAAAAATCTCTTCTAAGAAGTCATCATACCAAGAACAAACAGATGACAGAATTTTAAAAGATACAATTTATAATAGCATAATAAATATCAAACATCTAGGATTAAACCTACCAAAATACATGCAAGCCTCCTAAAATAAAAACTGTGACATAACTGGAAGAAATTAAAGATCTAAATTAATTTTAAAAGTCACCATTTTTATGGATTGAAAGACTCAATGCTGGTAAGATATCAGTTCTCCCCTACTCAAAGCACAGATTTAATGTAATCCCAATCAAAATCCTAGCAGGGTTTTTAAAACTGAAAAGTTGACTCTGGAATGCAGATAAAGATACAAAGAACCAAGAATAATCACAGCAACCTGCAAGCAAGAATAAAGCTGAAGGGCTTATGCCACGGGCTATCAAGGGTTATTATAAACCTATAGCAATTGAGAAAGTATGGTATTAACACAAAATCAGACAATTAAACCAATGAAATAGAAGACAATTCAGAAACAGACTTAGGTATCTAAACTCCCAATCGAACAGAACAGAATCCAGGACTATCCCCATGTAAATACAGTGAGGAAAAGAATGGCTGTTTGGAGAAAGATGCTGGATCTTAATCATATGGGGATAAAATGAATCTTGATCCAAATCTCACATTATACATACAAATCAAATCCACATGCATTGTTGATTTAATGTGAAAGGCAACACAATTAAAGATTTTTAAAATAGGAGAATATTTTTAGAACCATGGTTAGCCAAAGTTTTCTTACATGGGGTAAAGAAAGTGCTAACCAAAGTACTAACCAAAAGAACCAAAGTAACCAAAGAACCAAAGTAACCAAAAGTAACTGAGATACATTAAATTAAGAACTTGTATTCACAAAAGGACTCTTGTTAAAAAAACAAATATGCAAGTCACAGACTGAAATATATTCGTAATATAAAACATGCCCATCAGAAAATGCCCAGGAATGAAAATAAAAGACCTTAAGAGACATATGGCACACAGAGACCAAGTCTAATGTGTGCTTTTTGAGAAGCACTATAAATGTCAAACTGAATAAATACAAAGAAAACCACACCTAAGTGTATAAGATTTAACTGCTGAAAATATATGACAAAGAAAAAAAAATATTTTAATAATTGCCAGAAAAGGGTATTCCAGGAAGATGTTGGTGGCATTGTGGTGGGCAAAATAATGGTTCCCAGTGATGTCCATGCCTTAATTCCCAGAACCAGTGAATATGTTATCTTACATGGCAGCAGGGGATTTTGCAGATTTGATTAAGGTTAAGGATATTGATAAGAAGAGACTACCTTGGATTATTTGGGTGGGCCCAATATAATCAAATGAGTTCTTTAAGGCAGAGAAAACTTTTGTGGCTGTGGTTAGACAGAGGGAGATGTGACTAAGAATAAGAGTTAGGGAGATGCAATGTTGCTGGCTTTGCAAGTGTAGGAAAGTGGCCACAAGCCAAGAAATGTGGGCGGTTGCCAGAAGCTGGAAAAAGCAAGGAAATGGATCCACCCCTGGAAACACTAAGTAGAAAACAGACACCTTGATTTTAGCCCAGTGAGACACATGTTGAAATTCAGGTCTACTGAAATGTAATATAATTAATTTGAGCCACCAAATTTATGGTAATTTGTTATGGCGGCAATAAAAAACAAACACACAAGAGGTACAAATCTCCTCATAAAACATACAGAAATTTTTTTTTAGGTTAGGTGAAATAATTCATGGCAGACCAATGCTCTTGCTAAAAACTAGAAAAGCCAGAAAAAAATAAAAAGTTTATATTGTTTAAGTTATTAGAAAGGTGCAGACAAGTGGGCTAACGACATGCACTTCTGTTTTTCCTCAAAGCATTTGCACATTCTGAGTGTGGACAAGAGGCTGAGAACCAGGGCTTGGATTAGGACAAGGGTCATTGCTGTGACACAGAGAAACTAACAAAGCTTTTGATGGTTGTAGGAGTGGGGTGATGAAACTAGAGTTTTATGAGGCTTTAGATATATAACTAGTCTCTCAATCATGACATTTATTGATTTATGAAGCTGCCTGGGACTACTAGGTAGATAACTCAAAAGTATCTGAAAAGTAGAGCAGATATTAGTACAGTCTTATGGTGCTTAAGAAATAAAGATCTGCCAGGGCAAGAGGCCTTGAAAACGCAAGAAGCAAAAACCCTAGACGTAATATTGACACTTAAGGAACTGTATTTTTAAACTGAAGACTCTTAACAATCTGGACTAGCTAAGCTAAAAAACTTGGTCTTGGCTCAGGCAAAGCTTATTTCTGGGGACAGAGCACCCAGCAGAATTTTTCTGTGGATCACACTAGGCTAGAGAGGTAAAACTGAAGACTAGAAGAGCCTCAAACACATGAAAGGTCCTTGTCAAGATATTTGCTAAATTTTGAAGGGATGCCAGGTTGGCGGCAAAAAGTTAATCCAAAAATGACTGAAAAGCAAAAGAACTATCTCATACAATCAGATGGTACTTAAAAGACAAACATCCATCAAGAAGAAAGACTTTGATAACACAGCAGGTGAGAGTTGAAAGCCCTGGAAAATAGCGAATTGACAGTTGACCATTTGCAATCACATTTTCCCTGAAGACACCTATTTCTGAGAATCGCTGGAACTAGCCATAAAGCTGGTGCTGGTGGACAGAGAAACCAGCAGACATCTTGGTGACTATGCAGAACTGGTGTCACAAAAACAGAGACTAGAGGGGACTCAAATACATGAATAATTTCTGAAGTTCCCTGCTGTGGGAATGTAAGGAACTAAGCCTAAAACCTCTGACAAGCAGGATGGAAACTGTCTCAGTTTCTTGGTACTGAGAAGACAAAGACATGAAAGGCTCTAAATTGAAAACACTGGAGGCTCATGCCTAAAAAAGATGGCTGAACTGAGATTCAGCAAAAGTTTGATTGAAGGTAAACTGAGATTTACCAAAACATCAACAGAGCCTCAACCCAATTCAGTCTCTTTTAAATCAAGGTTATCGGTCTATGATGCTACCTGTCTAGTAGAGGAAAGAGGGAACCCTTTCATCACCTGGAAAAATCTGAACTTGTTTTAAACATAATATCTAAAATTTAATTATAAAATAAGTGGTACATAAAGAGTCAGAACAACATGACTAGTAAGAGAAAGTAAAAAGACAAAGGAAGCAGATCACAAATTTAATCCAGGTATTGGAGTCAGGAAACAAGCACTTTAAAATAATTATGATCAACATGTTTAAGAAAATAAATGAAAATTTGGACAAAATAGAAATAAAGATTAAGGAGTTCAAAAAATTGGCATCTATAAAAATATATCAGAGCCATTTTATATCTAAAAATTAAGTAGCTGAAATAAAAAAAAACTTAATAGATGGATGAACAGCATATTGGAAACAGCAGAAGACAAGATCAGTGAACTAGAAGATAGGTTCACAGGAAACATTCACAATAAAAGACAAAACAGAATGATAAATACAGAAAGGAATGCAAAACACATGTGGGAGACAATCAAAAGGTATAACAGATGTAACCAGACACACAAAAAGTAAGGAATAAAGGAGCAGTCATACAGCATATATGAAGAGATAACAGGCTAGAATTTCCCAAACTAATTTATGTCAGGAATTTATATATTCAAAAAGCTCTGAGCATCCTGAGCAGAGTTAATACATAAAACCAAATTTTTGAAAATAAAGGCAAGAAAAAATATTAAAAGAAGCCAGAGATAAAGGACATTACCTTCAACGTAGCAGGGGTAAGACTGACAACTGACTTCTCAAGGAAATGATAAAGCCATAAGATAACAGAATGACATTTTTTTTTTTTTTTTTTTGGTGGTACGCGGGCCTCTCACTCTTGTGGCCTCTCCCGTTGTGGAGCACAGGCTCAGCGGCCATGGCTCACGGGCCCAGCCGCTCCGCGGCATGTGGGATCTTCCCGGACCGGGGCACGAACCCGTGTCCCCTGCATCGGCAGGCGGACTCTCAACCACTGCGCCACCAAGGAAGCCCCCAGAACGACATTTTTAAAGTACAGGAAGAAAAACATCTGCCAACAATCTTTCACAGATTTAGTAGATATGTAAATAAATAATAAATAATAAGTAGATGGAAATAAGCAAATTTTTCAAAGGTAGGCCTGCATCAAAAACACTAAAGAGAATTCTTCAGGCAAATGATCCAAATTAAAAAAAGAATCCAAAAATAAAGAGCAACGAAAAAGATGAGTATGTAGTTCAATATAAATATTACTATGAAAAACAATATAGAGGCAAATACAAATGAACATTACTGTGTATCAGTACTATCAATGCATTGTGGGATCTAAAATGCTTGGCAACAATAACTTTAAAGGGGAAAATGATGTAAATGGGGTGTAAGTGTTCTAAAATTCTAGCATTATCAGGAAACTGGAAAAATAAAAAAACTTAGACTATAATAAAGGATAGATGTATTTTATAGTACAACTATTAAAATAATAATAAGCAAATATATACCCTAAAGGGAAAAAAGTCTGCTTGTTAAAGGAGGTATGAAAGAGATAAAAGCCCAACAATATCAGTAAACTAAATGATGACACCAAATAAAGAAGGGGAAAACTGAATAATAAAAAACCCAACTATAGGGCTTCCCTGGTGGCACAGTGGTTGAGAGTCCGCCTACCGATGCAGGGGACACGGGTTCGTGCCCCGGTCCGGGAAGATCCCACATGCCGCGGAGCGGCTGGGCCCGTGAGCCATGGCTGCTGAGCCTGTGCGTCCGGAGCCTGTGCTCCGCAGCGGGAGAGGCCACAGCAGTGAGAGGCCCGCGTACTGCAAAAAAAAAAAAAAAAAAACCCAACTATATAAGACACATACCTTAAATGTAAGGACAGAGAAAGGGTGAAAGTAAAAGGATGAAAAATACAAAGCAACATTAACAAAAAGAAACTTGGTTGGCTTATAATAAGTCAGATAAACTCTATTTGAAGGCAAAATCTTTCCTAGAGATAAAGACATTTTACAACAATAGGTCTATCTGTCAGAACAAAAACACACTCTAAACCTGTATGTACCCAGTAACAGTTTTAGAATATGCAAAACAAAACCATGAAACATTATCAATTCATACCCTCTGGAATAGCTATAATGAAAACAAACAAACAAACAAAAAAAACCTAGAAAGTACAGTGAATTAGCAAGGGTATGTAGAAATTAGAACTCTCAATCACTGATACTGGAACACTTTGAAAATCTCTTTGGCAGTGTCTTCTAGAGAAGAAGCACATTCCTTATGATTCAGCAATTCTATTTCAGGTACATAATGAACAGGAATATGTACACATATGTTCATCAAAGAACATATACAATAATGTTGATAACAGCACTATTAGTATTAGCCCCAAATAAAAAGTAGAATAAATTGATAAATGATGGTATTCTTATTAGAATACTATTAAAACAGGGGCTGACAGGGCTTCCCTGGTGGCGCAGTGGTTGAGAGTCCGCCTGCCAATGCAGGAGACATGGGTTCGTGCTTCGGTCCGGGAAGATCCCACATGCCGTGGAGCGGCTGGGCCCGTGAGCCATGGCCGCTGAGCCTGTGCGTCTGGAGCCTGTGCTCTGCAACAGGAGAGGCCACAACAGTGAGAGGCCCGTGTACCGCAAAAACAAACAACAAAAAACAAAAAAACAGGGGCTGACAAACTATTCTTGTGAAGGGCCAGATAGTATATATGTTTTGTATGTTATGTGGTCTCTATCACAATTACTCAACTCTGCTGTTGTAGCTTAAGAACAGCCATAGATAACATATAAATAAATGAGCCTACCAATGTTCCAATAAAATTTTAAATTAAAGTTAAAACTCTGAATTTTGCCCATAGGCCATAATTTGCTGACTCCTGCTATATAGCAATAAAAATGAAGTGTATGCATGTCACAAACATAATGATCAACCAAAGAAACCAGATCCAAAGAAACATACTGTGTGATTCCATTTACAAAATGTTCAAAACCACACAAAACTAATCTATATGGGGTTAGATATTAGAACAGTGGGGCATATAATGATGGAAACAAGGCACCAGAGGCACTTCTGGGGTGTTAGTAATGTCGTGTCTCTGACTCAGATGCTGTTCACACATGGGTTCACTTTGTGAGAACCTATGCTGTAGAATTTAGGATTAAAGTATGTTATACTGAAATTTTTAAAAAAGTTAAGGACCTAGAATATAGTACTTGAAAAAAATCCACGGAAAACATCTGCAACAAAATGAAGTGACAAGATATTCACATGAACCCCAAAATATGAGATGAGAACAAACCACAGTTGTTACAAGAGACATTTTGGTAACATTATCTCTGGAGGAGAAATCAGAGGAAAGCACTGAGGTATCTGATAAATCAGGTAGCTTCAAAATAACAAAAGAGAGTTTCACTCAAAAGCTCTGAAGTGGGAAAAAAACCCCTCAGTAGGCCAATTTAAGAAGAGCAACTGGAAGAAGTTTTCCTACTTCCATAGTGATGAGTATGAAGGGTTTACAGGAAATTCTGAAGGAGCTAGAGCAGTCTGGGACCCATTAACTCTCAAAACTAACATGCCAAAGTCACCTTTCAAGACAAAACTTTACACTGAATAAAAACATCTGGGAAAAGAATCCAAATTGATCAGGGGAGCAAAATTAAAAGAAGAAAAATTCTATATAAAAGTTGGGAAGAAAAAGCAAGCCTGGAAATCTCTAAGTTGCCATATTTAGGAACAAATGACAAAAACAGAAGAAAAGAGCTCTCAAGCTACAAAGTTAGAAAAGTAAATCTAAATCATATGTCCCTTCTAAAAGTTCAGGAAAAAAAAAAATTCACACACACACAAATCGTCATACGTGGGTAAACTTCATAAAAAGTTTTAGGAGGGGAAAAAAAGACAAAAAAATTTCATTATGAATACTAAAAAAGAGATAATTTATTTTGTTTCTCAAATATGGACAGTGCCACAGAGAAAACAGATGAAGCAGTTTCTCTTTTTAGAAGTATTCCAGAAAATAAAAAATGGATGTCAAAGTTGTAATCGTACCAGTTTTGTAAGTCCTATGCAATGCATCTTGGAATTGGAATTGCTATGAAGAGACAGAGAGACATAGAGATAGAGATATAGAGATAGAGAGAATATGAATGAATATGAATGAATATGAATGGATCAGGCATTATATGGTCAATGATGAAAGACACAGCACGACTCTCGAAAATAAAAACTGAATCTGATTAAGCTTCTAGATACCCTGACCAATTTAAAGGTAATACTGAAGACAAAAGTACATGTTTAACAACACCAAGGGAATGATATCAGCAAAATCTTATGGGAAATTCAACAGGACAAATGATACAGTTCTTTCAATAAATAAAATATGCCAGAGGAAAATACAGTGCAGAACAAAAGAAAAGTAGAGAAGGAGCCTATGGACTAATAGAAAATTAAAAGATACATTAAAAGAGGAACCAAGATGGTGGAGTAGAAGACTGTGCTCTCATTCCCTCTTGTGAGAACACCAGAATCACAAATAGCTGCTGGACAGTCATTGACAGGAAGACACCGGAACTCACCAAAAAAGATACCCCACATTCAAATACAAAGGAGAAGCCACAATGAGATGGTAGGAGGGGCACAATCACAGTAAAATCAAATCCCATAACTGCTGGGTGGGTGACTCACAGACTGGAGAACACTTACACCAAAGAAGTCCACCCACTGGAATGAACGATCTGAGCCCCACGGCAGGTTTCTGAACCTGGGGGTCCAGCAATGGGAGGAGGAATTCCTAAAGAATCAGACTTTGAAGCCTGGTGGGATTTGATTGCAGGACTTTGACAGGACTAGGGGAAACAGAGACTCCACTCTTGGAGAGAACACACAAAGTAGTGTGCGCATCAGGACCCAGGAGAAGGAGCAGTGACCCCAGGGGAGACTGAACCAGACCTACCTGCTAGTGTTGGAGGGTCTCCTGCAGAGGTGGGGGGTGGCTGTAGCTCACCGTGGGGACAAGAACACTGGCAGCAGGAGTTCTAGGAAGTATTCCTTGGCGTGAGCCCTCACAGAGTCTGTCAGTAGCCCCACCAAAGAGCCCAGGTAGGCTCCAGTGTTGGGTTGCCTCAGGACAACCAACCAACAGGGAGGGAACCCAGCTCCACGCATCAACAGTCAAGCAGACTAAAGTTTTACTGAGCTCTGCCCACAAGAGCAACAGTCAGCTCTGCCCACCACCAGTCCCTCCCATCAGGAAACTTACACAAGCCTCTAAGATAGACTCTTCCAACAGAGGGCAGACAGCAGAAGCAAGAAGAACTACAATCCTGCAGCCTGTGGAACAAAAACCACATTCACAGAAAGATAGACAAGATGAAAAGGCAGAGGGCTATGTACCAGATGAAGGAACAAGATAAAACCACAGAAAAACAACTAAATGAAGTGGAGATAGGCAAGCTTCCAGAAAAAGAATTCAGAATAATGATATTGAAGATGATCCAGGACCTCGGAAAAAGAATGGAGGCAAAGACCGAGAAGATGCAAGAAATGTTTAACAAAGACTTAGAAGAATTAAAGAACAAACAAACAGAGATGAACAATACAATAACTGAAATGAAAACTACACTAGAAGGAATCAACAGCAGAATAACTGAGGCAGAAGAATGGATAAGTGATCTGGAAGACAAAATGGTGGAATTCACTGCTGTGGAACAGAATAAAGAAAAAAGAATGAAGAGAAAGGAAGACAGCCTAAGAGACTGCTGGGACAACATTAAACACAACATTCATATTATAGGGGTCCCAGAAGGAGAAGAGAGAGAGAAAGGATCAGAGAAAATATTTGAAGAGATTATAGTTGAAAACTTCCCTAACATGGGAAAGGAAATAGCCATCCAAGTCCAGAAAGGGCAGCGAGTCCCATACAGGATAAACTGAAGGAGAAACATGCCAAGACACATAGTAATCAAATTGGCAAAAATTAAAGACAAAGAAAAATTATTGAAAGTAGCAAGGGAAAACCAACAAATAACATATACGGGAACTCCCATAAGGTTAACAGCTGATTTCTCAGCAGAAACTCTATAAACCAGAAGGGAGTGGCATGATATACTTACAGTGATGAAAGGGAAGAAACTAAAACCAAGATTACTCTACCTGGCAAGGATCTCATTCAGATTCGACAGAGAAATCAAAAGCTTTACAGACAAGCAAAATGAAGAAAATTCAGCACCACAAAACTAGCTCTACAACAAATGCTAAAGGAACTTCTCTAAGTGGGAAACACCAGAGAAGAAAAGGACCTACAAAAACAAACCAATAACAATTAAGAAAATGGTAATAGGAACACACATATCAATAATTACCTTAAACATGAATGGATTAAATGCTCCAACCAAAAGACACAGGCTAGCTGAATGGATACAAAAACAAGAACCATATATATGCTGTCTACAAGAGACCCACTTCAGACCTAGGGACACATACAGACTGAAAGTGAGGGGATGGAAAAAGATATTCCATGTAAATGGAAATCAAAAGAAAGCTGGAGTAGCAATACTCATATCAGATAAAATAGACTTTAAAATAAAGAATGTTACAAGAGACAAGGAAGGACACTACATAATGATCAAGGGATCAATCCAAGAAGAAGAGATAACAATTATAAATATATATGCACCCAACATAGGAGTACCTCAGTACATAAGGCAACTGCTAACAGCTATAAAAGAGGAAATCGACAGTAACACAAAAATAGTGGGGGACTTTAACACCTCACTTACATCAATGGACAGATCATCTAAAATGAAAATAAATAAGGAAACAGAAGCTCTAAATGACACAATAGACCAGATAGATTTAATTGATATTTATAGGACATTCCATAAAAAAACAGCAGATTACACTTTCTTCTCAAGTGCACATGGAACATTCTCCAGGATAGATCACATCTTGGGTCACATATCAAGCCTCAGTAAATTTAAGAAAATTGAAATAATATCAAGCATCTTTTCTGACCACAACACTATGAGATTAGAAATGAATTACAGGAAAAAAAAAACGTAAAAAACACAAACACCAAAAAAACAAACAAACAAAAAAATTGGGCTTCCCTGGTGGCGCAGTGGTTGAGAGTCCACCTGCTGATGTAGGGGACACGGATTCGTGCCCGGTCCGGGAAGATCCCACATGCCGTGGAGCGGCTGGGTCCATGAGCCATGGCCGCTGAGCCTGCGCATCCAGAGCCTGTGCTCCACAATGGGAGAGGCCACAACAGTGAGAGGCCCGCGTACCGCAAAAAAAACAAAAACAAACAAAAAACCCCACAAACACATGGAGGATAAACAATACGTTACTAAATAACCAAGAGATCACTGAAAAAATCAGAGGAAATCAAAAAATACGTAGAGACAAATGACAATGAAAACATGACAATCCAAAACCTATGGGATGCAGCAAAAGCAGTTCTAAGAGGGAAGTTTATAGCTATACCAGCCTATCTTAAGAAACAAGAAAAATCTCAAATAAACAATCTAATCTTACACCTAAAGGAAATAGAGAAAGAAGAACAAACAAAACCCAAAGTTAGCAGAAGGAAAGAAATCATAAACATCAGAGCAGAAATAGATGAAATAGAAACAAAGAAAACAATAGCAAAGACCAATAAAACTAAAATCTGGTTCTTTGAGAAGATAAACCATTAGCCAGACTCATCAAGAAAAAGAGGGAGAGGACTCAAATCAAAAAAATTAGAAATGGAAAAGAAGAAGTTACAACAGACACCACAGAAATACAAAGCATCCTAAGAGATTACTACAAGCAACTCTATGCTAATAAAATGGACAACCTGAAAGAAATGGAGAAATTCTTAGAAAGGTATAACCTTCCAAGACTGAACCAGGAAGAAACAGAAAATATGAACAGACCAATCACAAGTAATGAAATTGAAACTGTGATTAAAAATCTTCCAACAAACAAGGTCCAGGACCAGATGGCTTCATGGGTGAATTCTATCAAACATTTAGAGAAGAGCTAACACCCATCCTTCTCAAACTCTTCCAAAAATTTCAGAGGAAGAAACACTCCCAAACTCATTCTATGAGGCCACCATCATCCTGATCCCAAAACCAGACAAAGATACTACAAAAAAAAAAAAATTACAGACCAATATCACTGCTGAATATAGATGCAGAAATCGTCAAAAAATACTAGCAAACAGAATCCAACAACACATTAAAAGGATCATACACCATGATCAAGTGGGGTTTATTCCAGAGATGCAAGGATTCTTCAATATGTAAATAAATCAATGTGATACACCATATTAACAAATTGAAGAATAAAAACCATATGATCATCTCAATAGATGCAGAAAAAGCTTTTGGCAAAATTCAACACCCATTTATGATAAAAACTCTCCAGAAAGTGGGCATAGAGGGAAGCTACCTCAACATAATAAAGGCCATATACGACAAACCCACAGCAAACATCATTCTCAATGGTGAAAAATTGAAAGTATTTCCTCTAAAATCGGAACAAGACAAGGATGTCCACTCTCATCAGTATTATTCATAGTTTTGGAAGTCCTAGCCATGGCAATCAGAGAAGAAAAAGAAATAAAAGGAATACAAATTGGAAACGAAGAAGTAAAACTGTCACTGTTTGCAGATAACATGATACTATACATAGAGAATCCTAAAAATGCCACCAGAAAACTGCTAGAGCTAATCAATGAATTTGGTAAAGTTGCAGGATACAAAGTTAACGCACAGAAGTCTCTTGCATTCCTATACACTAATGATGAAAAATCTGAAAGAGAAATTAAGGAAACACTCGCATTTACCATTGCAACAAAAAGAATAAAATACCTAGGGAGGGAATAAACCTACCTAGGGAGACAAAAGACCTGTATGCAGAAAACTATAAGACACTGATGAAAGAAGTAAAGATGATACCAACAGATGGAGAGATATACTGTGTTCTTGGTTTGGAAGAATCAATATTGTGAAAATGACTCTACTACCCAAAGCAATCTACAGATTCAATGCAATCCCTATCAAATTACCAATGGCATTTTTTACAGAACTAGAACAAAAATCTTAATATTTGTATGGAGACACAAAAGACCCTGAATAATCACAGCAATCTTGAGGGAAAAAAATGGAGCTGGAGGAATCAGACTCCCTGACTTCTGACTATACCACAAAGCTACAGTAATCACGACAATATAGTAATGGCACAAAAAGAGAAACACAGATCAATGGAACAAGATAGAAAGCCCAGAGGTAAACCCATGCACCTATGGTCAACTAATCTATGACAAAGGAGGCAAGGATATACAATGGAGAAAAGACAGTCTCTTCAATAAGTGGTGCTGGGAAAACTGGGCAGGTACATGTAAAAGTATGAAATTAGAACACTCCCTAACACCATACACAGAAATAAACTCAAAATGGATTCGCGACCTAAATGTAAGACCGGACACTATAAAACTCTTAGAGGAAAACATAGGAAGAACCCTCTTTGACATAAATCACAGCAAGATCTTTTTTGATCCACCTCCTAGAGTAATGGAAATAAAACCAAAAATGAACAAATGGGACCTAATGAAACTTAAAAGCTTTTTCACAGCAAAGGAAACCATAAACAAGACAAAAAGACAGCCCTCGGAATGGGAGAAAGTATTTCCAAACAAATCAAAGGACAAAGGATTAATCTCCAAAGTATATAAACAGCTCATGCAGCTCAATATTAAAGCAACAACCCAATCCAAAAATGGGCAGAAGACCTAAATAGACATTTCTCTAAAGAAGACATACAGATGGCCAAGAAGCACATGAAAAGCTATTCAACATCACTAATTATTAGAGAAATGCAAAACAAAACTACAATGAGGTATCACCTCACACCAGTTAGAATGGGCATCATCAGGAAATCTACAAACAACAAATGCTGGAGAGGGTGTGGAGAAAAGGGAACCCTCTTGCACTGTTGGTGGGAATGTACATTATTGATACTGCCACTATGGAGAACAGTATGGAGGTTCCTTAAAAAACTAAAAATAGAACTACCATATGACCCAGCAATCCCGTTACTGGGCATATACCCAGAGAAAACCATAATTCAAAAAGATACATGCACCCCAATGTTCATTGCAGCACTATTTACAATAGCCAGGTCATGGAAGCAAACTAAATGCCTATTGACAGACGAATGGATAAAGAAGTTGTGGTACATATATATAATGGAATATTACTCAGCCATAAAAGGGAACAAAATTGAGTCATTTGTTGAGACATGGATGAATCTAGAGACTGTCAGAGTGAAGTAAGTCAGAGTGAAGTAAGTCAGAAAGAGAAAACAAATATCGTATATTGAAGCATGTATGTGGAACCTAGAAAAATGGTACAGATGAACCGGTTTGCAGGGCAGAAGTTGAGACACAGATGTAGAGAACAAACGTACGGACACCAAGCGGGGAAAGCTGTTGGGGGTTGGGGATGGTGGTGTGCTGAATTGGGCGATTGGGATTGACATGTATACACTGATGTGTATAAAATTGATGACTAATAAGAACCTGCTGTATAAAAAAATAAATAAAATTAAATTAAAAAAATAAAAAAATACTAATACTAAAGTTTCTTTGGGTTATTTGTATGGAAATATGTTAATATAAATGTTTCAGACATTACATGAAATTCCTAAAAATCTTATATGTTCTGGTATAATGTTATAAGTCATAATTCTAGTTATTACTTTAAAATGTTTATCTCAGAAATAATTAAATTTCCTTGTCAATTGCATTGTTATGAACTTTCAACAAATCTTTAACCATGGTCATTTTTAAGTCTTTTGTCATTTACAGATAGTTCTGGGTGTACTCTGATGCTTTTGCAAAAATGTTCGTATACAAGGGTTTCATCTTCAAGGAATTCATGGAAAAGACTCTGACAAGTTAGGTTTCTGGTAACTGATTATACTGCTGAACTGAATGAATAAGCATTTTCAGAACTCTAATGGAAAACTGATGAATTCATAAAAGTGCTAACAAAAGATCAAGATAAAAAAATTAATTACATAGGACTGAGTGAACTGATGAGGATGATTATAATTTTGTGACTTTCTGTTTGAATAATTTAAAAAAGATACATTAAGAATCAATATTGTTAAAATGACCATACTACTTATGGCAATCTACAGATTCAATGCAATCCCTATCAAAATACCAATGGCACTTTTCACAGAACTAAAACAAATAATTTTAAAATTTGTATGGAAACAAAAAAGACCCCAATTAGCCAAAACAATCTTAAGAAGAGCAGAGCTGGAAGAATCAAACTCCCTGACTTCAGACTATACTACAAAGCTACAGTAATCAAAAAAAATATGGTACTGGCACAAAACAGACACATAGATTCATGCAACAGGATAGAGAGCCCAGAAATAAACACACACACTTATGGTAAATTAATCTTTGACAAAGTAGGCAAGAATATACAATGAAGAATAGACAGTCTCTTGAATAAGTGGTGCTGGGATAACTGGATAGCTACATGTAAAAGAATGAAGTTAGAACATTCTCTAACATCACATACAAAAATAAGCTCAAAATGGATTAAAGACCTAAATGTAAGACCAGATACTATAAAACTCCTAGAGGAAAACATAGGCAGAACATTCTATGACATAAATCACAGCAATTTTTTTGGATCCACCTCCTAAAATAAAGGGAAAAAAACAAAAACAAATAAATGGGACCTAATTAAACTTAAAAGCTTCTGCACAGCAAAGGAAACCATCAACAAAACAAAAAGACAACCTACTGAATGGGAGGAGAAAATATTTGCAAATGATATGAAGGATAAGGGATTAATATCCAACATATATAAACAGCTCAACACACACACACACACACACACACACACACACACACACACACACACACACAAATCCAATTAAAAAATGGGCAGAAGAACTGAAAAGACATTTTTCCAAAGAGGAAATACAGATGGCCAACATGCACATGTCAATATCGCTAATCATCGGAAAATGCAAATCAAAACCACAATGAGTTGTCACCTCACAACTGTCAGAATGCCTATCATCAAAAAGAACACAAATAACAGTGTTAGTGAGGATGTGGAGAAAAGGGAACCTTCCTACACTGTTGGTAGCTATGTAAATTGGTGTAGCCACTGTGGAAAACAGTACAGAGGTTTCTCAAAAAACTAAAAATAGAACTACCATATGACCCAGCAATTCCACTCCTGGGTATAAATCTGAAAGAAAAAGAAAAACCAAAAAGATACATGCACCACAATATTCACAGCAGCATTATTTACAATTGCCAAGATATGGAAGCAACGTAAGTAGTCATCAAGAAGTGGCCATAAAGAAGATGTGGTATAGATATATACAATGGAATACTACTCAGCCATAAAAAAGAATGAAATGTTGCCATTTGCAACAACATGGATGGACTTGGAGGGCATTATGCTAAGTGAAATAAGTCAGACAGAGAAAGACTAACACTATATGATAGCACTTACATGTGGAACCTAAAAAATACAACAAACCAGTGAATATAACAAAAAAGAAGCAGACTCTCAGGTATAGAGAACAAACTAGTGGTTTGCAATGAGCGGAAGGGCAATATAGGGATGGGAGAGAGGGATGTACAAACTACTGGGTGTAAGATAGGATACAAGGATGTATTGTACAATACAGGGAATATAGCCAATATTTTATAATAAATGTAAATGAAGTGTAGCCTTTAAAACTGTATTAAAATTTTTTTAAAAAAGAAAGAAATGCTCACTTGGGGGATAATATTATAAAAGTAAAGAAATAATTTCCATAAAAATCAGGACACTGGATTGTTCTCACGGATGAGGGAGGGCTGTGATTTTAAGGGACTACAGAGAGGGCTACTGGGATGGCTGGCTAGATTCTATATCCTGATGGGGCAGGTGGTTAAGATGCTCATCTTGGAAAAAATCATCTAGCAACATATGTCTTATGCAATATTCTGTATCTGAGTTATAGTTATCAGTTTTAAAAGCATAAAAATTAAAAATGACATGTTCAGGACTTCCCTGGTGGTCCACTGGCTAAGACTCTGTGCTCCCAATGCCGGGGGCCCGGGTTCGATCCCTGGTCACAGAACTAGATCTCACATGCCACAACTAAGAGTTCGTATGCCACAACTAAAAGATCCCGTGTGCTGCAACTAAGACCCGGCACAGCCAAATAAATAAATAAATAATTTTTTAAAAAATGACGTGTTCAAAGTAGCAACAATATGACCGATAACTTTACCAAAACAATAGAATGATAGCTTGAAAGTGCTGAAAGAAAATAACTGCCAACTTATTCCATAACCAGAAAAAAGTATCTTCCATAAACTGAGTTAAAATAAACTTTCAAACAAAAGAAAAAAACAAAACAATAAGCCTGGTAGAATTCATCTGCAATAATGAATTGCAGGCTAAAGGAAATACTAGAATTCAATAATGAATTGCACGCTAAAGGAAATAACTAGAGTACTATGAAAGAGGAAGCCTGGAGATGCAGTGTAGAATGAAGAGCCACAAAATGGTAAAATATGATTACATCTAAATGAGCATCACCTATATAAAATATAATGATGCGATATGATGCTTAAAATATACAAACAATAAAAACAGGCTAATAATAGTATGTTAAGTGAGGAGGAAAATAATAAAATTAATATGTTCATTTATATTCAACTTTAAAAAAATACTTGTTTTTAATCTTTAATGTAACCATCAAAATAATAAAAAAAGAAAGTAGCACAAGTTAATGTGGTAGGAAATTAAATAATACATGCTCAAGCCAAAAAGAGGCAAAATAGAAGGAAATACATAATATAGAAGGGATAGAATGAATAGAAAACAGTAGATTTATATCCAAATATATCAGTAGGTATGTTTAATATGAACAGACTAAATACTACATAAAACAAAATGATTGCCACATTGTATAAAAATGTCAATATATGCTATTTTAAAAATCCCCTTAAATATCAACAGAAAGGTTCAAAGTTTAAGAATGAAAAAATATATTTTCGGGCTTCCCTGGTGGCTCAGTGGTTGAGAGTCCTCCTGCCGATGCAGGGGGCACAGGTTCGTGCCCCGGTCCGGGAAGATCCCACATGCCGCAGAGCAGCTAGGCCTGTGAGCCATGGCCGCTGAGCCTGCGCATCCAGAGCCTGTGCTCTGCAACGGGAGAGGCCACAACAGTGAGAGGCCGCGTACCGCAAAAAAAAAAAAAAAAAATGTATATATATATATATATTTTTTTCCATTCCTCTAAAACACTAAGCATATAAAGCTATTTTAGCTATAGCAATATCAAATAAAGCAGACCTAAAGAAACATTATTACTAGAAATAAAGACATTAAATACTATAATTCCATTTATATGCATCTAATCACATAGCTCCAAAATATACAAAGCTGAAATTGTTAGAACAGGCAAATTAAAACAGGCAAATTATATTGGGAGATTTTAAAGAAGTGTCTCTCAGTATCTGCTAGAATTGGCAGACAAGAAAAAGTCAGTAAGGATAAAGAAAAACTGAACCACATTAGCAAACGTGACCTAGTTGTCAAGCACACTAAACTCAACAAAAACAGATAACATGTGTTTTTTCTTAAGTGTACTTGGAATAAAAAATGACCATATCCTGGGCATAAATAAGGTCTCAAAAGTTTCAGAAGACTGAAAAGTCAAGTGTTCTCAAGACATAGCAGAATAAAGCAAAAAATTTTTTTAAAAAGAAAAAATAAAATTCCCCCACCCAAAGAATGTTTGGAATTCTACAAATACACTTTTAAATAACCCAAAGGTAAAAGAAAAATTACAAAGGAAATTAGAAATAGTAGTAAAATTATGACACTACTTAGAAAGAAATCTATAGTCTTAAATACATGTATACATTAGGAGAAAGCCTAAATTTAATGACGTGAATAGTCACCAAAAGTTTTTAAGAGAAAGATAAGCAAATTAATTCCACAGAAAGGAGAAGAAAAGAAATGATATAGACCAAAAATTAATAATGTAGGAAAAATACATACAATAGAGAAATGAAACCAAAAGTTGGTTTTTCAGAGGAAAAAAGTAACAAATCTCATAATTCCTTTGTGAGACTTATAATAATCTCCCTTTTATCACCATCATAGAGAAGTGATTTTAAAAAAAAAACAAGAGCAAACATTTATTAAACATTTTCTATATGCCAATGTCATTCTAAGTATGTTACATATACTAATTCTACTAATACAAGAAACCTATCAGGAAACTGTTAACAGAGAAGTAATTTGTTGAACAAACTGGTTCCAGACAGAGCCTTCATAAAACAGCACACAGCTGGTATGTAGTAGCAACTCAATTCATCTCTGTTAAACTTACTAATCAACTTCAAACTATTAAAATTTAAACCATACTATTCCTTGGCAAATCACATACCCTATCCTTCCTGATTTATTCTTTCATTATACTATTTTGGCATATTTATATAAAAATCAGTACTTTTAAAAATAAGTGGAAGATCTGGCAACATTGCGCCTGAATTCCTATATGGCAACACTTAACAAGGGCTGAGCAGTGGCTTTCTCCTACAGAGAGGTCATAGACTTACTTTCTCTATTGGTCACAATACTCAACACCTACCCTAACTTTTTTTTTTTTTTTTTTTGCAGTACGCGGGCCTCTCACTGCTGTGGCCTCTCCCGTTGCGGAGCACAGGCTCCGGACGCGCAGGCTCAGCGGCCATGGCTCACGGACCCAGCCGCTCCGCGGCATGTGGGATCTTCCCAGACCGGGGCATGAACCTGTGTCCCCTGCATCGGCAGGCGGACTCTCAACCACTGCGCCACCAGGGAAGCCCTACCCTAACTTTTGAATGCATCTGACTTCATGACTTCCTGGATTTCAGGATAAAGTCTATGCTTCCTATTCTGCTTTTTCCACGATTTGGCCCAACAAGAACCTTCTGCTTTAACTGGATTATACCTAACAATTTCCAGAATGAGTTTTATATAAAAACATGAATTTCTAGAGAGTATAGGCTTATAGGATTAAGTCACATTCTCTTTATTTCTGTCAAAAGGCACCAGAAACTGGGGTTCAGATGTGATAGCAAAAGGACTGGGGTCTTTGTTGAAATGACCTTAGATTTTCTTGAATTAAGTCAAAATGCTGAGTGTTTTCTCCTCATTCAACTGGGTTTTATTTTCAATAGGCTCTTTTGTGATCACTGACTTCCATTAGCTTGTTTGAGGTGGGTTCTCTTCATTTATAAAGGATTGGCAAACTATGTTTTACACTCCTCTGTACTAATCAAATATTTAATGATTTTTGAAGGACTTTTTCACTGTCCCAGAAGAGCCTCATATTTAAATTCTTTGTGAAATAAAAATACGTTTTTACTTTTAAAAATTCTTTGTGATGTAATGTAAAAACACTTAATGTTTATATTTAATAAGGTCTACCATTCTCTGTGAGTATCCTTCAAGCAGGTCCAACATGGACTTTGGTCTGACCTGTGTCTAGGGAGTGTGTTTTAGTGTACAGCTCACAATGTGTGTCTCTGGTATGTTAGTGTTTGTTTCTGAACATGGATCTTGTTTTCACATGTTAAGGTTTAGGCATATTATTAGGCTTACATGTATCAGATTGTACTTTGTGGGTTTATCTCTGTAGAGCTTAGTGGTTAAGATCAAATAGTATTAATCTGGACTCAAATCTTGGCTCCAACCAACCTAAGTAGCCATGTGACCTTATATAGAAGTTACAACTTTTCTGAGGCTCAGTTCCTCATCTTTGAAATAGTACTTTTTAATAGTACTTACTTTGTAAGATTATTGTGAGGATAAAATGGAATAATAAATACATGTATAGTACCTGGACTATAGTGAATGTTTAATAGTTATTATTCCTATATAAATAATTTCAGTTTTTCTCTGGAAGAACAATAACATTTCCTACTTATGCTTTTTATTCTTATACTTAATCATATACTATGCCACACTGTTTTAATCTTTCACACTCATTTTTTAGTTTATAAAATAATCACTGGATTATACAGGTTCCTTATGGAAAATCTGATTTCATGAAAATATCCCCAGTGCTTTGCATAGCGCAAGGTACAGAGCATGTAGATATTAGAGGAAAAATGTTCAATATATACTTAATGAAAGAACATAGGCAAAAAAAAAAAAAAGACTAATTTGAAGAGTTTGTGTTCAGGCTGCTCTTAATGTAAAACCACTTAAGATACTGAGATTTAGTGTCCAGTGTAAGCCAACATGAGCCACCTTACTGCCTTCCATTCGAGAAAGGCAGGTCAGAGACAAAACAAATTAAGGTAATTAAAAGAAGTGATGTGACACATGGAGGCTAAACAATACACTACTTAATAACCAAGAGATCAGTGAAGAAATCAAAAAAACACCTAGAAACAAATGACAATGAAAACACGATGACCCAAAATCCTATGGGATGCAGCAAAAGCAGTTCTAAGAGGGAACTTTATAGCAACACAATCCTACCTTAAGAAACAGGAAACATCCCAAATAAACAACCTAACCTTGAACCTAAAGCAATTAGAGAAAGAAGAACAAAAAACCCTCAAAGTTAGTGAAGGAAAGAAATCATAAAGATCAGATCAAAAATAAATGAAAAAAAAAGAAGGAAATGATAGCAAAGGTCAATAAAACTAAAAGCTGGTTCTTTGAGAAGATAAACAAAATTGATAAAGCATTAGCCAGACTCATCAAGAAAAAAAGGGAAAAAAAGACTCAAATTAATAGAATTAGAAATGAAAAAGGAGAAGTAACAACTGACACTACAGAAATACAAAGGATCATGAGAGATTACTACAGGCAACTATATGTCAATAAAATGGACAACCTGGAAGATATGGACAAATTCTTAGAAATGCACAACCTGCCGAGACTGAACCAGGAAGAAATAGAAAATTTGAACAGACCAATCACAAGCACTGAAATTGAAACTGTGATTAAAAATCTTCAAAAAAACAAAAGCCCGGGACCAGATGGCTTCACAGGCGAATTCTATCAAACATTTAGAGAAGAGCTGACACCTATCCTTCTCAAACTCTTCCAAAATATAGCAGAGGAAGGAACACTCCCAAACTTATTCTACGAGGCCACCATCATCCTGATACCAAAACCAGACAAAGATGACACAAAGAAAGAAAACTACAGGCCAATATCACTGATGAACATAGATGGAAAAATCCTCAACAAAATACTAGCAAACAGAATCCAACAGCACGTTAAAAGGATCATACACCATGATCAAGTGGGGTTTATTCCAGGAATGCAAGGATTCTTCAATATACGCAAATCAATCAATGTGAGATACACCATTTTAACAAACTGAAGAATAAAAACCATATGATCATCTCAATAGATGAAGAGAAAGTTTTTGACAAAATTCAACACCCATTTATGATAAAAACCCTCCAGAAAGTAGGCATAGAGAGAAATTTCCTCAACATAATAAAGGCCATATATGACAAACCCACAGCCAACATCGTCCTCAATGGTGAAAAACTGAAAGCATTTCCACTAAGATCAGGACCAAGACAAGGTTGCCCACTCTCACCACTCATGCAACATAGTTTCGAAAGTTTTAGCCCCAGCAATCAGAGAAGAAAAAGAAATAAAAGGAATCTAAATCGGAAAAGAAGAAGTAAAGCTGTCACTGTTTGCAGATGACATGATACTATACATAGAGAAACCTAAAGATGCTACCAGAAAACTGCTAGAGCTAATCAATGAATTTGGTAAAGTAGCAGGATACAAAATTAATGCACAGAAATCTCTGGCATTCCTATACACTAATGATGAAAAATCTGAAAGTGAAATTAAGAAAACACTCCCAATTACCACTGCAACAAAAAGAATAAAATATCTAGGAATAAACCTACCTAAGGAGACAAAAGACCTGTATGCAGAAAATTATAAGACACTGATGAAAGAAATTAAAGATGATACAGATAGATAGAGAGATATACCATGTTCTTGGATTGGAAGAATCAACATTGTGAAAATGACTCTACTACCCAAAGCAATCTATAGACTCAATGCAATCCCTATCAAACTACCACTGGCATTTTTCACAGAACTGGAACAAAAAATTTCACAATTTGTATGGAAACACAAAAGAACCCAAATGGCCAAAGCAATCTTGAGAATGAAAAATGGAGCTGGAAAAATCAGGCTCCCTGACTTCAGACTATACTACAAAGCTACAGTAATCAAGACAGTATGGTACTGGCACAAAAACAGAAAGATAGATCAATGGAACAGGATAGAAAGCCCAGAGATAAACCCACGCACATATGGTCACCTTATCTTTGATAAAGGAGGCAAGAATATACAGTGGAGAAAAGACAGCCTCTTCAATAACTGGTGCTGGGAAAACTGGGCAGGTATATGTAAAAGTATGAAATTAGAACACTCCCTAACATCATACTCAAAAATAAACTCAAAATGGATTAAAGACCTAAATGTAAGGCCAGACAGTATCAAACTCTTAGAGGAAAACATAGGCAGAACACTCTATGACATAAATCACAGCAAGATCCTTTTTGACCCACCTTCTAGAGAAATGGAAATAAAAATAAAAATAAACAAATGGGACCTAATGAAACTTAAAAGCTTTTGCACAGCAAAGGAAACCATAAACAATACAAAAGACAACCCTCAGAATGGGAGAAAATATTTGCAAATGAAGCAACTGACAAAGGATTAATCTCCAAAATTTATAAGCAGCTCATGCAGCTCAATAAAAAAACAACCCAATCCAAAAATGGGTAGAAGACCTAAATAGACATTTCTCCAAAGAAGATATACAGATTGCCAACAAACACATGAAAGAATGCTCAACATCATTAATCATTAGAGAAACGCAAATCAAAACTACAATGAGATATCATCTCACACCGGTCAGAATGGCCATCATCAAAAATCCAGAAAAAATAAATGCTGAAGAGGGTGTGGAGAAAAGGGAACCCTCCTGCACTGTTGGTGGGAATGTAAATTGATACAGCAACTATGGAGAACAGTATGGAGGTTCCTTAAAAAACTACAAATAGAATTACCATACAACCCAGCAATCCCTCTACTGGGCATATACCCTGAGAAGACCATAATTCAAAAAGAGTCATGTACCAAAATGTTCTTTGCAGCTCTATTTACAATAGCCCGGAGATAGAAACAACCTAAGTGTCCATCATCGGATGAATGGATAAAGAAGATGTGGCATATATATACAATGGAATATTACTCAGCCATAAAAAGAAACGAAATTGAGTTATTTGTAGTGAGGTGTTTGGACCTAGATAGAGTCTGTCATACAGAGTGAAGTAAGTCAGAAAGAGAAAAACAAATGCCATATGGTAACACATATATACGGAATTTAAGAAAAAAAAAAAAGTCATGAAGAACCTAGGGGTAAGACAGCAATAAAGACACAGACCTACTAGAGAATGGACTTGAGGATATGGGGAGGAGGAAGGGTAAGCTGTGACAAAGTAAGAGAGTGGCATGGACATATATACACTACCAAACGTAAGGTAGATAGCTAGTGGGAAGCAGCCACATAGCACAGGGAAATCAGCTCTGTGCTTTGTGACCACCTAGAGGGGTGGGATAGGGATGGTGGGAGGGAGGGAGACACAAGAGGGAAGAGATATGGGAACTTATGTATATGTATAACTGATTCACTTTGTTATAAAGCAGAAACTAACATACCATTGTAAAGCAATTATACTCCAATAAGGATGTTAAAAAAAAAAAAAAGAAGTGATGTGATTGTCTTTCACTTCTGAGTAGGACGGGGTTGTTTGTGTGTGTGTGTGTACATGTATACTTATATATATATATTTAAGGCATTAGATAGCTGCTTAAACAACAGTACTAGTGATGCCAAGATTCCTGAGGGGAGAGGTGAGTTAATAGTCTGCAGCTGTTATTTTCCTGGGGACATTTGTGGATTCTGAGAATAGAACAAAATGTTGAGAATCTATGCTTTGTCACAGGTCCACTGCCAGAGGACAAATATACCAGCAGTGTTCTGGCAGTCTTACTATGCTAGATGGACAAAATTAATAATCTGAGAGGCCAAAACCCAATGAGACACGATGGGTGCAAAACTGACCTGATGGGTCCCTCAAGACACTCGCAGAATGTCTGAAACTATGCAGGGTGAAGGGACAAAAAAAGCTCAGCAAAAGCCTCTGAAAAGCAGAAGCGATTTTCAGCTGTCTTGCCTGAGAAGATGAGAGTCATAAATAGTACCTATGAGAAGGAAGGGGCCTAGAACCACACCAACTCTCAGGTAAAAGCCCAAAGGGCTGAAAATTAAGAACCTGACAGTTTTGTTTTTTGGTTTTTTTTTTTTTTTTTTTTTTTTTTAATATTTAGGATTTAGAGAAAGGCTGCAAAGATAAAGAGTTCCTGTACACAGGAACTTCACCCTTCACCCAGCTTCTCTTAATGTTAACATCTCATATAACCACAGTAAATTTTGCAAAAACCAAGAAATTAACATTGGTACAATACTGTTACCTAAACTGCAGACTTTATTTGGATTTCACCAGTTTTTCCAATAATGTACTTGTTCTGTTCCAGGATCCAATACAGGATACCATGTTGCATTTAGTCATCATTTCTCCTTAGTCTCCTCCAATCTGTGACAAGTTTCTGTTCTCCCTGTTTCTCATGATCTTGACATATTGGTCAGGTATTTTGTAAAAAATTTCTCAATTTTTTAAAAATTATTTATTTATTTATGGCTGTGTTGGGTCTTCATTTCTGTGCGAGGGCTTTCTCCAGTTGTGGCAAGCGGGGGCCACACTTCATCGTGGTGCGCGGGCCTCTCACTATCGCGGCCTCTCTTGTTGCGGAGCACAGGCTCCAGACGTGCAGGCTCAGTAGTTGTGGCTCACGGGCCTAGTTGCTCCGCGGCATGTGGGATCTTCCCAGACCAGGGCTCGAACCTGTGTCCCCTGCATTGGCAGGCAGATTCTCAACCACTGCGCCACCAGGGAAGCCCTCAATTTGGTTTTGTCTGATGTATTCTCATGTTTAGACTAAGGTTATGGGTTTGGGGGAACCATATGACACAGACGTGCCCTTCACATCCCCTGATATCAAAGGATACATGCTATCAACATGAGTTATCACTAGTGATGTTAATCTTGATCACTTTGATAATAAGGTGGTGTCATTTGCCAGATTTCTCCACCTAAATTACTATTTCTTTTTTCCATGCTCTATTCTTAGACATAAACCAAGTCCAGCCCACACTCAAGAAGAGAAGAATTAAGCTCTATCTCCTGGAGTTGGCAATATCAACAATTATTATTTAGGATTCTTCTGTAAGGAAGATTGGTCCATTCTCACCGTTAGTCATTCATTGTTTCACTTACATCAGTGTGGACTCATGGATATTTATTTTATTGTTTGGATTATAATTGATACTAATGCTATTTATTTCGTTGCTCAAATTATTCCAGAAATGGCCACTGGGGCTCATTCAGGTTGCTCCTGTGTCCTTTCTTTTTTTTTGAGTTTTTATTTATTTTTTATACAGCAGGTTCTTATTTTCTATTTTATACATTAGTGTATAGATGCCAATCCCAATCTCCCAATTCATCACACCGCCACCACCCACCCCCCGGCTTTCTCCTCTTGCTGTCCATAGGTTTGTTCTCTACATCTATGTCTCTATTTTGATATGCCCCTATTCCCCTCACCTTTCTTGAACAATTCCTCACTTTCCACACTACAAGATGTTCTATGCTAATCTTCTGTTTTCCCTGCTCCACCCCGAGAATTAGCTATTGCTCTAAGAAAAAAGCCCTGGTAACTTTCACAGAAAATAGGTATTTAGAAATACATGATAGGTATTAGATCTGGGAGCTGGGTATCCATGTTGCTATTGGGTTGTCACTCCTTCTAGGCCCTTTCAGAGGGCAAAGACAGGAAATATGTGTGTATACTAACCCATGTATATTCATATATCTATATCTCTGAATTAATCTATCTGTATATATTAAAATAAACATGAATTAAAACTGTCATCTCAGACTCTAATCCAACTTCCCAGGGTTCATTCTAGCTTTTTCCCGTCTTGTTTCTTTATAACTTCTTTTTTCTGACAATAAGAAACCTGGTTGTTTTATCCACAATTTATTTACTTATTTATCCAACTCTCATATAGATGTAATTTCAGAATTGTTAGTCCATATCCCTGTATGAAACACATTTATCTACTAGAGCAGGGGTTGGCAAACATCTCCCAGGGCAATTCTGGCCCTTTGCCTGTTTTGGTATGGCTGATAGCTGAGAGTAATTTTTACATTTTTAAATGACTGGGGGGATAAAACAGAATATTTCATGAAAATTACATGAAATTCACATGGATAAAGTTTTATTGAAACACAGTCATGCTCATTTGTTTATGTGTTGTCTATGACTGCTTTCATGCCATATCAACAGAGCTGAGTAGTTGTGACAGGGACTCTATGGCACACAGACTCACAAAATATTTACTATCTGGCTCCTTCCAGAAAAAGTTTGGTGATCCCTAAACAAGAATATAGTGATCATGTAGTTCTTTTTGGCTTTAGTGTTACAGTATCCAGCCAAAATACCATATTCCAAAGTAATTTAGATAAGCTAATTTAAAGATAAGTCTTGTATTTTTAATACTGCTAGTTTAATATAATCTACATTAATTCTTCAGAAGACCCAACATCACACTTTTAATTTTTAATACAATAAATTTAACTCTTTCTAATGTACATTTTTCTAGGAGTTTTGACAAATTCATAAAATTATGTATCAGTCACACCAGTATATCAGGCAGTTCCTGTACCCTAAAAATTCCCCTGTGAGGCTGGTTTCTTTGTAGTCGACAGCTTGTGCATCTCCTAACTTTTGCTATTTTAACAACGTCATATAAATAAAATCATACAATGTGTAGCTTTGGGGTTCTGGCTTCTTTCATTTAGCAAACTAAATTTAAGATGCATCATGTTGTAGCATACATTAATAGCTCATTCTTTTTTATTGCTGAATTATATTCGATTGAATGGCTATACCAGTCTGTTCACCATTCACAATTAAAGTGCATCTTGTTTGCGTCTAGTTTTTGGTAATGATGAATAAAGTTTCTATAAACATTCATGTACAGGTTTCTGTGTGAAGATATGCTTTCAATTCACTTGGGTAAACAGCTAAGAAAAGGATTGCTGGGTCATATAAGTGTATGTTTAAACTTATACATAACTACCTTCAAACTGTCCTCAAAAGTGGCTGTACCTCTGAGCATTCCCACCAGCATCGAATGAGAATTCCTGTTGCTCCATATCCTTGACAGCATTTGCTACTGCAAGTTTTGCAGGGTTTCTTTGCGGCACTGGGGTCGGGGGATGTTTCTGTTTAACAAATTCTAATATGTGTGTAGTGCATCTCAGGTAGTTTTAATTTGCATTTCTGTAAAGACTATTGAGCATCTTTTCATATATTAATTGGATAAAAATGTCTGTTCAGATCATGTGCCCATTTTTCAATTAGCAATAATCGCACCTCGGATAAACCTCATTGGCTACGATACTGCCACTGCGCAAAGCTTCATGTGCCCATTTTTAATTGGGTTATTTATTTTCTTATTGTTGAGTCTGAAGAGTTGTTTTTATACATTTTAATCATGGATATAAGTCCTTAATTATATATGTGATTTGCAAATATTTTCATTCACACAAGGGCTCGTCTTTCTATTCTCTTAACAGTGTCTTTCACAGAGCAAAAGTTTTTAATTTCAATGAAGTTTAATTTATCAATAATTTTGCTTTTCCTTTATGGATCATGTGTTTGGTGTCATATCTAAAGTCATTGCTAAATATAAATTAAGTGGATTTTCTACTATGTTTTAGGTCTAGGATATATATATATATATATATATATATATATATATATATATATATATATATATATGTTGTTTGCGGGCCTCTCACTGTTGTGGCCTCTCCCGTTGAGGAGCACAGGCTCTGGACGCGCAGCTTCAGCGGCCATGGCTCACGGGCCCAGCCGCTCTGCGGCATGTGGGATCTTCCCAGACCGGGCACGAACCCGTGTCCCCTATATATATATTTGTTGTTGTTGTTGTTGTATGCGGGCCTCTCACTGTTGTGGCCTCTCCCGTTGAGGAGCACAGGCTCTGGACGCGCAGCTTCAGCGGCCATGGCTCACGGGCCCAGCCGCTCTGCGGCATGTGGGATCTTCCCAGACCGGGCACGAACCCGTGTCCCCTGCATCGGCAGGCGGACTCTCAACCACTGCGCTACAAGGGAAGCCCCTAGGATATATTTTGAATTATGTGTCAAGGAGTTTGTTTTTGTTTTCATTTATCGACAACCATGTGTTAAAAAGACAACAAATGCAAAGACTCCATTTAATTGACTTTGTACTTTTGTCAAAAATCAATATTTGTGTGGGTCTATTTCCAGAATATCTCTCCTATTCCTTGATATCTGTGTCTATAATTTAGTCAATACTACAGTCTTCATTGCTACGCTTTACAGTAAGTCTTAAAATTAGGTAGTGGGTCCTCCAACTTTGTTCTTTTCAGAACTGTTTTGGTTTTTCAAGTTCCTGTGCTTTTCTATACATCCTAGAATCAGCTTGTCAATATCTATTTAAAAGCTTGACGGAGTTTTATCATTTCATTGAATCTAGAGTTCAAACTGGGGAAAATTGACATCTTAATTTGGAGTCCTCCAATCCATGAATATGGTATATCTCTGATTAGTTCTATCTTTTTTGATTTCTTTCAATGGTGTTTTGTAGTTCTCAGAATGCAGATCCTGCATTAGGTATAATCCTATTAGAATTATACCTAAGCATTTCAATTTCTGGTGCTATTGTAAACTGTATGGGTTTTCTAAATTAAAATTCCAATTGTTCATTGCTGGTATATAGGAAATATTACTTTCTTTGTATTTTGTGACATTGCTAAACTCACTTATTAGGAGCTTTTAGGTTGTTTGGAATTTTCTACATAGATAACCATATCCTTTGCAAATACAGTTTTGTTTCTTCCCTTCTGACCTTTATGTCTTTTATTTATTTTTCTTGCCTGTCTGCATTATCTAAGACTCCCAGTATGATGTTAAAGGAATGGTGAGAGAGGGCATGCTTGCCTTGTTTCTGAGCTTAGGGGGAAAGTATTCAGTCTTTCACCATTAAGTATAATGTTAGCTGTAGGTTTTTCAAAGATGGTCTTTATTAGGTTAACGAAGTATCCTTCTACCTCAACTTTACTAAGAGTGTTTATCATGAATAGAGTTGAATTTTGTTGGATACTTTTTCTGCCTATTGAAATGACCCTGAGAACAAATATGTATCTAATCCTATGGTAATCCTATTCTTCCTATGTTAATAGGAGGAATTTACATTGCATTTCTGGAATAAGCCCACATGATTAGGATGTATTTTCATTTTTATATACTTCTGGTTCTAATTTGCTAATATGTTGTTAGGGATTTTTACATATATGTTCATGAAGGATTTTGGTCTGTATTTTTCTTTTCTTGTAATGTCATTGTCTGGTTTTGGCATCAGAAGAAATGTTGATATCATAAGATGACCTGGGGAGTATTCTTTCTTCTAGTTTCAGGAATGTGTAAAACTGGCATTATGTTTTCCTTAAAGGTTTGGTAGAATTCACTAGAGAAAGCCTCTGGGCTTAGCGTTTTCTTTTATGGAAGATTCCTAACTCTAAATTAAATTTCTTTAATAGATATACAACCATTGCAATTATCTATTTCTTTTTGAGTTAGCCTCGGTAGTCTATGTCTTTCAAGATGTTCTTGAAAGTTATGTCTTTCAAGAAGTTTCAAATAGTTTTCACAGCAATGTAAACAGAGCAGAAGACAGGATTAGCAAACTAGAGGACATTTCAAAAGAAAGTATCTAAACTAGAAAGAAAGAGAGAGAAAAAAAAGAATTAAAAACATCAAAATAAGCATAAGATACATATGATACACAGTCTAAAGACCTTATATAAATGTAACTGGAAATTCCAGATGGACAGTAAATAGATATTGGGGCAGAAGCAATGTTTAAAGAAAGAATGAACAGGTTTTCCAAAACTGCTGAAAGATATCAACCTAAAACTTTAAGAAGCTCTGCAAACTTAACGTAGAATTGATCCAAGAAAATTACATCTAGGTATATCACAGTACGATTACTAAACACAAAGTTGAAGAGCAAATCTTAATTGCAACAGAGGGGGGAAACTCCACATTACTGCAAAGGAATGACAGCTGACTTTTCAACTGACACAAATGAATGGCTTCTTTAAAGTGCCCAAGGAGGGAATTCCCTGGCAGTGCAGTGGTTAGGATTCTACTTTCACTGCTTTCACTGCCAAGGGCACAGGTTCAATCCCTGGTCAGAAAACTAAGATCCCATAAGCCATGTGGTGTGGCGGCAAAAAAAAAAAAAAAAAAAAAAAAAGTGCCAAAGAAAATAACCACCAACCTAGAAATTGATAACTTTATATCTAGTAAAACCACCCTACACAGAAGTAAAATCATGATGTTTTCAAACAAACAAAACTGGAATTCAAAGCCAGGATAATAACATGAAAGAAAGTACTAAAGGGAGTTTTTTGGGCAGGAGGAAAATGACTCAAAAATCCAAATGGGAATATGGAATTGCAGGAAAGGATGAAGAATAATAGAAAGGGTAAATATGTGATTAAAATGAATAAACATTACTATGCAAACAAAATTAATTTGTTGTGTGTTTTATATATGTAGAATCAAAATTCATGATAATAGATGTTCAGAAGAAGAGGTGGGGGCTTCCCTGGTGGCACAGTAGTTGAGAGTCCACCTGCCGATGCAGGGGACACGGGTTCGTGCCCCAGTCCAGGAAGATCCCACGTGCCGTGGAGTGGCTGGTCCCGTGAGCCATGGCCGCTGAGCCTGCGCGTCCGGAGCCTGTGCTCTGCAATGGGAGAGGCCACAACAGTGAGAGGCCCGCGTACGGCAAAAAAAAAAAAAAAAAAGGAAGAGGTGGGTTAAAAAAAGAGTTAACTGTTTTTAGGTCCCAACATTACTGGGGAGGTCAGCAAAGAAATAATTTGTTATATATGCAAGTTGAAATCTCTAGGGAAATGAATAACAGAATAGTAAAAAAAATGAATAATGAGTTAATAAAAAGGAAATGGATAATTAAAAAGTTACTAATCCAAATAAAATCTGCATCAATCTACATAAAAATTCTAGATTTTCATTATTGGAAAGAAATCTCATGTGCTATTCACAAGATACGCACTTTAAATATATTGATAAAAAGCAAAGGATGGAAAAATATACACCATGCATATACTAGGGAAAAGAAAGCTGCTGTAACTATACAACTAGTAGACAAAACATACTGTGAAACAAGAAATATTACTAGAAACAAAAAGGGAACGTTTACATAAGAGGTTTGTATCGTAGTCTGAAATCTGTATCCAACTAACAATTTGGCTTCAAAATACATAACATAAAATTAACAGAACTAGAAAGAAAAACAGACATATTCACAATCATAAAACTTGAAACTTTCATGAAATTTGACACCTACCTACCACTATACAGAAAAAAATAATTCCAACAAAAAGCCTTTAGAAGAAAACATATGATAGAATCTTGAACTAGACTGATGGAAGAAATTTTCACATATTGAGGTATGGGGAATCATTCTGGCTTGTACATCATTTGGCTTGAACTTTATGCTAACTAGAGCCAGCAGTCTTATGGTCTGTCAAATGTACATTGTACAATTGCTTTAACTAAAAACAACAACAGCAAATAACAAAAATGCACTTTGCACTTACCAGACTGTTTAGAATGTCCACTTGGAAGATAGGGATAAATGTGGGCCCTTTCTATGACACTAATGCTAGTACTCCCTCGAAGATGCGGTTCCCTTCTCAGACACTGTGGTCATGCTGACTCGCTGTGTATGTGCTAATCAGTCTCTTTGGAAACTTTGAAGGACCGTACCCCTGTCATGTCTGATGTTTGTTCTTTGTTCTGACAAGATATGAAACTGAGGTTCAGGCATCCAAAATGGAGCCAGTTGGTCACTGTGGATGTGGTTTCAGACATGTTCCTGCATCACTAAGACCTTGAAATTTTCTGAACTGTATCAAACTCAAGGATACCACCAGCAGTTCTCAAAACAACATCTGCAGCTGCAGCCAGCTGCAACCTGAAGGTCTCAAGGTCTCCCCCTGTGACTACACAGCCATTTCGGACCCTAACCAATCCTTACTTAACTCATCTACCCAACTGTAACTCTGCGGTTTTTGCTGATATAAGCCTCCTCCGCTTTGTAGTCTGGCAGAACACAATTCAAGTGCTTCTCCTTCACAATTCAAGTGTCCTCGGCTATAGTCCTCAGTCTGGCTCTAATAAAGCTCTTCTCTATTCCTATTTTGGATTTATTATTTCTGTTGACAAGACAAAAATTGTAAAAATGCTAATAAAAAAAGATAAATTTGATTCATTGTATGTAAGAACTTCTTTTCATCAAAAGATACCATTAAGAGAATGAAAAGGCAAGGCACAGAGTGGAAAAAGAAAATTGCAAAACATATATCTGACATATCAAAAATCAACATGGAACTTTAACAAAACAAAAAAAGAGACAACTCAGTACAAAAATAGGCAAATAACTTGAACAAGTACTCACAAAAGAGGATATCCAAATAGCAATAAACAAATGTACTAGTCATCAAGAAACAGCAAATTAAAACCATTATGTTATAAAAATACTTCTCACTATCAAAATGCCAAAATTAAAATACACACACACACACACACACACACACACACACACATACACAACCTATCAGTAGTAGCGAGGACAAACTGAATTCACACAGGCTGGTAGTGGGAGTGTAAACTGTTAAAATCACTTGGAAAAGTCTTTGGCGGTATCTAGTAAAGCTTAATGTTTACACACTCTATGAGTAATTCCACTGGTAGGGACATACCCAAATAAAATGTATACAATGTTACCCAAGGAATAAGCTGTTCATAGCAGTTCTAAAATAGCTCAAACCAGAAACAACCCACATGTCCATAAACAGAGGAATGCATAAATCAATGGCAGTATTTTCACACAATGAAATACCATGCAGCAGCAAGAGTGCAGAACTATATAACAAGATGTCTGTATTGCAAAAATGTCTGAATTGAAAAAACAAAATGAAGTAACTACGAAAAGAAGGGAAAAGACATGGTTGGATGTCATTTGTATAAAGATCAAAAATATACGATACTAATCTTGCTATTAGAAGTTAGGATAATGTTAACCCTGGGAGTGACAGTCACTGGGACTATCTATATTACACTTTGAAAACAAATTTAATTTAAAATCAATATGCATACAGAAACTTTCAACAGTACAAACTGATGTCAATGTCACATAATCCAGTTATATCTCCAGGACTAAACTTGGTGTCCAACATGACTCATGATAAACAATTGTTTTTAAATTAATGACTGAAACAAGAAATCAAACACAAAAAGAATAATATACTGTAATTATTTCCCAGCTGTTGTTCATATATATGTTTATTTGCCTTATGTCAGAAAGTATTCTCATACTGATCTTCTCTAATATGAAACCTGATAAACCTGACCTCTTCTTTTCCTCTTTTAAGTTTTAATTAACATAAAAATCAGCTGGGAAACTTCTCCAAAATACATATGTCTCATCCCATCTCTCGTTCTACCATTTAATCAAATCTGTTTGCAGGAAATGGAATTGCTTTATTCTGGGTCACAAAACAAGGGTTCCCATATTTTGAAGGCTGTGAAAAAATTATCATAAAGTCACTACTTACTGACTCTTTATGAGATAGTTATCACTAACATTTTTTATAGTTCACATGATCTGTGTCAAACATTTTGCATAATGACTCAGGTCAAGCAGGAAGTTAGATACATTGCCTTTAGCAAAACCACTGACTTCCTTTAAATGGAGGTTGTATCTTTTCTATTCCTTCCCAGTGATTAAACTTTGCGAGCTTTAAGCATCTTGGGTGGTTTTCATGCCTAATTATAAAAAGCCTTCAAAAGAAAAATTTAGAAACTAACATATAAATGTCTCTGATGAGCCTGATGTGATTTCAAGACATTCTTTACCCGGTCATGGATCTCATCGCAGTTTGAAGGTGAACACCAGTCAGAATGGAATCTGTAGGCATAAAAAACAAAGGGGACTTGTAGCCAGAGGGACAGAAAAGTAAATCTTTCCAAATGCCAGACACAGAAAGTTATTTTTTCTTATCTCTATATGATAACATAAAAAGATTAAAATAACGTATTTTCTTTCTTTGACCGAGGGCGAGAGGCAGATATAAAATCAGGTACTAATTCTCAACTGTAGTATTAAGTCCTCACAATATGTTCCATTAACAGTCTTAATAATAAAGTTTGACATGATTTGGGGAGAGCATATCTATATATCTGACCATTTTAACAATTTCCATACATAAGTCTTCAGAGGTTTATCTTTAAATAAAGATATAAATTTTTATATTAGAGCAATAACTCCACCTATAGTGCCTTTAAAATTAGTTCTTATTTTCCAGTCTTGAAATTAAACATGTCAAAGAAGAAGGAAAGCAACTATTCCTCTTTCTCATGCCCTTCCCAAACTCAAAACTGGCACTTGTATAATTAAGCTACTTTATTTGTTTTATACAAGTAATAATGAAAATTTCCACATCCATCTGATTATAATGCATCTACATGACATATTCTTGATAATTCCTTTATAAAGGAATGAGTACTAAAATGTTAACAGGTTGCTTAAAACTTTCTAGCTCCCAGTTTGTTCTTACAAAGTTATAATTTTACGTGTTTACACAAAGTATAAACTGTTAAGCAGGATAAATGATTTACATAATCTGTTTTAAAGAATGCAATCAGTAATGGATGATCAACTATATATAAATTTTAATCTCCTGCATTTGTAATAGGAAGTGTTGCTGCATTTATGGAAATATATCAGCAGACCTTGCTATTTGCTACATATGTAACACATCTTGAAAATCAGAGACCCAAATATCCAGCTCCAAGAGGATCTCTTCAATGATACTATGAGAGGATCCACTAGTCTGTGCTGTGGTATAAGAAATAATTACCTAGCAATCTAACTCCATTTACAAAAAGCAAAACCTTTAGCATGATCAAAAAGAATATCAGCTCCTTTTAAATTAGATTTTCTATTATTTCTTAGTCTGATTTTAGTAATAACTCTACAAGCTAATATAAATTATAAGTCATAATATTAATATTTATACTTTAAGGAGAAAACCGCTTCTGAAATGTAACACTTATAATCAAAATTGAAACCCTTGCATGGTGTGCTAACCCTATTGGAGGTATTCTTTAAATAGGCTTAAAGCAAAAAGGACTTTCACTGTAAATAAATTCATTTGCTTAGAGTCACTGGTAAAGTTTTCAAAAGTCTGTTTATTCATATACTTGATTAAGGAGTCAGCTTTTTACAGCAATCTTAGAGGAAAACTTATTTAATTTTAATGAAGATTTACCCAGATAAACCAGAGCTGTATGTTCTGTCATATTCCCAAGTTTGCCTGGGACATAAAATCTACATTTACATCAGTTTAAATTGTTTATTGATTCCAATGGATTGTATAAATATAGTATATTTCTCGGTGACCTAAAAGCCAGATCAGAGAATGTCTTATATTTAAAGATGTGGTACTGAGTGTGCTAAAAAGAACAAAATGTTTTTGTTCCTAGTAATGTCTTAAAGACATATTGTTTGACATATTTTACTTTCTTCTATAGACTAGATATAGATCTTTTTTAGAAAATACACTCAAAGCAGAGGTGTTCTACGTTAGTGAAAGTAAAAAAGTTTATTTACCCTGGAAAGTACCCCAATAAAATTTTATTAACTTATTTAGATGTATTCAAACTAAATTGCCATTATATTCTTTTATTTTAAAAGTACCTCAAATTTCCTCAAGTCATAAGTAAAATATGTAATGTTTAATATTTGAATCACTGATATCCTTCTGGCAAAGAACTTATTTATCTATATCTACTATCCAACATCAAAATAAATGTGTAAATGCTGTTACCTACTCTAAACCATCCCCTGCCTTGAAATATGAAAAAGGGACAGTTGACTTTAGCTACCCTCAATAAAGAATTTTTGAAAATAGCCTCAGTGAAAAATTTATCAACCTGGCTTCAAAGCTGGGACAATTATATACAAGGATAAAATAACACAAGACTAAAATTGACATTTTACTATAGTAGTAGACAACTGGAGAGTTCTGCAAAATATGCAAAAAGGTAGAAAAATAAATCAATATTTATAAAAACATACCCAAGGAGATACAGGTAAAAAAAATTCTTGAAAACCTACAGATATGGCAAAGAACCTAATCAAGAAAACCACAAGGGCTTCCCTGGTGGCGCAGTGGCTGAGAGTCCGCCTGCCGATGCAGGGGACACGGGTTCGTGCCCTGGTCCGGGAGGATCCCACATGCCGCGGAGCGGCTGGGCCCATGAGCCATGGCCTCTGAGCCTGTGTGTCCGGAGCCTGTGCTCCACAACGGGAGAGGCCACAACAGTGAGAGGCCCGCATACCACAAAAAATAAAAAAAAGAAAACCACAAGTGCTTAATTCTAAAAGTAGGGAAAAAGAGTGTAGCACCAACTGAATATCTGAACATCTGAGCAGACATGGAAATCAAAGAAAGTCCCTGAAAACTGAGATGCAAGTTACCAGACTTCAGTAGAAAAACCTCTCTTCAAGAGCTTCTCCTGAACTTTTAAAGCCTATAGATACACAGACATATATCTCCCTATGTAAATATACAGATGTATCTATCTATCTATGTATCTAGCTATGTATCTATCTATCTATGTATCTATCCATCTATGTATCTAGCTATGTATCTATCTATCTATGTATCTATCTACCTACCTACCTACCTACCTACCTACCTATCTGTCTGAACTTGATCTCCATAGGCATAATTCTAATACACTTGAAGCAACATTCATCAAAATTCCCTATCTCAGGATGAGGGTCTCTAGCATACCTTCATATACCCATTTCAAATGCTTACAGGGCTAATGAGGAAACAGATAAATCTATCTGTTCAAGACAGAGATGTTTTAATACAGTTTCCAAACTGATATACTCTTGTTTGAATCATCAGTTTTGAGATGAACTTTTGATAGACTCTCTACAGCTAATTTAAACTTCCTTATTTATGCCTGATAGCCCTAAGTACGCTGCAGGAATTTGGTGTGGTACTTTAGCTTTTTGATACCATTTGTAAAGATAGGTTTTATTTCTATGTGTTGACGGCATATCTCTTAGGTTTTCAAATTTCTATAAAATTTCTTAAATACCCAGGGTTGGGTTTTTGGTTTTGTTTTTTAATTTATGACAACTCTTGTTTTCTATGTTACCAAGAGGGAGGCAAGGAATTTCCAATTTGGATTCAACAACAACAAAAACAGATGAAGAAGAATTCTTTCTTTCACATTCAAATTATAACAAGTATCTAACTTTGTTTGCCAAAGCATTTTTAGAGGGAGAACTAGAATCTTTACATAAGGTTAAGATAGACAGACGATTCTCTTGGCAAGTTGAGGGTAGGTAATTTGAGGAAAATAGGCGCCATGTACCAATAATATATAGTATCATCATTATCACTAAAAGGAAAATATAACCTATGCTATTTTTATACATAAGCCATGACTATAATACTAAATCCCTATGAATCTACTAAAAACAAACTATCATATACTCTATTTTTCACTTGGGAACTACAAAATTTAATTAGGGTTAAAGTGACCCTAATTAATAAACTCACTAATAGTTAATAAACTCACTTTGAGAGAACTGGGCTGGGGAGGAGTATCTAGCATTGTATAATATGCAATATGATCTAAACAAAAACAATTTAAAGTAAGTCTCTTAAAATCAGATTATCCCGTTACGAATAATCACATCACATACATAATTACTGTCTGCTCTTTTCTTTTCTTTTTTTTTTTTTGCGGCACGCGGGCCTCTCACTGTTGTGGCCTCTCCCGTTGCGGAGCACAGACTCCGGACGCGCAGGCTCAGCGGCCATGGCTCACGGGCCCAGCCGCTCCGCGGCACGTGGGATCTTCCCGGACCGGGGCACAAACCCGTGTCCCCTGCATCGGCAGGCGGACTCTCAACCACTGCGCCACCAGGGAAGCCCTGCCTGCTCTTTTCTAATGATGATTATTCAAAAATTTAGTACAGAAATAGAGACCAAGCATTACCTTTCCCTGAGAGAAGCACGATTTAACACAGGGCTTGGAGAATGCTTCGGCATTGTAGAGGGTGCTGAATGAACGAGTGAGGTCCTGGATGAATGCTGGGGCTTGCTACGTGACCTTGAACTCAAATAGTCATCACATCTTTCCAAAGAGTCATCGAAGTCTCTCCCATGAGGTGTTCTGATGACCTGTTTAAAAATTTTTTATATATATACATATATATATGTGTATATATATAGATACACATATATATACATGTATATATATATATACACACACACAGGATATATATAGTGACATTATACACACACACACACACACACACACACACACACACATACCCTTTGTAAAAGTAAAAAAATCAAATATAATGCCACAGCTATATTTGAAGGTAAATTTCAAAATGTAGCAGTCATTACTACCACTGCATGACTAGACATTAAATACATATGATTATTCATTCCACATGTCCAAAATCTACAGAACTTTATCAATTCCAATGGCTTTTGAGTAGGAATAGGGTAAAGGTAGGGATGTATATATAAAACAAAGGACAAATACACATGAACTAATGATAGTCTAGTTTATCTATGAGGCCAAACAAAACAGAATTCTAGTCCTCATACTCATTCATTGCTTCATAATAAATCAGGGTAGATAAATGAATAAATTCCTACCCTTGTAGAACTTATATTCTAGTAAAATTTACATTCTAGTAAGGAGAGAGAGATTTAAAAACACACACCTGGAGTCTGTCATACAGAGTGAAGTAAGTCAGAAAGAGAAAAACAAATACCGTATGCTAACACATATATATGGAATCTAAAAAAAAAACCAAAAAAACCCCACAAAAAAACATAGTTCTGAAGAACCTAGGGGCAGGACAGGAATAAAGACGCAGAAGTAGAGAATGGACTCAATTGAGGACACAGGGAGGGGGAAGGTTAAGCTGGGACGAAGTGAGAGAGTGGCATGGACTTATAAATACTACCAAATGTAAAATAGCTAGCTAGTGGAAAGCAGCCGCATAGCACAGGGAGATCAGCTCAGTGCTTTGTGACCACCTAGAGGGGTGGGATAGGGAGGGTGGGAAGGAGACGCAAGAGGGAGGAGATATGGGGATACATGTATATGTATAGCTGATTCACTTTGTTATACAGCAGAAACTAACACACCATTGTAAAGCAATTATACTCCAATAAAGATGTTAAAACACACACACACACACACACACACCTGCCCGCCCAAAATAAATAGGTAAAATATACAGTATCTGGAAGGATGGTAAATACCATGGGAAGAAAATAAAGGCGATAAGAAGTGCTGCTGGGTGGAGTGGCAGGGGTATGTAGGGCAGGAGCTGTAATTCTAAATACAGTAGCCAATTGGGACCTCACAGAGAAGACTGTCCTAGTAAAGATCTAGGGAGTAAAGGCCTGAAGACCCTAGTGAAGACCATAAGACCTAAGTCAGGGGGACATTTGTGAGAAGAACATTCCAGAAAGAGAGAAAAATAAACACAAAGATCCTGTGGATGGGGTAGGGTGCATGCCTGATAGTTAGAAATAGCAAGGAAGCCAACAGGGCTGGACAGAATAGTAGGAAATAAAGTAAATAAGGTAAATTTTAAGGATTTAGTCTTCTATTCTAAACAGAGGAAAAATAAGCTCTTTTTATTTTTTTGTAAGTAAGATCTCCTCGGCTACTGTGTCGAGAACAGTCTATAGTGGGCCCAAGGGCAAAGGCAAGGAAATCAGTTAAGAAACTATTACAACAAAGTATGGAAAGAACGCTGGCTTGATTCTGAGTGATAGCAGTGGAGGCAAAAAGTGATCAGATTCAGAAGTCATCTGGAAGATACAGCCAACAGGATTTGCACAGACTACCAAGGATAACATCAAAGTTTTCTGGTGAAATCAACTGGAAGAGTTGAGTTTGTATGAATTAGCTATACCCTTCCAAATGGACAGGCGGAAGAGTAAGATATTAGGAGTCTGGTTTTGGACATGTTGAGCTTCACACATCTATTCATCAAACAAACTATTAAAGCAGAGGTTCAGGAGAAGAGTCCAGGGTAAATGTACAAGCTGGTAATTTCCAGAGTCTAAATGGCATTTAAAAGTATGGCACTAGGTGATATAACCAAGGAAGTGAGCATAAATAGGAAACACCTGAAAACTGAGCCCTGGGAAGACTCCACTGTTTAGAGGCTGGGAAGATGAGAAGGAAACAAACTGAGGAATGGCCAGGGAAGAAGTGGAAGAAAAAGGAGAATGTGTTATTCTGGAAGTCAATTAAATAATGTATTTCAAGGAGGAGGAGTAACTAGCTCGGTCAAGTACTGCTGACAGGTCAAGGCAGAAAAGGCTAGGAATGAACTTCTGGATTTTAGCGGGGGGGGGTCATAAATAATATTAATAAGAGTAGCTTTGATGGGGGCTTCCCTGGTAGCACAGTGGTTAAGAGTCCGCCTGCCAATGCAGGGGACATGGGTTTGAGCCCTGGAACAGGAAGAGCCCACATGCCGTGGAGCAACTAAGCCCATGTGCCACAACTACTGAGCATGTGAGCCACAAATACTGAGCCCATGTGCCACAATTACCAAAGCCCATGCACCTAGAGCCCATGCTCTGCAACAAGAGAAGCCACCGCAATGAGAAGCCCATGCACCACAGCGAAGAGCAGCCCCGGCTTGCCACAACTAGAGAAAGCCTGTGTGCAGCAACAAAGACCCAACACAGCCAAAAATAAATTAAAATAATTTTAAAAAAAGAGCAGCTTTGGTGGAATGACGGGAGTGATAATCTGGAGTTAAGTTCGAGAGAATGAGAGAGACCTAAATGTAAGGCCAGACACTATCAAACTCTTAGAGGTAAACATAGGCAGAACACTCTATGACATAAATCACAGCAAGATCCTTTTTGACCCACCTCCTAGAGAAATGGAAATAAAAACGAAAATAAACAAATGGGATCTAATGAAACGTCAAAGCTTTTGCACAGCAAAGGAAACCATAAACAAGACAAAAAGACAACCCTCAGAATGGGAAGAAATATTTGCAAATGAAGCAACTGACAAAAGATTAATCTCCAAAATTTACAAGCAGCTCATGCAGCTCAATATCAAAAAAAGAAACAACCCAATCCAAAAATGGGCAGAAGACCTGGACATTTCTCCAAAGAAGATATACAGATTGCCAACTAACACATGAAAGAATGCTCAACATCATTAATCATTAGAGAAATGCAAATCAAAACTACAATGAGATATCATCTCACACTGGTCAGAATGGCCATCATCAAAAAATCTACAAACAATAAATGCTGGGGAGGGTGTGGAGAAAAGGGAACCCTCTTGCACTGTTGGTGGGAATATAAATTGATACAGCAACTATGGAGAACAGCATGGAGGTTCCTTAAAAAACTAAAAATAGAACTACCATACGACCCACTACTGGGCATATACACTGAGAAAGCCGTAATTCAAAAAGTCATGTACCACAATGTTCATTGCAGCTCTATTTACAATAGCCAGGACATGGAAGCAACCTAAGTGTCCATCGACAGATTAATGGATAAAGAAGATGTGGCACATATATATAATGGAATATTACTCAGCCATGAAAATAAACAAAATTGAGTTATTTGTAGTGAGGTGGATGGACCTAGAGTCTGTCATACAGAGTGAAGTAAGTCAGAAAGAGAAAAACAAATACCGTATGCTAACACATATGTACAGAATCTAAAAAACAGAAACAAAAAGAAATGGTCAACCTAGGGCCAAGATGAAGAACCTAGGGCCAAGATGGGAATAAAGACGCAGACCTACTAGAGAATGGACTTGAGGATATGGGGAGGGGGGAGGGTAAGCTGGGACAAAGTGAGAGAGTGGCATGGACATATATACACTACGAAACGTAAAATAGATAGCTAGTGGGAATCAGCTGCATAGCACAGGGAGATCAGCTCGGTGCTTTGTGACCACCTAGAGGGGTGGGATAGGGAGGGTGGGAGGGAGGGAGATGCAAGAGGGAAGAGATATGGGGATATATGTATATGTATAACTGATTCACTTTGTTATAAAGCAGAAACTAACACACCATTGTAAAGAATTATACTCCAATAAAGATGCTAAAAAAAAATTAGGTAAATACCAAGGAAATTTGAGTAAATTAAGGACTTTAGTTAATAATAATATATCTATATTGATCCATCAATTATAACAAATGTACCATACTAAATAAGATGATAATAATATGAGAAACTGGGTATGGAGTATATGAGAACTCTCTGTACTATCTTTGTGTTTTTTATGTAAATATAAAACTGCTCTTAAAAAAAAAAAAAGAACTGCCATTTAAAAAAAAATTAGAATTAAGCTATGCTAGGTAAAATTTTAAAATTTAACTTGCCCTTTTGCTTACATTTATTTTCTTTATGCTTCCAATCCACCAACGTTCTTTCTGTTACATTTTTATCTTACGATTTTATCCCTTAGTTCAAGTATTGTTTTATAATGCACATCCCTACTATATCATGTACATATCATAGAGAAAGTGGATTAGTTGTGTTGTAACACACAAAAACATCACCCTTGGGCAGACTTTTCATACCAGGCACATCTCATAGCCCCATCCTTTGTTGGTTGCCTTTGGGTTCCTATTCCTGACCCAATGGTGTCTGGATGATAGTGTTGACGTAACTCAAAAGATGGTGACTCATGGCTGCGTTTTCACTAGAGGCCCCAGAGATATGGCAGTTATCTGGTAAACCTAACCATCCTAGGTCCTGATTAGGGTAGACTTCAAACCATCTTTTGTATTGACCCAGCTTTCTTATCTCTTCTCTGACATATATTCCCTGCAAATACTATGCCAATGTACCCAAGACACTAAATGCTTCTAAAAAAAAAAATTAAATTAACCATATAGATTGGTTAGTTTTATTATGAATTCATTATTGTCAGTATGATATGGACACTCAAATTACTTTGACATTCTCTAATGCCAGCATCCTCATTGGAATTAATACATCCTTCCCATAATGTTCTTTAAATCCTCTGACACACTCTCACACAGATGTTTCTAACATGCTACCTCTGCTCTCCTGTGAATCTTCTGAGTCCACACATGTATGCTCCCTTCTATCTAATCTCAGAAGTTTCTTCGATCCAAGAATAACACCTACCTCCATCTGTGCTTTATCCCCATTCTTTTTCACATCCTTTGAACTTCCCTCCATTAATTATTAGCATGCTATCTGTATTTCCAGCTTCTTCAGTTCAACTGGCTCCCAACTTTTAATGCAATTCATGCCTGATCTCTCCCATTTTTATCTCTCTTCTTTTGTACATTAAAAAAACTCATTGAAGGTGCAGACTAAACATATTGCTATTTTTCTACCTCTCCTGTACTTATAATGTTTCATCAAAACCTACTCTTCCACAACTTATTTTATAAATCCTGTCTTTTCCTCCCAGTTCTCATACTACTTGGCCTCTGCAGCATTTGTCACTGGTCAGTCCTCTTTTAGGTCTTCTCTCCTGAATTTCTCCTCCTCTGTTTCCTTAGTCACCTCTTTTCATGGTCCAGTGGACATTCTTCATCCTTCATCTCATCACTGAAATCAGTGGCTGCTCTCCAATGTTATACTTTCTGCCCCTGTCTCATGTACCTTCTCTTTGGTTGATTTCCTTTGCTTCTATTATCAAGTGTACAGTAATCTTTGAAACACTTATCTATGGACAAGACTTAGCTTTCCAAGATTTATCTCTGGAAATCCAGATCTGGATACCCATTTCTCTGTAAGGCAGCTCTATTTGGATTTTCCACATGTAACCAAAACTCAGTAAATTAAAAATTTTTATCTCCACCATGCTCTTACCTCTGCTATTCCAGACTTCATCATTATCTTAGACCTAAGCTAAAAATCCATAATTCATATTTCCGCAACACCAAGTATGGTCCATCTCTTTATTCACTCCAGAGCAAGCTATTTATGGACGACATAAAGTTTAGAATTCTGCCGTCTTGAAATCTTAAATAAATTCGAGAAAATGTCAATTCTATCAATGAAAAGAAAAGAAAACTGAGATGGTTGATTGAAAATTTAGGGGACCTGTCAGATCAAATGAAAGAACTGAAAAAATTAATAACTATATAATATCATTTAAATGGCATTAGACATAGGAAAAAGTAGAATTGGCACTGGCTTTATCAAATTGACAACGTAACGCGCATAGTTTTGAACTTTCCCAAAATATAGTGAAAGAGTTAAAAATTCTCAGAGTAGAAAAATTATTGAAAGACAAAATAGAAGAAAAACTTTCCTGAACTAATGAGATACATCACGGGGGATATTATGAACCAGCAACATTAATTAAAAGAACAAAAACACCACAAAAAAAAAAAAAAGAGAAAATGAGAGAGAGGAACTGAATTTATTTAACAAATACTTAACTTCCAGTCACCATGTTAAATGTTGGGATTACAACAGTGAACACAACGAAATCCCTGCCTTTATGAGCTTATGTCCTAGCAGTTACTATCAACGAAATATTTGACCTTTTAAGAAGGTCAATATGACCTTTAATCTTTCTCAGACTCATTTCACTTGTATGTAAAACAGGGTTAATAACAGCTACCTTATAGATCTTCCGTCATTTATTTAAAGTATCTTGCAGAATGCCTAGGTGTGTGAATTAGTTATACAACAAATATAAGTCCTTTATTATTAAGACACCACTCCAACATGGCTTCTTACTTCAACCCTACCACAATTTTCACTGCTTTCCAGAATTACAGCAACATATGGTGAGCCAGCAGTCAGCTGAGAGAATCAAGCTTTCATCCCAGAACCAAACAGCATGTAATTCAAATGACTCAGTTACAGTCCCAAATAACTGACCAAGAAATATGTGATCCAGATTGAATAAAAGAAAAAACTGAAAAGTGCTCTATTGTTAGCTGTTCACAGAGACAAAGTAAAAACACGGTGAATGTCAAAAACAAGATCAAAAAGGTCCATGACCAATAAATACAAGTGTATATATTAAGAAACTGATAGAAAAGAAAAAAAAGTGCTATAATGCTGTTTCTAGAATTATATCCAAATATGAGTCACTTGGCTTATAGTAGAGAGATTATTTTCTCTTCATTAATTTCAATGCCATTTGAGTCATGCTGGCTGGCAGACCATTTCATTTTTTGTTTACTAAAATTTCTCCACAAACTAGTCAGCAACACTTTAAATAAAGCCTCTTCTAGGTGACTACAACTGACTTTTTTTCTCTTTATCAGAATATTCACGGAGAATCTCTTGAACAACATGTTAGCTAACACACAGATCTAGAGAGGTACAGGGATTTGAAATCACAAACCAGATGATACAGAGTATTAACACAAAGAAAACTGACAGTGAGATATGCTAGGTGGCAAATACATCTTAACGACAATATCTGCAGAAGGACATTTATAGACTTCTAATGGTCTAAATGGCGGAGGTCTCATGGAGGAGGTGGATTGGAATCAAGGCCATAAGTAGAGAAAAGGGGGAGATAGGGCATTCCAAGTAGAGGAAAAGGCACAAGGAAAGATAAACAATGAGTACAGTCACTTGGCTAGTTCTGTAGGAAAGTAATCAGAGAGAATATCACAGAGGTGGAGAGGGGCACACTGTAGAGAACCTTGAACGCTGCAACTCAATACTATCTGACATTTACTAAGCATCTTCTATGTATCAAATACTGAACAAGGTAGGAGACAGTAGTCACAGGTAAATATAACAGGAGACCTCAAAGATATTACAATCCAGAATGAGAGACATGAAAAAACAAGTAATGATAAAACAATGAGGAAGGAAATTAGAACTAAATAGATATACAATAAGTAATTGTGCAGTGGGGACACAGCTGGGATGTATTCCTTCCATGGAATTAGAATAAATATTTGTTTTGGAAAATTATTTATCTAAATGGGGAACGGAAGGTATAATAAGGGGGTAAGTCTTTGATAAGAATCTACTTCAAATTTTCAACCGTAAAACTCAGCTTAAGAAAACGTTTTCGTAGCTCTTGTGAGTTTTCCATAGATAGCTTATTCACGTCCTAAAACCAAATGGAATGTTATCTCTTTGGCTCGTAACAGAAGAGTTACATTTCTTGGATGACTCCTCAAGAACCCTGCCTTGGAGTGTTCAAAGAACAGGGTTCAAATCCCTGCTTGTTATGCGACCCTGAGCAAATCATGTACTCTAAGTTTTTATTTCCTTCTCTATAAACTGGGGAAATTATCTTACAGGTTTGCTACAGAAAATAGTAGCAAAATTAGTACAAACACAAAGCAGAGGGCTCGAGTTATGAAAGACAACAGTATTTATTTCCTCTGTTTACAGCAACCTTCATATTTCAGCATAAACAGTTTTTTTTTGTTTTACATTTACAGAAATAGTTCTTTAAATGCCATTTCTAAGACCTCAGAAATGTAATAATTCCAATATTGCAAATGTTGCAAAGTATCAAGATAAAATCTAATATTTTTAAACCAATCTGAAATTGTTACAGGTAGAAAAGAAAATTTCATACACCAAATTCATTGTAATTATATAAATGTAATGTAATTAAATGACATACTTTTCAAATATGTGATACATAATGGTTTGGTTATACCATACTTATGAAATAAGGTTCCTGAAAAGTTGTTTACACAATAAGTTCATAAGTTAAATAATACTTATGCCCATGAAAATTTTATATTTATAGGAACTTCAAGGTCAAATTAATGGAATAGAGAACCACTAAGTATAAATAGGAACCAGGAAATTCACTTATCCAACAAATATTTGTTGAAAGCCCATTTAGTGCCTGGTACTACACACCATGCTTTAAAGTTTCTCCTTTGTCATGGGACATAAAACTTAAGAAATAAATAAAAATAACTCTAATGGAATTTGCTGGGAAGTAGTTGAGAATGAAGACTATAGGAAAGAAGTGCAGTAGAGGTACTATTTTCAGGATAGTAAGAAGCACAGTTCTGATTCAAAAAGGAGAGAAGCAGATATTGGCAACTGAGATCAGTTTCTCAATTTTGCTGAAAACATTCCTTTTGAATCCTACTGAAGGGAATGATCCATTCCTACCTTATCAATTTAAAAATACATATGCTCAACTATCTGGTTTGGTTTAAGGAAGATGTACTTTCTTTACACGGAAGAAAAATTTAGAAGAAATTCCAAAATAATGCAATGAAAATGATAAGTAATTCCTAAGTGTGTCCATCTTTAGGGGGTAGGGGGAAATTCCTCCCTTCTTAGACCACTGTTCAATGCACTTATATAAATAACTTGTTTAATCCTCACAACGACCCTATGTGGTATTTTTATTACCTACGTTTTACAGGAGAGGAAACTGAAGCAAAGTCAAACAGCTATTAAGTGGTAGGGGTCCCAGGCCAGTGAACTATGAGAGATCCACAGCAGAAAAAAATGGAAAATTCCCACAGCCCAGGCCTCACAGGATGCCTATGAGGAAAGTTCCACAGAAGATGCGCTAACAATCTGATTTACTAACAACCCAATAAAAAGAGCCAAGGAACAAACCGACAAACTGTTCCCAAGGAAGAAATTAAATATCCCCCAATTAATTTTATGATGGGATCATAACATTGCTACCAAACCACTCAAGAAAAGCAGAAGAAAGGTAATTAGAGACCACTCTTACTAGTGACCATATGTGACAAAATATCTTAAGTAAAATATTAACAAATTAAATTTAGTGATGTTCAAAAAAAGAATACAACATGATTAAGCTGGGTACATTCAAAGAATACAAGAATGGGTTATCAATAGAAAATCTATTAATTCACTATAGAAAAATCATTATCAACTCAATAGATGCTGAAAAAATTATTCAATAACATCCAACAACCACTCGTAATTAAAACATATACATACCTTGCAAACAAGGAATTTCAAAGGGAACTTCCTTAACTTGCTAGAGGATATCTAACAAAAATCTACTGCAAATGACATTCATAGGTGTGAAACCTTCGACATGATCTTATCAAAGACAGGATCAAGACAACACAGTATTAGTTCATGCTGCAGCGTATCAGGCTGCATTGCAAGAGCAAATTAAGTTTGAAAATTAGTGGCTTAACATAATAAAGGTTCATTTCTCCCTGTGCTTTATGGTAATATAGGTTAGCAAGAGAATCACACTTCACAAAATTGCCCAAGGACCCGGGCTGATGAGACAGGCTGAACAACTTATAGTTGTACCATCTAGAACATGAGACCTCATTATCACTATAACAAGAGAGAGTTGATGTCAATTCTTCTATGCTACACCCTGGAAGGGATCCACATAATTTACATGTATGGTCCATTGGCTGGAACTAGGCCCCATACACCTGCAAGAGGGCTTGAAAATACGGGAGGGGACATGAATAGCCAATGAGCAATAAATGTCTGCCACATCCTGATCACCACTCCTACTTAACAATGTACTGAAAATCCTAGTAAGTCAAGACAAATAAATACTTTGAAAGGCAGAAATAAGATTCATTGTTGAGGATATGGTTTCCTCTATTAAAAAAATTCAAGAATATCTGAGACAAGAATGTTATACAAAAATGTACTGCAGACCCATACATCAGTAAAACACATAAAAATGTAATTTTACATAAAAGACCACTTACAATGGAAACTAAAACTATAAGGTTTCTTGGAATAAATCTACCAATGTGTTAACACATTAGTGGAAAAGTGTATATAACCTTAGTAAGACGTGTGAGAACTGAGACCACTTACATTCACATGGCTTGGCTAAAAGAACAAAAACTGAGGCCCGCCCACCTCAACACGACCTTACCATGAGTTCCAGGAAATTCTTGTCAGGAAAATAATGCTCTAAACCAGTAAATAGCTTCACTATCTGCTTCAGGACCTTCCCATAAATCATTTGCCTGAACAGCAGGCTGCTCAATCACCAATCAGCTCCCTTCTCAAAACACCAGATTCTTAATCTGGGCAAACAGTCCCCTTCTCAGGACAAGACATCACTCAATAGGACAAATCCCTTCCCTATCAAATACCTGTTTATTTACCAAGACTTGCTTTAAGACTCTAACCTCTGTGTCCATTCATCCTAGACTTTTATATCACCAACTCTGCTAATTAGATTCCCTCATTAAAAGCCCTACCTTAAACTACTGGAGCCCAGACCCCAAAACCCTATAAATATCTACCGTTAACCTTTTGGAGATACTACGAAGACTGTAAAGGTGGTGCTCTCCCTTACTGCATAATCATAAGCTCTGCTTTGCTTGGTATTAACAGATCATTCAGTTATCATGGTGGTCCTTCGGTGAGTTGGCAGTTGACAACCCTGGAAGTCCAATAAGATCTAAACAGACCCTCCTGGCTGCCACATCTAAGACGCTCAACTTAAATAGAAATAGTTTTTTCCTCTGAGACACTTGGGTCTCCCTCCTGGTGGTTTCTCTAACTACAACGGTGCTGTAAGTGAATCTTCCTGTTGAAGCTGGACTCTGCTCTCCTTTTGTTAAAGCTCCCAAATGCTGAGTTACTTTGGCTTGTAGGAATGCAGAGCCATTGTCATTATCTGGTCAAATTTGAAAACTTGTAACCCAGGCGGAAATCTATCTTATTACTAACAATACTAATATGTCTCTCTCTCTTTGTCACTTTTTGCTCTGAGTCTGTAAGAGGAAGTTCATAGAGAAGTAACAGGCATTAGCTACTAAAGCTATCCTGGAGCCAGACTTAAGGATTGACAGGTTCAGATGTTCTCATTACACCATTTTAAAATCCTTAGTAGAAACTTTGCCCTGGGACACTTGTCAGAATATCATAAAAACTTTCCTCTGTTTCGTCTTCTTTTTTTTTTTTTGTCATGGGAGAAAACGCCTCTGAGAGAAATCACTACCAAACCTTCCATCTTCCTAGAATTACAGATTTATCAGGTCTCCAATTTAAGAAACCAACCACTAAGTTGGGGCCCAAGACATAAGGTGTACAAGCAACATACTGACCGACACTGCCAGACTCTTATGCCTGTGTTTCAGGTTAGGCCCATACCCCCTCCAAGTTAGATTCAAACTTTCCATCATCTTACATATATTTATACTATAATTTAAAATTTTACACTTATTGTTCCAAATAGCATAATTTCACTAAGCATATTTTAGAATTACAGTGGCCACTTTGGACGGTTTTTTATATGAACAAAACTGTTCATGTGAAAGATGTATTAGAATAAAAAGGAGCAAAATCCTACACATGCAATGGTCTGCACTTCTTAACTGGCCTAACAAAAATTCCAAAACATTTCTGAGTCCACGAATTGCTTCCGTAAAAGATTTGCTGGCCAAGGTAAATTTTTAAAAATGTGAAAATGTAAAACTATGTCTTGTTTAGATACCCTCACATCCCATTGAGAGAAATGGCTTTTATCCCACTATTTCTTATTTCCTGTCCTATGCTCCTCCATTACCTCAGATCTCTATCCTTCTTTCTGTCTGTTTTCATTCCCATCTGACCTGCCAGAAACAAAAGCTCAATGACTTCTTAAAATTAAATCCCCTTCAGAATACATCAAGTGCCACATGGTTGATTTTTAAGCTCTGGTCTGTTTCTGAGCTGAATAGTCAGACACTCTCCAGCATCTAAACAAGATAACCAGGAATTTGCAGCAGAATTTAGAGTTCTGTGAACTTTAAACTAGCCTTTGCACGTTTCCTATCCCAATAAATGGTGTCATCAAACACTGAGTTGTGAAAATTAGAAATATAAGAGTCATTCTTAACATTGCATGGCTAAGCCCCTTCCAATGCTCTCTGCTTTCAAAGTTTTCCTGCCTATTTTTGCCTAGTTCCTGAAATTAAAAAAAAAAAATGCCTCGAGATATTTTTATTGAGATTTTGTTAATTTTTGAATTACCCTACATAGAAGAATATCTTTATGATATTGACACTCTTTCTCTAGGAGAACATCGTATATCTTTTCCATTTGTCAAGTCTACTTTTCTGTCAACATTAATCCTAAATATCTGTGTAATATCTCCACTGCAATCGACCTCCATTACTATCACCCCAATCCAATCCATCATCATTTCTCACATTGACTATTCAATAGCCTACTAACTTGTATATTACTATCCATTCTTTTCCTAGTCCATACTACAATCAAGAGTAATATTCGCAAGGTACAAATCCAACTGTATCATCTTGTTGTTTAAAATAATTTCATTTGCTTCCCATTGTACCTAGGATAACTATCAAAATTCCTAACATGGCGAAAAAGATGTGATCCCTACCTACTACTCCAGCCTCAATTTATATCATGCACCTACCCATGTCTTTCACTCCTAGCAACACTGGTCTTTTAGTTGCCTAGCCATTGAACCTTTATAAATGCTACTTCCCCTTTTCCCTTGCACATGTCCTTCCCTCCTTTTCACACAGTAAATTCTTATTCACTTTCAGCTCAAGAGCAATCACCAGTCCTCAAGATCCTTTTTCCATTCTCCTTCACCAGATCAAATCCTCCTAATATATAACTAGTCCAAGCTAGCATGCAGGTCCCCCATGACATTTATCACAGTTCCAAGTATATATTGATTTTTGTGATTTTATTATTACCTATCTCCCTCATCATCATGAAATATCCATGAATTCAGGCAGAGATAGTTTCTAGTTTTGCTAATTTTTTATTTCTAACATAATAGAGTTTCAGTCATATCATCTTTCCTAATGGTAAGAGAGAAGTTGGGAGTGGAGAGGGACAAGGCATTCTAGATGTGACAGAGAAATGATTAGCTTTCCATCACAATTCATCTTGCCCTCCTCCAGAGCAGAATTACTGCTGAGAAGCAATCCTTGCATCCAGGTGTGGCCATCTGATTAGTTCTTGGCAAACAGAGTGTAGGTAAAAATGTTATGTGTCAATTCCAGGCCAAGGTTTTTAAGAAAGAGATATGCCTCTTCAGGTTCTCCTTCATTTTCCACCATGTGAAGAGGACAGCAAAGCTCTAGAGTAAGGCGAAGGCACAGAATGGGGTCACTGCACGGAAAAATAGTACGCAGATTAGAGGCACCCTAAATTAACTATTATGTGAATAAAAACTAAAGTTCTATTATATTAACCTTCTGAAGTTTGTAGGTTTATTTCTAGAGCAAATAGCATTACCCCAAACAATTCAGAAATCAGTATCTTACTGTACTGGTCTTAACATAGACCTAAATATGCATTGGCCTGTAAGTCAGGAGCAGGAAGCAAGGGAATAGATACTTGAGGATTGAAAATTTAAGATCCAATAATGCAGCAGCAAAATAAAACTGTGGCCTGCAACAGCTGGGAAGATAGACCACATAACTGTCAAGCTTATTATCTCTAGGAAAATAGCTGTAAAGGGCAAGAAATGTAGTGTGTGTTGGCTTTTACTTATACTGAGCAAGGGATTTCAAGAATGACGAGCTCAGGAGAGATTGGTTTGAGAGCAGAAATGAAAGATTTTAGTAATCGAGGGCCTCTCAGGGCCAGGAAAAGTGCGTGCCAACTGCGTGTGGACACAAAATGTAGAAGGTTAAGCCAGAAAAAGGCTTTGAGCTTTGAACAAAGGGCCATTAAAACTTTTAAACAGAGAAACGAAATCCTAAGACAAAAATCAGATTGAGGAGGTTACTTCCCATCTGAGCCTACTTCAAAGGGCCTCAAGGCAAGTGCCATTAAAAGGCATAAGAACTAAAGAAATAAATCAGACTTCAGAATTGTATTTAGAGGGAAGAAAACAACTTTGTGTGTATTTACTGAAACATTAAACTGACTGCAAGCAAATAAATGAGAAGTTGATACTTGCCTAAGTCTATATTGCCTAAGAAATCAAGAACCTGGCCTTTAAGAGCCTAAGTCTATAAAATAGCTCTCAGGCCCCAAAACTTTTAACCACAGGAAGTGGGCTAGAAAACTATGCAGTCCCAAGACATCAAATCCTCCAAACCCATTGCAGAGAGGATAACTCACTGCCATGTGGGATAATAAATGGACATGGAAAAACCAGCTGCAGGGTAGAGTCAGGGCCCATGGAGAGTAAGGTCTAAGAAAGGGCATTCCTCTACTATCAGGGCAGCGGGCACCTGCCTGTTAGGTTCACAAAGCTTGCCCAGGAGCATTTATCATTGCTGTAGACTAGTAACTGCTCTTCATTCTCTATTTCTCCCTTTTGCAAATAAGAGCACCATTTTTTTCCAGTTAACCTATCCCTGCTCTAACAAAACATACCAGAAATGAGGTTCAGGTAGAGTGAAAAGGTGAGGGAGGGGAGAAGTAACTTGTCTTGGTTCACAGGTCACTGGAGCACAGGGAGTCTATCTGGATCTGGCTTATCCAACACTCAAAGATCCTGAATTTCAAGCTAGATTCAAGTAGAACTTGAATGATGGAACTTCAAGTGATTTTCCTGGAAGAGGACAAAAGTATGTTCTGTGTGAGGGAAGAAGGGGATATTTGGTGGCAGATAGGCAGACTATGACAGATATGGTCAGTGGTCTACTAAAATCTAGGACCCCTCTTCAGTGGAAAACAGCTGCCTAACTAGGATCTCTATTTGCTAGCCACCTTGCTCATCTTGCTTCTAGATGTGACTAGTTCTTGTCAATGGAATATAAGAAGCGACTTAATTCATTTCCAGGCTTTTTTTTTTTAATTAACTAATTAATTTTTGGCTGCACTGGGTCATTCATTTGAATGCCAAGCAATGAAAGGACAAAGAAACAGGGAACAATAAAGATATAGGGAGGCAGGTTGAGAGGTGTGTTCTTTTTCTGAGAACTTTGTATTTATAGAACAGCTGATTATAATGCATCCAGGGTGAAGAGAGGTGACTTTGGCCAAAAGAACAGCTAATGACCAAGTAACTAGAAATCTTAAAGAAGGAGGCGGCAGATATAATAGGTATGAAGAAGTAGGAAAAATAGAAAATAAATATGTTAAATAGCCATTATCCCTCAATATACGTCCTCCACTCAAGCCAGACCAGTAGTTTCCCCCCTGCCTCCAGGACAATGTACTTATTCTAAACTCCAAGGCTTTTTCATGTGGTTTTCCTCCTAAGACATTCTTCTCTCTCTTCCCTTGCCTCTGCAGAATATATTTCTCAATAGAACTCAGGCCAAGTCCCACTTTTCTAAAAAATTTTTGCAAGCACTCCTAGTTTCATAACTCTTCTTGTAGAAATCCTATAGTGTTCCACTACCAGTTACTATATGCCTATAAGAAAATAGCCCTTTATTTTTTTCATAGAAAAGACAGCACTGTTCAATGCTGCATATGTATTTCTGTGAAAATCTACCTCTTCAATACAGAAATAATCCTGTGAGCTCACTTACCATGCACAGCTTTACAAAGGTAGTATGAATGATCAACTTCTACTCTAACTCTAAAAGTGAAGAATACAGAGGTGAGGGTGGGTGGATATTAAAGATGAATAGAAGTGAAGTTCTTTTAAAGAATTCATTTAGAAAAGAGGATTCTAAATATATCACCTACCTCTAAATGGACCAGTCAATGTAGAATTGGATTATAGTTACCTTAGGATAAAGATTAGTGTCCTATAAACTTTATACTTTTCTCCCCATTCTATACTTTTGTATATTTGGTTTACTTGTTTTCTCTTCATAATCCACTCACACAACACATATTTTAGGAATCCACACCGTACGTCAGACAATATCTAGCAATTGTCAATAAGCAAGATCAATAAGATCCTTGCCATTCTGGAACTTACAGATTAGTAAAAAAAAAACAAGGATGCAAATAAAGAAGAAAATAAATAAAACTTGTGAAACATGACTTGAAGATAGGCTTGTCCCTTAGGTATTACAACTAAGGTAACTTAGTTACCTTAGGTATTACTTAGGTATAACTTAGTTACCCTTAGGTATTACAACTAAGGTAACTTCCCTGGGCCCCATGCAAGACAACAAACATTATGCTTCTTGATGTGTGTGTGTGCCTGCGCATGCATGCACATATATATTACACAGATCAGTACCCATGTATGTGTTTGAATAAATTCCACATAATAGGGTAGGTCTGCACCAGGGGAATTATGCCAGGCCCACACTCCTCTAGGGACAGCCTTAAGCAAGGGCACGACCCTATACAAATGCTATACAAGGAATGGTTCTATTCAAGTGCTATATCCACGTCTATACTAGTAGTTCTCAAATACCAATCCTTGGATAGATAGCAAAAGAGTTGCATAAGAATCACCTGGAAACTTGTTTAAGATAAAAATTTCTAGTCTACGGTCTCAACAATTTTAACTTAGTAGGCCTGGAATAAACTTTTATAAAGTTCCACCTTGATGATTCTGACTCTCTGGTAGATCTGGCCCCTTAGTCACATGGTGCCTTGGCTTGTTCCATATTTCTTTTATCACAATCAAAGCATGGCAAAGAGCTATACTGTTCAGTGCCAGTAAGCATGGGATAAATTGTTTTCAAGTAAATAGACAAAGGTATTATAAGGAAAGCTATGTTTTTTGTTTTGTTTTGTTTTCCCAACTATGATGCCTCTTCTTATTAAGAAGCTTACACTTAGGGACAGAAAAGAAAAACTCTGGGGCAGTACTTCTCAAAATGTAGAACATGAACTGAACTACTAGTGGTATAGCAGATAACTTAGTTTGGTACCCAAAATGAATTTAGATGATACACAAGATTATTTTATATAGCACATGGACATACACTAAAAGGGTACTGAATCCCAAAAGAAAAAATATATTTTCTTTTCAATTCTCTTTCAATCAGAAATCTTCAGTTAGCTATTGGTATGTCTCCTATACCTGTCTATCATTGCTTATCTCATTTTAAGAAAAAGAGAACATGTCTCAGAGTCTTTGGAAAACAATAGTTTTCTAGCCAGAATTTAGTAACGTTGTTTTGTTTTTGCTGTATTTTTAAGGCTATCATCCATTTAAAGTATATGATACTGATTTTTCATTTACACTGGTGAAATAAATAAAAACAAGGTGAATTTTTAAAAGACAGCATAAATTACATGCAGGTATTGTAAAAATTATGAGGATGCTCTACGAATGACTGAAATTTAGAAATACTACTGTGTGAGGTATCACTAAAAGTAGCAACCAATTTCTCTCTGTCTCTGTCTCTCTCTCACAGACACACACACACACATATACACATACACAAACAAGTAATGAACAATCAAAAGTCACAAAACATTTGTAGCAAGACACTCAATGAAAAGTCTATCCTACCACCTGACAACATACACAAAATAATGACATTCCATAATATGAGAATTATTGTTTGTAAATTTCTTGACTGAATGAATATGATAATATCTGACCATACATATAAGAAATTTACTAATGCTCTAATCTGAAAGCCAGGATAATTATTGTTCTGCAATTTATACTACATACCTTATAATCCTTGGGTCGGTAGCAGCGAAGATGAGAATGATCTAAAAAAGGATGTACAAAAGAAACTATAAATATTTCCTATCAAAAAGAAGAAATTTGTTTTCATCTTTGATTTTTCCTACAATCACTGTTTCTACGATTATACTTCATACAGCAGTTTTCAGAAATATCTCAAAAATCCTTCCATAATGTTACAAAGATGATAAGCAACAAGTTAAAATCTGTATCAGTTCTTCAGCAATTAAGTGATTTCAAATCATATTTTCATTAGAGGAGGAGATATCTGATACAGGCCAGATTAATTTTTAGTTGATAAACCAATCTGTCTACATGAAATAGATGATTTTTAGTTGACAAACCAGTTTATGATGAAATATAATTTGAATATATAGATTTGATAGATACTGCCAGACTACATGTGTTCCTAATCTTGGAGTCCATGCTTGAATTAAGTAAGCGTAATGGAAACAGGACCAGCTTTAGAGGGCGGGAGCATACTGTCCTGTAGTGTACAGATCTTGCTGACAAATAGATGTGCATTACAGTTCAGGCTCCAGCACTTCCAATATGGCCCTGGGCATATTATCTAATCTTTCTAGTCTCAGATTCCTCAATTTTCTAATGCAGGGGTCCCCAAGCCCCAGGTCACAGACTGATAGCGGTCCTTGGCCTGTTAGGAACCAGGCCGCACAGCAGGAGGGGCGAGCAGCGGGTGAGTGAGCAAAGCTTCATCTGCCACTCCCTACTGCTCCCCATTACCGCCTGAACCATCCCCCTTCCCCACCCCACCACCACCCCCACAGTGGAAAAACTGTCTTCCACGAAACCAGTCCCTGATGCCAAAAAGGTTGGGGACCACTGGTCTAATGTACCTCTTTCGTAATATTGTTTTAAAGATTACATTAGATATTACATGTAAGGCAATACAATAAATGTTAACTATTATTACTACCAGCATTATCAACATCATTACTATTGAATACTAAGTCAAACAAGGCCAGGTTCAACTTCCACTACTTATCATACATGTTAGTTTGGTCCAGTTATACAATTAATCTGTTTTTCATTCCTCATTTTAAGAGTATGAAGACAATGCTTACCTTACCTCAGAGAGTTATAGTGATGATTAAATTATAAGGTACCTAGCATAGCATCTACAACAGTGGACTATAAAGCTATTCCCAATCTCTCCCTAAGCCAAAGACCACTACATTGTAGATGCAGATTTGGGGTTTTACTCATTACTTGAAGGAGTCAAGTTTTAAGTATTATAATCTCTGTTATATTGATAGATAAGAAAATCAGAACCATAATTTGCAATTCTACTTCTTTACTAACACATTCCAGTCAAAAACATTCTAACATTCTATATTTTACCTTCCCAAACCACCTTGTACAGAAAAAAAAATGCTATATGGATAGAGACCCAGGATAGTCTATATTTAGTCAATTAGCTTTCATTTATAGCACAAGATGTTTGTTCTCCAAGTGTCCTGAGCCATTATAGAGGGCAGCTGAAGCATTAATGTCTTTCACACAAGGTCAACTTCACCATTTAATTCAGTAAGGTCCAACTTACTTCAACTGCTTTTCAAAATTCAAAATAAAACTAACTCCCAACCTAACTCCTCTTCTGTAAAGTCTAATGTACAACGTGGCCACAAGTAGCAGAAGAAATAAAAGAATGATAAGGACACACTGAGTCTAATTCTCCAAACATGCTAACTTTGAAAATTAAGGTAATAGTTTCTATACATAATATATATTCTTTTTGGTAGCTAATGTAATATTCAAAATGTCAATATATTAAAACACAGGAATGTCTCCTGCTCTCCACAAACCATTTATAAACTTATCCTAATTCAGACAAATTTATATAATTTTCTTTCACTTTTATAAATTAAGCTATTACTTTGATCTGAGGTTTCCTAATGTTCACATTTAATCACCTTTACCAACAATTAGGTACTTAACTATATTCTAAATGCAGGAGATAGAGGAGATAAAAGTCACTGCCCATGGTCGGGAAGTGCTTATAATTTACTTTAGTTAAGTTTTACGAAGTTGAATAACAGCAGCATAAAAGAACAGGCTAAATCAGAATGGTATAGGCAATTAATGCTATTAAAAAGTCATATCAGAGATAGATCTCTCAAAGTTGAAGGCCATGAGGAAAAACTTCCTAAAGGAGGAAAAAGTTGAGCTGGGCCTTAATGAATGGGTCACACTTAAGAAAAGTATGAAGAAAAAGAGCTAATTTAGATCGTGTGTGTGTGTGTGTGTGTGTGTGTGCGCGCGCGCGCGTGCATGCACGACCTTGAACAACTTACTCTACTTCCTTAAATCTCAGATTTCTTCATCTGTAAAATGAGGATAAATAACAGCATCTAAAATTCTTGAGGTTACTGCGAGTAATTAATCAATGAAATATTAAGCATTTAGAATAGTGGCTAGCAGAAAACATAATATTAGTTATTATTTGATTCTCCAATAATCTCATGAAATCATTGTTAAAAACTGAGTATTTGTGTCCTCCCAAAATTCATATGTTGAAGCCCTACCTCTCAAAGTGATGGTATTTGGAAATGAGACCCTTAGGTGGTAATTAGGGTTAGATGAGGTCATGAGGGTGGGGCTTCATAATGGAGAGAGTGCCCTTATAAGAAGAGACAGTCAGATCTTGCACTTGAGCTCTGGTGTGCTCACTCATTCACTCATGCTCTCTCTCCCTTTTATTCTAAAAATAGATATTAGTGATTTCACAACTGTGCAAATTTATTAAAAATTATTTAATTGTAAACTTATAACACGTGAATTTTATGATATATAAATTATACCTCAATAAGGCTGTTATAAATGTTTTATAAATAACAGAGAATTAAAGAAACTAAAAAAGGAGTTCCTAAAAATGACACTCTGTAAAACAAGGAGGCACACAAACAAATGAGATATTTTGCTGATAAGTATATACATGATGACTACATGCATTTTATTCAGAAAAGAATAAAATATTACCATTTATTGCTGTCTACTCAAGATATGGCCTATTAGGATTTGGGATGTTATTTCCAATTTATTTGACATAAAAATAATAACCATCTAACAAAGGGACTAGTGGAAGCTCATAAAAGATTACAGTCTTGTGTAGAATTGAAACTCACAACAGAATCTTCAAATGAAGAGAATAAGAGACGTTTCCTCCAAGGGGGAGACAGAGTCTCATATCTTTCCTAAATCCTAAGCAAAATTGAAAAAGGCCAAGATGTTGCACTTGATTTCCTCTTTAAAATGCACAAATGATTGGATAAAGCTTCCATATATTCTTGAGGTGTAAGAGATACTGAGTTTCTTCAAAAGGACTGCACAAATTACAATTAGAATTATATATCAAGGAAATTCCAGACAGAGAAAATTTGAAAATTTTATTTAAAAAAATACACCTAAATGAAAGTAGGAAAAGTGGTAGGAGAGCGGTGGAAAAGAAAGGAAGTTGGGGTTAGAAGACCTGGGTTCTACACTGTACACGGCTATTCTGTAGCTCTCCAACATATCACGTAACCTCTCTAAGCCTCTGTCACTCTTCCTGATCAAATATAGCTACATCCATCTTCACATTATTATGAGGACTAAATAAATCAATGTTGGTGAAAATGGTAACCTATAGGAACTTAAGAATTTTTAGGCAAGATACTTTGGTAAGAAAATGTTCAAGAAGAATTTTCATTAAAGATAGTCATAAGTGAAAATTCACTATGTGTAAGATATTCTATCATAAGAAATTCACATATGTATTTAAATAGCTGATAAGAACCCAAAGCACAATTGCTCAACTGCCAACCAGAAGAAAAAAAAAAAAAGTAGTCCAAAGAACAGGGGCATTAAAATTAGAGAAATGAGAAGGGAAAACTCTTTATAGTAGAAGGCAAATAATAAATGTATAAAGAAAAATAGAACTTAAAAAAATATTTGGTAAACATCACTGTAATAAATTGTTTCGGGCAAGAATCATCAATGTATGCTAAAGGGGTCGAAGTCGAAGAGAATTACATAGTCTCAATCTTCCCATAATTACAAAGGGAAGGAAGAAAATAGCACCTTCATGCTGGAGAAACCGAGCAGACACCATCTTAATCAAGTGAGCAAATTAACATCACCAGTAACAAAGCAACATCACATACATCCTGACATGATGCACTGAGAGTAATACATCACTTCTGTTGTATTCTGGGGGAAAATGAATAAATCTAATCATGAGGAAAAAAAAATCAAACAAACCCAAAATGAGGGAGATCTATTAAAAAACTGGCCTTTATTCTTCAAAATTATCACATCATTAAACACAAAGAAAGACTAAGAAACTGATCCATATTAAAGAAAACTAAAGAAAGAGACATGGCAACTGAACCTCATGTATGTTGTGGAATTTCTTTTGCTATAAAGATATTACTAGAACAAGTGGCAAAATATGACTTAGGTTTATAGCTTAGTTAACATTATATCATTAATTTCCTGTTTTGATACTTGCATCACATTAAGAAAACAACTGTATTAGTTTCCTCAGGCTCTCATCTACCATAGACTAGGTGGCTTAAACCACAGACATTTATTTCTCATAGTTTTAGAGGCTGGAAGTCTGAGATGTGGGTGCCAGCACAGCCAGGTTCCAGTGAGAGCTCTCATTCTGGCTTGACGATGGCTGCCTTTTGGCTGTGTCCTTACATGAGAGAGAGAGAAAGCAAGACCTCTGCTGTCTCTTCTTATAAGGGCACTAATCCTATCATGAGGACCCCACTCCATAAACTCATCTACACCTAATTACCTCCCAAAGGTAATGACCCGTCTCCAGATAACGTCACTGGGGGGTTAGAGTCTCAACATATGAACTTTGAGGGACACATATCAGCCCATGGCAATGTCCTTGTCAAGAAAAGTTTATACACAGACACTCACACAGAGATGGAGGCAGGGAGGAGAAAGAGAGAGAGGAAGAGGGAAAAGAAAATATTAATATTGTGGACTCTGAGTAAACGGTGTAGGGGAATTCTTTGTACTATCTCAACTTTCTGTAAGTCTGAAATTATGTCAAATTAAAAAGAAAAAAAAGCACCTCATTATTGGCCTCTCTGATTGTACCTCTACACAGGCAGCTGACTGTTTTGATTAGAAGTTACTAGAAACTATAACAGTTCTGCTGGCAAATACATAATAATTGTCAAGGGAAATCAGACATTTAAGTGCATTCTACAAACATCTTCCAAAGAAATGCCTATATTGAAGCTATTTTCAATTTTCTGGTTCTGAAAGCTTATTTACTCTATGTACATAAATTTAGTACAAGAGGGGAAACATCCCTTGGAGGGGAAAGTCCAAGAGTATAACATCTGTTCCTAATTTCATATAATCTGCTATTCTGAGTATGAAAGATTTATTGATCACCCCATTTATCTCCCAGTTAGTGCTAAAAAAGCAAAATAAATGTGCAAAAACTCTTCATGTTCTCAGATAAGAATGTTTCATATCCCAATTTTTAAAAACAGATTATACACTAGCGTTTAGAAACAAAAAGAGACAGAGCTCACTACATGTTGATTGTGTTTTTTCACTCTCACTTTTCTATGCCTTTTTTTTAGTGTGCAGTAAATTAACTTAAAGGCTGCTGGTGGATACTTGGTGAACTGACTAGCTAAAGTCTACAGATATTAACGCTTACATATCTCTAATTATAAAATACTATTTAATCTTCTTCATAAAAATCATCTTCATATTGAACTTAAGAAACAACATATCTAACCATCAGGACCAGGCCTAAAAATGAAAAAAAAATATTATAAACTAAACCTAAAGGACATTATCTTTCCAGAAATATAAATAATAAGTATTATTTTGACAGCTGATACTTATTAAGTGTCCTGTGTGCTAGAGCATTTTACATGGTAATATTTATCATGTTATCTTCATTCTTCAATAAACTGATTATCAGAGTAAAGTGATTTGTTCAAGAATGCCCAGTTTATAAATAAGTGGTAGAGAAAGTATTCAAATATATGTGTAAATGTATGTCCAAAACCTATAAACCTGAACTCTTTTTACAACGGTGTTTCCCAAAGCCTGTTCCATAAACTAAGTAATATATGTTAAGGAGAGGAAAAGGTTTCATGGTCAAATAAATTTAGAAATTGTTGAGCAAAACAAAAGGTTTTGTTTTGTTTTGTTTTGTTTTTTACTAAAAGGTATCATAGCCTTTAATATGCTAATATGTGTTTTGAATCTCAAAGATGAAGATGGTTTATAGCAGCACAGAAATTCTACTATTTTTAGAGAGTACCGACATGGGTGTCCCACAAGTTGTAAAAAGTGGCATTATACCATATTTTCCAATACAGCCAAGATTCTGTTTTTATTAATTGATGCCAAGACAAAGACTTGAATGTAGCCAAGAGAACTAAAACAGATGAAGAGAGATAACTTGTAGCTAACCATTGTGCAGCCTGGACCATCCATTTCTTTCACAGTCTCTGCCAGAAGATCCAAATAAAGCATCAGCCCTGGGACTTGGGGGATCAACCTAGAATAAGGAAGATTTCAATGTAAAACGGAGCTTAAATATTTTTTTCAGTCTCATGGAGTCAGAAAATCAATTGAGGTACATAGATCACATTATCATCAAGTTAACATGATACTGCCTATACAGTTCAAGGATGTTCCAAGATCAGAGCTTAGCCGAGTATTTTGCTGTTTGTTTTTAAATAAAATTTAAGTTAAACTCCAGAAATTTTTAATTATATTTTGAATCCACTCTAAAATGAACAGATTTATAGTTGAAATGTCCATTACTTTATTGCCTAGTTTGCTTCCTATTACAAAGTTAAAAACAGGGAAATCTTACTTTGCCACATTTAAGAAACAAGTTTAGCCATTTACTACTTATCTCCTTAGCATATAGATTTTGAATTTAGTGTCTTTACTTGGCTGTGTTCAGGAGTCAGCATTCTGAGTATAGTAATAAAAGATATTAACAGTTATCCACATTTTCTAACAAAAAAAAAGTCAGAATGATATAAATCTGTGCAAAAAAGACAGCTCTACTTACCAAAATTAAAAACTTTGTACATAAAAGGACAATATCAAGTAAAAAGGCAACCCATGTAGTAGGAGAAAATATTTGCAAATCATTATCTGAAAAGGCATTAATATCCAGAATATATAAAGAAACATCTAAAACTCAATCTAAAAAACTCAATTAAAAGTTGAGCAAAGGACTTAAGAAGACATTTCTCCAAAAGATATACAAATGACCAATAAGCACATGGAAAATCAATCAACATCACTAATCATAAAGGAAGTACAAATCAAAATTCTAGTTTACCCCCATCAGGATGGCCATTATCAAAAACCAGAAAGTAACAAGTGTTGACAAGGATATGGAGAAATTGAACCGCTTGTGCACTCTTGGTAGGAATGTAAATTGGTGCAGCCACTATGGAAAACAGCATAGTGGCGCCTCAAAAAAACTCAAAATAGGATTGTCATACAATCCAGCAATTCCACTCCTGGGTATATACCCAAAAGAACTGAAACCAGGGCCCTGAATAGATATTTCTATACTATTTTCACAGCAGTATTATTCACAACAGCCAAAAGGTAGAAGCAACCTGTGTCCATCAACAGACGAATGAATAAACAAAATATGGTATATACATGTAAAAGATTATGCAGCCATAATAAGGAAGAAAATTCTGACACATGCTGTAACATGAGTTAACCTTGATGACTTTATGCTAAGTGAAACAAGCAATTCACAAACTGACAAATACTGTATATATTAGGTAGCACTTATATGAGGTACCCAAAATAGTCAAATTCATAGAGACAAAAAGTAGAATGGTAGTTGCCAGGGCTGAAGGGAAAGAGGAATGGGGAGTTATTGTTTAACGGGTACAGTTTCAGTTTAGCAAGATGAAAAATGTTCTGGAGATAGATGGTGGTGATGATTATACAACGTGAATGTACTTAATGTGTACACTTTAAAATGTACACTTAAAATGGTTAAAATAGTAAGTTTTATATTGTGCATATTTTACCACAATTTTTTAAAATTTAACTTTAAAAAAAGGAATGTGAAAAGACAAGCCACAGAATGAGAAAAAATATTTGCATATCATGTAACTGATAAGGATCTAGAATCCTAAATATATAACAGAAAATTTACAACTGAATTCAACAAAAAGGCAAACAACTCAATTAAAAATGGGCAAAGGACTTGAATAGACATTTCTCCAAAGAAGATATGCAAATGGCAACAAGCACGTGAAAAGATGCTCAGCATCATTAGTCATTAGGGAAATGCAAATCAAAACCATAATGAGATACCACTCCACACCCCTCAGGATGGCTACAATAAAAATAAAACAACAAAATGAGAATGTGGTGAGAATGTGGATAAATTGGAACCACCACACATTGCTGGTGGAAACAAAATGGAGGAACCACTGTGGGAAAGTTTGGCAATTCCTCAAGAAGTTAAACATAGAATTACCATATGGCCCAGCAATTCCACTCCTAGGTATTAAAGCAGTTGGGAATGAAAACAGGTATTCAAACAAAAACTTGTGTATGAATGTTCACAGAAGTACTATTCACATAACTAAAAGTTGAAAACCCAAATGTCCATCAACAGATTAATGGATAAACAAAATGTACAATGGATTATTCAGTCATAAAAAGAATCAAGTACTGATACATGCTACAACATGGATGAAACTAGAAAACACTGTACTAAATGAAAAAAGACACAAAAAGCCAAACACTGTATGTCCATAGAGATAGTGAGCAGATCAGTGGTTGCCAGGGGCTGGGGAAAGAAATGGGGAGTGAATGCTTAATGAGCATGGGGTTTCCACTTAGGGTGATGAAAAAGTCCTGGAACTAGATAGTGGTGACAGCTGAACCACAATATAAATATACTTGATGTCACTGAATTATACACTTTAAAATGGTTGAAATGGTAAATTTTATGTTATGAGTATTTTACCACAATAGAAAAAAATCCTATTCTGCATAAATAAAAAAGCAAAGAATGCAGTTTAACTCTTATAGGATGGTTGTGCCAGTTTGGGAGAGTACTAGTTAGATTCTTGAAATGGCTTCTTATTCTTTAAGATTACTTTTTATACAGTGTTTGTAAAACTAGAATGTCTTTCCTAAATGTATTACATTTTGCATATTCATGTATCAAATTAAAATTTTGTTTGGTTACCAATTTTGTTAAGTGCTTTTAAAATCATGAATGCCTATGGGGCTGAGAGAGGCATACATTTATACAGCTGGAAAAAATCTAGTTCTATACAATAACGTAAGCAATTTTATAAGCTTAGAAGTATGTATTTCTTTCTGTTCAATGGAAAGCTGAAAGGGAAATCATTTAAATAAAAATGTGAAGATTTATACCAAGGATTATTAAAATTATTCTATTTTGAACAGTGACATGAACATAATAATAAACATTTTAAGAGCAGTTATTTCCCTAAGCAACTTTTATGTGGCTAACGCTCAAAATATTCCTGGTTATCTTCGTACATAGGCATTTTAATTAAAATGCTAATATTTCTTCAGATTAGAATTTAGCATGTCCTTTCTTTTCAACTTAATTTGCAATTATGAGCAAACAGAATTAAAGGCATTCTGAAACTGTCGTCAAACAAGCAAGTAAACATATCTGGATATTGTTCAAACAACAAAAAAATGTGACCAGAACCTATAAACGAGTTCTATAGGAATAAGACAAGTATAATCACAATAATCTCAATAAAATATTATCATTTAAAAGTGTCCATTATATTATAAATTTTCTTTTTTACAATAAAAAATCTATTACTTAGGCTACAATAATAAAGGATTCATAGTCAAAATATGAAAATGGAATGAAATATTGCTTAAGGCACAGCTAAATTTTTTTTTAAAGGTATCACAAAGAAAATCTGAACTTCTAGGTGGCGTATGTTAAAAAAGCTATTCGACCATCACAGGGGCATGTTTACATGTTCGTACTGATATTTACGTTTTAAAATTTGGAAAAAAATGCATTAGAGACAAAGTCAGAAAGTGTTTCATAGACATCTCAAAAAGTTGTTTTGCTTCTATAAGCACTTAAATCTTCAAGTTTATTATTATATAAAGCAATTTTTATTAATTTGCAAGCTTTTCTTAAAGAAATACTTTTAAGGTAATATAGTTTGATAAAAATTAAAGAAATTATGAAGATCCTGAGAAAGCCTTTTATTAAATATTCTGATTACAGACCCTTAAAATTAGCCAGAGTCTATTTGACTATATGGACACAAGCTCTAAACTCAAACCATACCAAAACAGGCTTCCATGTAGAAAGATTAGAAACTATGTTACCCTTGAAGTTAACTCTTTCTTTCAAAGGCCTTCCTCTTCCCATCAAATAAAGATTTACTTCAAAGATCCATTATATAAGATTTATCCAAGGGACATAATTTCAAGAGAAACTTACTTTTCCATTATAATTTTTTAAAAGGCTGGGGGAGGAGGGTGTCTTCCTTTCCACAAAGAAAACTTGGTCTTCTTTTAATACCCTACTCTGCCATTTTAGAACTAATGTCAATTACATCTCAGTTCAATTTGTAAAGTTATTACACGGTCCACTGTATGAGAGGAAAGGAAATGGCTACTGAGAGGATTTAACATGGCATTCATAATGGAGCTTGATCTCTGCCCGGTTTAAAGGCTGCAAAAGAATGTTCTTTTATCAAGTTAATTTTCCATTTTAGATTGCTAGGCTAACAGTTCAGGGAAGAAAATTATTAATATAAGCTAGAAGTTGAAAGAAATTTGAGAATAATATTTTAGTGGAAGAACAGATTAGATCAGTTTCAAATGGAAATGTTTCAGAGAACACATACATGTCTAATCACAAATGGAGGTTTATCTGTTTCTTTTTTGAATTCATAGGGCCCCAGATTTAAATGCGCCAGCCGCTGCCTAGTGTCTTCAGATAGCTCACACATGCGTCTTTTTGTGTAAGGAGATGGAGAGTGTGATTTTGAAGAAATTGTAGGCTGTTCGTAGTTTTTTGCATTTATGCAATATTTATTTCTCTCAGGTGATTTGGAGTTTTTCTTTTGTGACCTTGATGTTCTGGTTTGCAGTCTGCCATGTGATTTTTCAACTGGAGCCGTATGGTGAATAAATTTATCCTAAACATAAAAAATAAAATTCATTTGGTCAGGAGAGATATATTTTATACATATTATGACCCTTGGGTAAACCATATACATATACATATATATATAACTACAGGTAGAAAAAACCTTAAAAAGTAATTTAAGGCACATATAATCTATCAAAGCCAACTAGATCAGTCTCTCTTATCCATGTAGATCCTGAGGGAAGTCAAATCCATATCCTCCGAAATAACTCTGTCTAGTAGTTAATAAACTATACTGTACCACACTTCTTAAGTATAACAAGTACTTTAACAAAGTTAAAGCCCAATATTTAATCATTTGAAAAATCTAAGAAAAAAAGTAAAAACAATTATTTTTCAGTATACTAAAAAACTAATGCAAACATTGGTTTATCATTTATAATTATGTATTCAAATAATTGGCTATATAATTTAAGAGGATTTGTTTAGTAATCTTAGCAACACACATGTCTAATTAGTTGATTATAAAATCTTTATGGAGAAAACTATACGTTTCATTCATACTATCATGATTACATACATTTGCACAACGTGAAAATCTGAAGAAAAGCTTTATACATATTTTCATAAAATGTATAATTTGGATTATACAAGGTGATTAGGATTTTTAAGATCTCTTCCAAACTAAAACTTTACAATTCAATGACAGATAACCACAACATCTTAATTCTGTATTTTTATAAAAGTAAAAATGTACAAAAGACACGTTACAAACTTTAATGACTAGTACTCTGTCTTCTAGTAAAACTGGCTAACACTCTAAAATTTTAAACACAAATGATATTTCTATATATTTTGTGTTATTAGGATACTTTATTCAAATAGTCTCTGCCTTAAAAAAGTTGGATTACAAGTAAATAATTTAAGACCTCTTCAAGCTTTGTCTAGATTTATAAGCTTTCCAATATTCGAGAAAATGGACAGTTGAGAATCTTTGAACGTCCTGCTAACTTTATCACATTAAAAAACCACCGGGCTTCCCTGGTGGCGCAGTGGTTGAGAGTCCGCCTGCCGATACAGGGGACACGGGTTCGTGCCCCGGTCCGGGAAGATCCCACATGCCGCGGAGCGGCTGGGCCCGTGAGCCATGGCCGCTGAGCCTGCGCATCCGGAACCTGTGCTCCACAACGGGAGAGGCCACAACAGTGAGAGGCCCGTGTACCGCAAAAAAAAAAACAAGAAAAACCACCAATCCTACCTTCCCTCTTCTCTACTTTCTCAATCCCCCTCCCTACTTGCTAAGGGTATCTATTTCTAAGTAAATAAAATACAAATGTGAAATAGGAGAAGAGTCAAATATTTTTTAAAGTAGGAAACTACTTTTTTTTTTTAAACAGGAAAGAAAACAGGAAAACAAGGAAACAAAGTTTCCTGATTAGAAAAATAAGTCCACAAGTTTCATACAGACCAGCAGCATCATATTATTTCATCATCTTTCTTACTTCTCTAGCTCTTGCTATGCTCCTGGACCTTCTCCCACCTTGTTCAATGACTTCAACAAGTAATTCAGAATTTTTCATCCCACTTCACCTATCTCTATGACATCACACTGACTCACAGAAGCAGCATTATTAACACATGAAAAGAACCTTTGAGGTTTAATAAAATGTTCAAGCAATGAATCCTTCCAAGAACTTAGACTTCCTATTTCTGAGCTTTAACTGTCTTTTTCTACTTCATCTTAGATTTTATCATTATACAGATCCATTGCACCCTAAACTCTGAAAACCCCTTGCTGACCAAACCTTTTCCTCAACCTACTTCTTTTATTTTCACTGAATCTGTTACTTGTCCTCTTCGTCTCCCTCAGCCCCTAGATCTCTTTTCCCCAGATCCTCATACATTTTTAGGATCTCTTACCTTTAGACCCGGATGAACCCAACATCACCTATTTCAGCAATGCTGTAAAGTTCCTTCTTACCCACCTCTTGCTTATACCAAACTGAAAGGAACTCCATCTGCTTTTTTGATTACAGCTTTTGAATGCTGAATGCCACTAGAGGAAGTTAGAAACGGTGCTGTATCTACCACAGATTCATACCTTCTAACCTAATCAATCCTTAATGCATCCTATTAATGCCCAAGAAAACTTAAAATAGTAGCTGTTTCATACTGTTTTACACAAAATGGCTCCCTAGATCAGCCACGAGGACAACAGCACTTGTGACAAAAGGAGACTTGAAAAGTGCTAGTCTTCTTTTACTCCAGAAAACCTTCCCGCCACATGTGAATGAGCTGAAATTAGCCTGCTAGATGATGAGAGTCTGTGGCCATCACCCCAGCTGAAATCAAGCCAAACGCCAGGAATGTAAAGTCCCTCTCACACCAAGAAGTCAGCCAGCTGCCAGACATGCAAGTGAAGCCCTCCTAGACCACTCAGCCCTAGCCTAGGCAGCCCAGACCAAAAGAACCACCCAGCCAATCCACACAACTGTGAGAAACATCTTATTTTAAGTTACTAAGTTAGTGTGGCTTGTTACACAGCAAAAGCTACCTGATACAGATTATCAAACATATTAATAAAGTTACTAGTAATATTTAACTGTTTACTAATAAATTCTACTTTGCAGTAGGTAAAAGAGACTACATAGAAAACTAGATATATTCCAGAAAATCCCAATAATATATTTATTTTTTCAGTCCATTCAATTGGTGGCAAAACATCAATTGTGACAAAAAATTTGAAAATAATGTGCCAAAAGGAATAAAGATCATTATATTTATAAACCTAAATGATTTTAAAGAGTTTATTTCAATCACTCCTCTCTTAAAAACCGAAAATGGTTTGTCTAATTCTTAAACTGTATTTGAACCTGAAAATGCTGTTTTATAGCCATTAAAATTTTAATTGTAACTAATATTCACTTGGAAAAAAAAGTGGATTTAGCATGTTCTCAAATAAGATCAAATAAGATTAAAATGCTGGCTGTTACCATTCAGAATTTTAATGTAAAAGTGTATACTCTGTTGTGCCTACCATACAATGTCTTCATCTTATATTTCATCTATGTCTTCTATATCTCAATTATCTTAATTAAAAAACGAATAACCTCAGTAACAGCCACAAAATTTATTAATTATATGCTACGTGCAGACACATATATTCTCTAATTTAATCTTTAAACCAGTCTTTTGAGGAACTTGAACCCAAATCTGTCTGATTCTCAAGAATATTTTCTTAATAACACCAAAGGCTATTCTCTCACATCTCTGTTCAACAAAAAACAAATGACAAACATTGAAATGGCAAGTTAGCCAAAAGCTTACAGAGGAAACTGCTAGTCCAATGAAACTACTAGTGGGGTGAAAGTTCTACACTTAGTAAGGAATCTTCCACTAAGCTGTACACTTAGAATGTGTGTACTCTTCTGTGTGTATACTACACTCCTGACAAAAAAAGAAATTTCTACCCACCCAGTAAAGGCATACCCCAGTGTGGGTAGAAAACTTCTGTGAATCCAGAGGAAGCACTTCTGACAATTTACAAATGTGCACAGTGCATATCTCCAAACAAGTCAGTAACCCAGCTCTGCATTTGGCAAGTACGTGTCATTAGATCTCTAGTAGCAGTGTTTCAGCTTGCATTTAAAAGATAAATAATTAGGCCAAACTCTAACATACCAAATGTCTTGCTAAACAAAATAAGAAAGATCCCCTTGATAATCTTACAATCATATTTTACCTTTGTTAGCTTGTCAAGTTACCACCCTGAGCAAATTCCCTCTGAAACTGATAATGCAGGAAATTAACATTCTACTTTTTCCACCATAGGTCCAGTTCTGCCCTGTTTGGGTCCTCTAGGCTTTATATAGTACTGGCTCATCATCACAGGCTGGCCACTGTTACCTGGTCATAATGCAGTCACATATGTATGAGTGATACCTAGACATTATTAGATAACCTGTGGTCAGGGTAGCAAGATGATCCTGGTGACTCAGTAGGAAGTTAGACCAGAATGTAATATTAGATCCAGATATCTGAGTTTACTGAAGGCAGTTTTTACAAACATAGAAGGTACTTATTAGGCTGAAGTATTGAAGCTTCTCTTGATCTGACAGCACTAGAACAGCCACCAAACTAAGCAACAGTCCCTTAAGGAATTAGAGACACTCAAGAAGCTATACCCACTAACCACCTATATCCCAGCCTGAGAACCTCTGGTCTCATTCGCTAAAAATGTATCCTTTGAACTTTAACTTCTTTAAGATTCATAGAAGCCTCCAATCAAGTTCTCTGTGGAACTTTTTGAAACCAACATCTTTCTGGCAGCCTAATTTCTTTCCATTAAAAAAAAAAAAAGTACCATCTACCACGTACACCAAGCTTTTCACTTCCACACTTATCTTAGGTATTTAGCTGTTTGGTTACATGTTAATAATTGTTTTACTTAAACTAGAGACTGATCAAAAAAATGTGAAAAGAGTTGTAGCCAAAATAAAAGAATAATGCTTGCCAAATGCCCAATAAATACAAATAAATTAAACCATTAGATATTTTAAATAAATGATTTTAACCTGAGTGTGGCACTTCCTTGAACTTATCAGACATTCGGTAATCACTGAGGTTGTAGAAAATTCCAGCTTTGGAGCAATTCCCTGAGGAAGAAAGAGAGGATATTAGTAGACATTTTAATTTTTAAAAAGCTAATTATTACTGGTGAAAACACGACCTATAGTAACAAACACTTACCAAGGTTCAGCTGCTTTATTTGTTAGTTTGAATTTCTTATTAAGGATAAAGACAACAAACGAATGTTAAATGTTATCAAGAAACAGTTTTACTGCTGATGATTCACTTACAAGTGATTATATCACTTTTATGGAAAAATTCAGATATTTTTCATTTTCAAGTATTTCCCTGTCAATTTTTTAAAGATTTTTAATAATATTTAAAGTCCTAAATATTTGAAAATACTTAATGGATTCTGGCTCTTTTTACTTTTACAGATTAAGATGTACTTAACTACATAATCCAGAAATACTTTGCATAGTCTCCACGTGTCAAAAAAAAAAAAAAATCACAGCTCCTGGGTATGCAGCTTTTGAAAACAGAAGAGAGATAAGTCTCTACCAATTCTTCCAACAGTTTTTCCCATAATGTAGCTTACATTCAGATATATGAATGAATGAATCTAGTTTCTATTTTTTGCAACATTTCAATCATCAGCTTAAACACTGTTTTGAGATAAGCAGAGACAAATAGTAAAATTCAAAGGAACAGTCACAAAGCACCTGAGAAAATATTTGGAAGCACACAAGTTACATATTCACCAAAACACTAAAAGATACAGTATATTGTCTGTACCCAGGGCAGCTTCACTCTAATATATTGGAGGTCAGATATCTTACCCAGTCTTTGACCTACTAACTTTAAAGTTTCAAATATTACACACTACAAAAAGGTTAAATATGAGTTACCTATGGATTAAATGGATGACTTTTTTTCTGCAAACATACTTTTATTGATAATGCTTACTTGTTAGTTATCCATTGCTGCATAGCATATCACTTAGCAGTTTACAACATAAGTACATACTATCTCACATAGTTCCTAAAGGTCAGCAATCTGGCAGAGGCTGAACTAGTTGGTTCTGGCTTGAAATCTCTCATGAGATTGCAGTCAAGATGCTGTTTGGGCTGTAGTTTTCTGAAAGCTTGACTGAGGCTGGAGGATCTGCTTCCTGAGATTCACACAGTTGTTGGCTGGAGGACTCAGTTCTTTTCTATCTTTTAGCAAGAGAACTCAGCTCTTTCTCGATAGGACTGCCTGAGTGTCCTCATGACATGGTAACCAGTTCTCTCAAAGCAAAGCAAGGAGGAAGACATAATCCTTTTTATGACTTAGTTTCAGAAGTCTAACACTGTCACTGCTGTCACATTCTATTCATTAGAGCCCTTAAGCACAGCCCACATTCTAGAACAAAGGAAACTACCTTTTTAGCAGAGGAGCATCAAAAATTTGGGGGACATGTTTTTAAACCACCACAATTCACTCTCTGACCACAAATTAAATTCCTCTCATGTGTAAACTAAACTCATGCCCTACTGAAGAAAAAGGAAAAGGAAAGGAAAGGGGAAAAGTCTCATCCTTTTATAACTTCAGCTTGAAATCCAGGATATTGGCATCTAAATCAAACTGTTACTCAGCTGTCTCAGGTATGGTTCTTTAAATACAGTTTCTAGGATACAGTTCCTCACAATTAGAAGACCTATGAACTAAAGAAACATGTGCCCCACATATATTCAAGGTACACATATGCAGCAGGCAGAGGATAATCACTATAGACATTCCTATTCAAAAAAAGAGAATACAAGAGGCAAATAGAAATCACTGGTCCACAGCAATTCTGAAATCAGCCAGGAAAATGTTAGAAGTTTCTCACTTAGAAGTTTAGTCCTATTTCTGCTCAGAAATAACTATCCATAGTTTTTGGCTCCACTCTCTGGGCTCTTGCTTCCATCCTTTGAATTATCATTCCTTTGCAACAAGAGGTAGACAATGTTTCGAGCTATACAGTGTTCTGAGCCTGGGTCCTGTCAATAGAATTTTGGGGGTCCAAAAGCCTTTTCATTTTGTAAGGTCTCTCTCAATTTCAGACCATGCTGGTGGTGTTTCTACCAATATAATGCTCTTAAAAATGTATTTTGTTCTCATGTGAACGTAATTGGAGTTCACTTCCTTAGACAAAAGCCACACCCACCTGTACAGGGCTTCTGCTGGTCTTCAATCATCTTCAAGAACATATGTTTAAGCAGCATTATTTACAACTGCCAAGATTTGGAAGCAACCTAAGGGTCCATCAACAGATGAATGGACAAAAAACATGTGGCATATACATATATATATATATACACACACACACACACACACAATAGACTACTACTCAGCCATAAAAAAGAACAAAACTTTGTTATTAGCAGCAACATGGATGGACTTGTAGGGCATTATGCTAAGTGAAATAAGTCAGACAGAGAAAGACAAATATTGTATGATATCACTTATATGTGGAATCTAAAAAAATACAACAAATTAGTAAATGTAACAAAAAAAGAAGCAGACTCACAGATACAGAGAATAAACTAGTGGTTACCATGGAAAGGGGGAAGGGCCAATATAGGGGTGGGGAAGTGGGAAGTACAAACTACTAGGTGTAAGATAGGCTCAAGGCTGTATTATACAACATGGGGAATATATCCAATATTTTGTAATAACTGTAAGTGGAAAGTAACCTTTAAAAATGTGATAAAATTCTACATCTTTTTATGATAAAAACTCTGCCAGAAAGTGGGTATAGAGGGAACATACCTCGACATAATAAAGGTCATATATGACAAACCCACAGCTAACATCATCCTCAACAGTGAAAAGGAATGCTGAAAGCATTCCCCTTAAGATCAGGAATAAGACAAGGATGCCCATTCTCATCACTTTTATTCAACATAGTTTTGGAAGTCCTAGCCACAGCAATCAGAGAAGAAAAACAAATAAAAGAAGAAGAAAAACAAACAAAACAAAAAAAAGAAGAAAAACAAACAAAAAAAATTAAAAAAAACAAATAAAAACAAATAAAATTGGAAGGAAGAAGTAAAACTCTCACTATTTGCAGATAACATGATACTATACATAGAAAATCTTAAAGACACACCAGAAAACTACTAGAGCCCACCAATAAATCTGGTAAAGTTGCAGGATACAAAATTAATATACAAAAATCTGATGCATTTCTATACATGAACAACAAACTATCAGAGAGGGAAATTAAGGAACCAATCCCATTTACCATTGCATCAAAAAGAATAAAACACCTAGGAATAAAACTTACCTAAGGAGGCAAAAGACCTGTACTCTGAAAACTATAAAACACTCTTGAAAGAAATTGAAGACAACACAAACAGATGGAAATATATACCATGTTCTTGGACTGGAAGAATCAATATTGTTAAAATGACCATACTACCCAGGCAATCTACAGATTTGATGCAATCCCTATCAAATTACCATTGGCATTTTTCACAGAACTACATAACAAGTAATTTTAAAATTTGTATGGAAACACAAAAGACCCAGAATAACCAAAACAATCTTGAGAAAGAAGAATGGAGCTGGAGGAATCACACTCTCTGACTTCTGACTATACTACAAAGCTACAGTAATCAGTACAGTATGATACTGGCATAAAAACAGACATATAGATCAATGGAACAGGATAGAAAGCCCAGAAATAAACCCATGCACTCAAGGTCAATTAATCTATGACAAAGGAGTCAAAAATATACAATGGAGAAAAGAGTGTCTTCAATAAGTGGTGCTAGGAAAATTGGACAGCTACATGTAAAAGAATGAATATATAACATTCTCTAACACCATGTACAAAAATAAACTCAAAATGGATTAAAGACCTAAATGTAAGACCAGATACTGTAAAACTCCTATAGGAAAAACATAGGCAGAACACTCTTACATAAATCACAGCAATTATTTTTTTGGATCCATCTCCTAGAGTAATGGAAATAAAGGCAAAAATAAACAAATGGGACCCAATTAAACTTAAAAGCTTTTGTATGGCAAAGGAAACCATAAACAAATGAAAAGACAATGTACAGAATGGGATAAAACATTTGCAAACAATGTGACCAACAAGGGCTCATACAGCTCAATATAGCTCAATATCAAAAAACAAACAACCCCGTCAAAAAACTGGCAGAAGACCTAAACAGACTTAAACTGCCATCTGTATGTCATCCAAAGATGACATACAGATGGCCATCAGGCACATGAAAATATGCTCAATATGACTAATTATTAGAGAAATGCAAATCAAAACTACAATGAGGTATCACCTCACACTGGTCAGAACTCCCAAATTAGGAGTTTGGGATTAGCAGATACACACTACTATACATATAATAGATAAACAACAAGGACCTACTGTATATCACACGGAACTATATTCAATATCTTGTAATAACCTATAATGGAAAAGAATCTGAAATAGATATATGTATATATAAATGTAGATATATAACTAAATCACATTGCTGTACACCTGAAACTAACACAATGTTGTAAATCAACTATACTTCAATTATAAAAATTGTATGAAAAATATTTTTAATTAAACAATTTTTAAATGTAAAAAATAAAGTAAAATAAAACGTACGTTTAATTAAATTATTTTCTGAGGCAACATCTTGGATCTTTTGGAGGTTTTAATAAAGGATTTTACAGTCACACCCCCTTGGTTTCACATCAGACCAACATTTCCTGAACATACCCTAGAATGATTTTTGCTCATAAGTCATTCCTTAATTTCAACATTATCTGCCATTGGGGAAGGCTGAGAATCCTCAAAAACAGTAAGTTCCAACTCCTTTTTGTGTTATTAACAGGCTTTCCTTTTGCTTCTCTCTCCCCTTATATTTTGCTATAAGCAGCAAAAAGAAACCAGACAGCCCCTCTAATACTGTGTCTGAAAGTCTCCTTACAAAGACCACCCATTCCATCAGGTATTTTTTTCTATATCCCACATTCCAGCTAAACTTTACACCATTACATAACAAGGGCTCTTTTCTCCCCTAATTTCCAATAAAATTTGCCTCATTTTCTTCCAAACACTCATCTGGCAGTTTCTTCAAGGCTCTTCAAGCTTTCATACACACCCCAGCAAAGCTGTCCCAGCTTCGGCCCTCTCCAGAGGCTTGAGTGTCCTCAAACATGGCAGTTGGCTTCCCCAGGAGTGAGTGATATAAGAGTGAGAGCAAGGAGGAAGCCACAGTGCATTTAATGACCTGGTCTCAAAAGTCTAAAACTATCACTTCACCGCAGTGTATCTGTTAGAGTCACTAAGTAGAGTCCATACTTAAGAAACTCTGCCTTTGGAAGAGAGGAGTGTCAAATCATTTGGGGACATATTTTGTAAGTACCACAGCCTAGACTGCAACTTATCACTTTACCCCTCCTAATATATTGCTGGTCATATAGTAAATACTCAGTGTTTTAGCCATTATTTTTAGATCTTTCAAAACCCATGTGTATCAATTGGGGTTTCAGGGAAACAGAACTAACAGAATATATACACAGAGAGATATTTATTTTAAGGAATTGGTACATGCAATTGTGAGAGTGACAAGTCCAAAATCCACAGGGAAAGCTGGCAGGCTGGAAACTCAGGCAAAGTTGATACTGTAGTCTTGAGTGTGAAATATGTAAGCAAGCCAGCAGGCTGGAAACTCAGGATTTCTATATTACGGTCTTGAGGCAGAATTCCATATTCTTTTGGAAACTTCAGTTTTTGCTCTTCAGGTCTTCAATTAATTGGATGAGGTCTTACCTACATTATCAAGGGTAATCTCCTACACGTAAAGTCAAGTGATTGTAAATAGTAGTCAAATCTACACAATACCTTCAGAGTAACACCTAGCCACAACCTAACCAAAATAAATTTAATCATCACACATCGGAAATGTCAGTTTCCTCTATGAAGTCTACAATAAGATGTAATTTATTCAATTCAACCAAGTCATTTAAGTACATACAAAGATATGTGCTAAGAGGTAAGATCAACGATGAGAAAGTCACAGATTCTGATTAATATCACTGCCACCAACAACAGCACCTTGTCATGATCTCCATGGCCACCATTGTATCACTAACATTTACTGATCATTCTCTATGTACCAGGTACTAAAATAACCATTTACAAGTTTTTATTAATCCACCAAACAACGTTATCTCCATGGTATAGTGATAGTAGCAGCCTGTGATAGTGCCAGGATTTAACCCCAGATGTGACTTGAATCCTTGCCACAGTGATGGGTTCAGGAAGTCAGCCTAAGACTCAGATGTCTATGCAGAATCATCAGAATTCTGAGGAAAGGTGCACTGTTGCCTGCCAGGACAGCAAACTACTGATTGGAGTGTGTTCTCCACTCACATCTAAATACAATAACTGATATGACTGAATTTACAACTGCTATTTTGTTGTTCAATTTATATATATGCCATGTCTTTTTATTCTTGTATTCGTTCTAGTGGTCTCATCTGAGTATGCATAGCTTAGTGGTCATCCAATGAACCTGTAAGGGTTCCACTCTTTGTTGATTATCTGTGTGTGGGTTGGGGAATGCACTCAAAGGAACAGCAGGTCTCTAGTCTCCCTTGGCTTTCACTTTTTGCTGGACTCACACTGTCTCCCCTGAACGTGCATAGTTTCAGTCAGCCAGGAATGAGTGGAAAGCTCATCTCAGCCCTTTTATTGCTCCCTTACTTCCAGGGCCTCCTGTCAACTTTCTGGCAGGTGTGCTGCTCACTCTGATTGGAACTGCAATCGGCCTAGCAAAGCTGTGGGTTTTTCTCATGTGCTTCTAACTGAACCCACCACATTTAGCTGGCAAAGACACAATATTTGCCCCTATGATTGTGACACCAATTCCAATGTGTGGGTTTTCCAACACCACCAAGAAAAGTCTCTGCGACACCATTTGGGTGTCCTGAAATTTAACTCAGCTCTGACACTACCTGGAGAAAGTGTCAGATCCCACAGGTCAAGGGCTCAGTTCCACAAGACTGCTCCTATCTGACTTCAGATGCTCATCACAAGTCCAGGTTGTCACCCACAGGCTACAAATAAGAGGTTCCCATGACCCCTTCCTTGGGTTCGATCAATTTGCCACAGCTGCTCAAAGAACTCAGGAGACAGTTTACTTAGTTTACCAGTTTATATAAAAGGATATGATGACATCCAGTTGGAAGAGATGTCTAGGGTGAGATATGTGGGAAACAGGGAGAAGTTTCTGTGCCCTCACCAGGTGAGCCACTCTCCCAGTACCTCCACGTGTTCACCAACATGGAAGCTCTCCAAACCCCATCCTTTGGGTTTTATACCCGCTTCATTACACAGGCGTGACATTAAATCACTGGCCATTGGTGACTGAACTCAATCTCCAGCCCCTCTATTTCTCAGGGGTGGGGCTGAAAGTTCCAACCCTCTAATCACCTGGTTGGTTCCCCTGGCATCAAGCCCCCATCCTTAGGTTCCCAAGGAGCTTTCCAAAAGTCTCCTCATTAACATAAGAAAAGACACCTTTATAGCTCTTAAACCCAGGAAATTCCAAAGGTTTTATAAGCTCTGTGCCAAGAATGGGGCAAGAAGACCAAATGTATGTTTCTTATTACAAATCACAGTATCACTGCCCAAAATTGATTCTGACCTCTCTGGTAGCAAAGCTACTAATTTTTGCAACTTGCCCCAGGCTTAGTGAAGCTACAATTCTCACTGGCTATGCAGGGTATGAGAGCTGTCCTAGGCAAGATGACCACATACTTCTGCCATTTTTACCCAAAGTTTTAGCAGCTATTCAAGCACGGATACTTCTTAATTTGTCTTAATTGTCTTAACTGCCGATCAGTTTCCAGTGCCCTAAAACTGCGGCTTGTGACAATTTTGTCCAGTTTTATACTTGTGTGGAGAGAGTAATTGACAGACCCTTCACACCATCATCACCAGAAGTCTCACTTTTTATATTGTTAAAAACAACAGGCCCCAAATTGAGTTGCTTACGCTAAGCCCCGTGTCACCAAACAGATTTAAATTAATTACAGTTTCGGCTCTCCCAGAAATGGAATTTTAAACCAGTCAATCAGGAATCGCCTGATTAGCACTCACTAGGTAATCCATCTGATTAGACCCTCTGCCATCCCCTAAATGAAAAGAACCTTGCAATAATCAACACACTTTTTGGCCTAGTATAATGTCCTTGTTCCTGCTCCCTTCTGGATATAAAAATCTTTCATTTTGCACAGCTCTTTGGAGCTTCTTTCTATCTGCTAGATTGGATGCTGCTTGAATCAAATCAATTTTTGTTCAAATAAACTCAAAATTTTTAACATGCCCCAATTTATCTTTTAAGAACATATATAGACTTTTTGCCTTAGTAATCCAAACTTTTTGATATATGTGAAAGTAACTCAAATTCAATAAGGAAAACTACCTGTTAATGGTCCATATTCTTATGTTTATATTGCCAATTTGGTATAATACAGCATTTTAAATTACTTTTAAAAAACTTTTAATTTTAAAATCAGAATTTTTTTCATTGCAGGCTTCTAGAAAGTCCCTGAAACATTCTTGGAAGACTTTTTGGGCTAATGGACACTGAAAATATCCCAAAGGAGGTATATTTTAATAGATTTGCTAGTCAACTTTTATACTTTCAGCAAGCTGAAATTTGCTATTTCCTACAGGAAATACAGGAGAAGTTACTTAATTCACCATATTGGCTCATGTAGCACTCCAATTTCCTTACTGCTCTAATATCTCCTAAAGTTAGTGAAAAATATTTGTCCAAATAATTTCAACCTAGACAACTTTTACTTTTTTCTTCTTTGAAACAGCAGGGGCTTCACTCAGTCTCTCTAGGCAGAAGGCATTTTCTGCCTAGAATAAAAATATTATTTTTATTTTTAAAATAAATAAATATATTTATTTATTTTAATAAATATTTTAATAATAGGAATAAAAATATTATTTATTTATTTAGGAATAAAAAATTATTAATAATAGGAATAAAAAATAATTAATAATAGGAATAAAAATATATTTATTTATTTTAATAAATATTTTAATAATAGGAATAAAAATATTATTAATTATCCAATAAAACTGAAGAAATTGCAGGAAAAGATGAGAGTTGGCTATCACTTAATGCCGCTTTCACTTTTAGGGGTATGAATACGTATTTCCATTACATGAACATGTAATAATTATTCTATCCAAACTCCTACTAATGGACATTTCAATTATTTCCATTTTTCATTATTATGAACAATGCTACAAACGAACATTCCTAAGAAGGCTCTTAGTATGCCAGACAGAATACATCTTAAAGCTATATACCTAGAAGGTCACAGGCTATGAGAATCTTGGCCTTCACTAGATAATCCTGAATTGTGGTTGTTCCGATTTACGTGACATAGCAACATATACAAGCTTCCATTTTTCCATGCTTTTGACATTTGTCAGATTTATTAAATTTTACCACTCTTATGGCTATAAAAATGAAATCATATGATTGTTTTAATTTGAATTTTCCTAAATGCTAATGGGATTGTGCACGTTTTCAAATATTTATTGGCCATTCTTGTGGGAGAAAAATAAAGAGAAGAGAGACAAAGACATAGGGACAGTGGGGAGGGGAGGAAAGGGGGAGAAGAAGAGGAGAGAAATCTGAAGAATATAAGGCAAAATAATGCTTGTTAATTTTGGAAGGTAGATGCGTGCATTTTGGTAAAGTATTTTCATTTAGATTTCAGTATGTTTAAAATAACATCATAATTTCATAAAGCAATTATGTTTTAAAATAAATTAAACTTTGAATTAGGTCTTCACATTTCAGATATTGAGGGCTATGTGTTGGTTTTTGACAATGATCCCGCATCACGATTTGATTCAGAAAATAGTAAGCACTTACGTGAAGGCCAGAAATCTTCCTCATGGTAGCCTGGCGGTTTGAGTCATGGTGTCCAGAAATCTGATTTGGACCCGGGAACATGAAATCTCGTGTATTCTCATCATATGTAGACAGTGTTTCACCCACTACAAGAAAGATATCCTATGATTCAAATTATAACAAAATATGCTATTTAGAAACAATATCATCAAGTACGAATATATAATGCCTGATGCCTTAATGAAATACTTGCTTCAGGGTCATGGACTTAATTTTTTTCTATGAAAGGGAAATTAAAATAAAGTTATGTTAAACGAATTAACACATTTCCTTATTCAGAAATGTCATACATACTACTAATTCTCCCTCCCCCTTTTGTAGAAAGGGGATGTTCATGTAAACTTTTTAAGTACATATGAGTTCCTAGAAAAGAAAATCCTTTTAAACGTATCAAACTGACATAACATTTATACATATAAAACTTAATTACCATCCCCAGAATTCTTTTTTCTATCTTCCATTCTTTTCTACCTGCCATTATGAGATATTAGGTTACATATTGAAAAAAATATAGACATTTTATAGAATTTGTGGTTACCTGGATTAGGTATATATGTGATATTCAAAAAGTTGAGACTACTAGCTTTCAATAAAATATAGTTCTCTATTTCTCACATAAAATAAGGATTTAAGATAGAGTCTTCTATAATCATAGAAATCAATAATAAAAATAAAACTATTCTTCAGGTTTTAACTCTACCTACTGCAGGGATCTGTACTGTTTATTAAGTAGGTACAGTTTTAATTCCCCTATATTCCCAATAACAGTCAATACACAAAAACAAAGATAATGAACTACTTTATCAGCAAAAGCATATTGGTTTAGAAAAATCACAAAAACTTAAAGAAGTTAATTTTTATGAATGTCACAAAATATGCTAGGATCATATCGGGTTATTTCCCACTTTAAATTATGACTATTCAATTTTAGAACAATGTGTTCAAATATAATTTATGTCAATCTTTCTGTATATATTATTTTGGCCTACTGACATTTTACACATAGTAGACCAATGCTAGAGACTCAGCATTGCTCTTACTTTGGGAAGAAGGGGAAAAGATGAGATTTTTTAAAAAGCATTTCATTGAAATGAGTTCACATGTCAATTACCTTATCAAAACACAATACAGTACCTGGCGGAACTAGCTGAATCAACTCAAACAATGCTGTATCATCTGAAAGTTTAAAGAAAAATTTCCTTAAATAAACAAATTTATAATAAACAATAACTAATTACTTTACCACAGAAGTACCTAAAAGCCAAAGTAATTGCTCAGTAGACTACATATATGCTTGTATCTTAGTATATACTGTGTATATTTTCTGGTTGCTATGTATCTTGTGGATTTATTAATCTCTGGTAGAAATTAATCTTTCTAGGTTTTTTTCTGATTTTTTAAAGACTTTATTTTTTTAGAGCAGTTTTATTTACGTTGACAACAAAATTGAGAGAGAGGTACGGAGATTTCCCCTATATACCCTGCCCCCCAAAACATGCATAGCCTCCCCACTATCAACATCATTCACAGGAATGGTACATTTTTTACCAAGGATGAACTTACACTGACACATCGTAATCACCCAAAGTCCACAGTTTACCTTAGGGTTCACTCTTGGTGATGGACATTCTGTAGGTTTAGACGAATGTATAATGACATTATCCATCTTTATAATATCATACAAAGTATTTTCACTGCCCTGCTCCTCTGTTCTCTGGTTACTTATCTCTCTCCTCCCCACAACCCACCCTCCGCCCACCACAATCACTGTCTTTTTATTGTCTCCAGAGTTTTGCCTTCTCCAGAATGTCATATACTTGAAATCATACAGTATATATAGCCTTTTCAGATTGGCTTCTTTCACTCAGTAATATGCATTTAAGGTTCCTCCATGTGTTTTTATGGCTTGATAGCTCATTTCTTTTAGGTGCTGAATAATATTCCATTGTCTGGTTATTCCACAGTTTATTTATCCATTTACCTACTGAAAGACATTGGTTGCTTCCAAGTTTTGGCAATTATGAACAGAGCTGCTATAAACATCCACGTGCAGGTTTTTGTGTAGACATAAATTTTCAACTCTTTGCATAAATACCAAAGAGCAGTATTGCTGGATCATATGGAAAGAGTATGTTCAGTTTTGGAAGAAACCGCCAAACTGCCTTCCAAGGCGGCTGTGCCATTTCGCATTCCTGCCAGCAATAAGTGAGAGTTCCTGTTGCTCTGCATCCTCACCAGCATTTGATTCTGTCACTGCTCCAGACTGTGGCAATTCTAGGAATGTACAGGTATCTCGTTTTAATTTGCGTTTCCCTAGAGACACATGATGTGAAGTATCTTTTCGTGTGCTTATTTGCCATCTGTATATCTTCTTTGGTGAGGTGTCTGTTAAGGTCTTTAGCCCGTTTTTTAAAAGGGCTGTTTGTTTTCTTATGGTTGAATTTTAAGAGTTCTTTTCATATTTTAGATAATAGTCCTTTATCAGATGTGATTTTGCAAATACTTTTTTTCCAACCTGTGGCTGGTCTTCTAATTCTCTTGATTTTGTCTTTCACAGAACAAAAGTTTTTAACTTAACTGCAATCCAGCTTATCAATTATTTTTTTCACAGTTTCTTTCAAAGACGACACTATGGTGTCTTTGGTGTTGTATCGAAAAAGGCATCACCATACCCAAGATCATCTAGGTTTTCTCCTATGCTATCTTCTAGGAGTTTTACAGTTTTGCATTTTCCAGTTAGGTCTATGATCCATTTAGAGTTAATTTTTGTGAAGGGTGTATGGTCTGTATCTGGATTCACTTTTTTTTTGTTTTTTGCATGTGGATGTCTAATTGTTCTAGCACCATTTACTGAAGAAACTATCTTTGTTCTATTGTATTGCCTTTGCTCCTTTGTCAAAGATCAGTTGACTATATTTATAGAGATATATTTCTGGGCTCTCTGTATATTTTTATAAAAATAAATTATGTCTATTTCTTAAGCAGAGTGGTGAGTACAGCTAGGTATATTACAAAACTCACACTTTTAATATGTCTGAAGTACTTTATGATAAAATTTTTAAATAAAAATAAAATATAAATTATGCCCTTTCTACCTTCTAAGAACCCATGAATATAATCTTTTTCTTTCTTTAAATTCTGCTATTTTCATCCAAGGGAAATCTCAGTCATTTAACCGAATACTTATATGTCCAGTTTTTGAGGAAATGTTAAATATTCCTTGTAGCTTATCATTCGGGTCTGTAAGAAGAAAAAAAAACTGATAACAGTCCTATTCCTCAAGCACCTGACATTGTGTTGAAAAGGCAAATATTAAATGAAATAAAGACACAAATAAATATATAATTATAAACTACAAGTACAATAAAGGCATTCAGGTAGTGCTATAAGAAAGTATAACAAGATAATCTTGTCAGGGGGTCAGTGAAGGCTGAGGAGGAGCTCTTCAGGACTTGACCCATAGCATGAATAGGTGTAAACTAGGAGTTAGTGGGGTGGGAAACTAGAGGTTTTCAAGCAGGAGGAACAGGATGTATGAAGGCTGTAAATGGAACATAGCAGGGTAATCTGAGAGATTAGAAGGTTCAAAAACAAACCTCCTGCTAAAATCGACTTGAAAAGGTAGATAACTAAAAAATCTGCTTGAAGGCAGGAGAAACCTAACAAGGTAGTAAAAAAATTACAAGTCTGAAACTCAGACTTGTTATATGAAGTAAACACAGGACTTCCCTGGTGACTCAGTGGTTAAGAATCTGCCTGCCAATGCAGGGGACAAGGGTTCGATCCCTGGTCTGGGAAGATCCCACATGCCACGGGGCAACTAAGCCCATGAGCCACAACTACTGAGTCCACGTACTGCAACTACTGAAGCCCACGCACTGTAGGGCCCACATGCCACAACTACTGAGCATGTGTGCTGCAACTACTGAAGCCCGTGTGCCCAGAGCCCATGCTCCGCAACAAGAGAAGCCACTGCAATAAGAAGCCCGTGCACCGCAATGAAGAGCAGCCCCCGCTCGCCACAACTAGAGAAAGCCCACACGCAGCAACGAAGATCAAACCCAGCCAAAAATATATATATAAAATTTTTTAAAAATTATCTGTATTATTTTAAAAAACAGAAGTAAACACAGAGATAAGCCTGGTATTTGAGGTTACTTTTCCTTTTGGGTATCTGACAGTTCTGACAGAGGTAGCTAAGAGGCTAAGAAGCTGAGTACAGCTTTTGATAAGCTCATACAAAAACTGGAGTATCATGACCTTGGGAAGAGATGAGAAGGGAGGTCTGCAGGTAAGAGAAAATGGCCTGATAAAATGGCTAGGCTATAGGACTGAATCTTGAAAAGGTAAACCAATTCAAAAAGACACATGCACCCCAATGTTCATTACAGCACTATTTACAATAGCCAGGACATGGAAGCAACCTAAATATCCAGTGACAGAGGAATGGATAAAGAAGATGTGGTACATATATACAATGGAATATTAGCCATAAAAAGGAATGAAATTGGGTCATTTGTAGAGACATGGATGGACCTAGAGACTGTCATACAGAGTGAAGTAAGTCAGAAAGAGAAAAACAAATATCATATATTAATGCATATATGTGGAATCTGAAAAAATTGGTATAGACAACCTTATTTACAAAGCAGAAATAGAGACACAGACGTAGAGAACAAACATATGGATACCAAGGGAGAAAGGGGGATGTGGGATGAATTGGGAGATTGGGATTGACATATATACACTATTGACACTATGTATAAAATAGATAACTAATATGAACCTACTGTATCGCACAGGGAACTCTACTCAGTGCTCTATGGTGACCTAAATGAAAAGGAAATCCAAAAGAGAGGGGAAATATGTGTACATATAGCTGATCCACTTTGCTGTATAGTATAAACTAGCACAATATTGTAAAGCAACTATACTCTAATTTAAAAAAAGTTTAAAAAAGAGAGTAAACTAAAAATAGATAACCAATGCTATATACTGAATATCTGTATCCCCTCAAAATTCATATGTTGAAATCATAACCCCCAATGTGATATTCAGAGTTAGGGCTTTTCGGCGGTTATTAGGGCAAAGCCTTCACTGAAGAGCTTAGTGCCCATTAGTGCCACTGGTGCCCAAAAGACCCCAGATAACTTCCTTGCCCTTTCTGCCACGTGAGAACACAGAGAGACAATGGCATTCTATGAACAGAAAGGGGACCCTCACCAGACACCGAATCTGCTGGCTCCTTGATCTGGGATTTCCCAGCCTTCAGAAGTATGAGAAATAAACTTCTATTATTATAAGCCACCCAGTCTATGGTATTTTGTTATACCAGCCCAAATGGACTAAGACAGCAAACTAAGAACTTAGGCTTAAATCTGAATCATCCCAAATCCTGTCTAAATTAAGTTGATCCAGAATTGCTAGTGCCCACTAGAAACAATCATAAATCTTGTCTGAAGAAAATATTTTCATCTAAGGTTTCAAATTATTTCTAAAATTCTTACATACAAAATCTGACATTTAATGAAAATCGACCAGGTATATAGGAAAAAAAGACCATTGGGATCAAAACACAAGAGAAACACAGGAAATAAAAACAGATCAACAGGGCTTCCCTGGTGGCGCAGTGGTTGCGAGTCCGCCTGCCGATGCAGGGGACACAGGTTCGTGCCCCAGTCCGGGAAGATCCTACATGCCACGGAGCGGCTGGGCCCGTGAGCCATGGGCGCTGAGCCTGCGCATCCAGAGCCTGTGCTCCGTAATGGGAGAGGCCACAACAGTGAGAGGCCCGCGTATCGCCAAAACAGAAACAAAAACAAAGAAAAACAGATCAACAAGAGATCCAGAAAAATTAGTTATCAGACTGCAACTTAAAATATGCTTAATATGCTCAAGAAAATAAAATATAAGATTGAGAATGTCAGCAGAGAACTAGAAACTATTACAAAGAACCAAGTGGAAATTTTTCAGCTAAAAAATAACCAAAAATTAACCACAACGAACGGATTTACCAGCAGATTACAAATGACCCAAGAGAGAATTATGGAATTGGAAGACAAAAATAAATATCTTGAGAGAGGCACAGAAAGCCCAAAGGTTGGAGTAACAAAAAAAAAAGGAAAAAAAAAAGGATAGAGTAAGAGGATCTAACAATGTGCAACTGGTTTTGTAAAAAGAGAGAAGAGAACAGGGCAAAAGAAATATTTGAAAAGTTAATATCTCAGAGTTTATCTGAAGAAAGATACCAAGATACAAACACTAAGCAGAACAAATTTTTAAAACACACACACACACAGAGTTGGGCACATCAAAGTAAAACTACAGGAAAACAAAGACGTAAGAGAATATGTTAAAAGAAGCCAAGAGAATATGTTAAAAGAAGCCAGCAGGGCTTCCCTGGTGGCGCAGTGGTTGAGAGTCCGCCTGCCGATGCAGGGGATGTGGGTTCGTGCCCCAGTCCGGGAAGATCCCACATGCCGCAGAGCAGCTAGGCCCGTGAGCCGTGGCCGCTGAGCCTGCGCGTCCGGAGCCTGTGCTCCGCAACGGGAGAGGCCACAACAATGAGAGGCCCGCGTAACGCATAAAAAAAAAAAAAAGCCAGCAGACAATGACAAAATACCTTCAAAGAAGTAACAATAAAATTAACAGATGATTTCTCAACAGAAACTAAGGGAGCAAAAAGACAATGGAATAGTATTTTCTAAGGGCTGGAAGACAGTCATACCAATATTCAGCAAAAATATACTTCAAAAAAAGTAAAGACATTTTCAGATAAATAAAAATCAAGATATCTATTATCAAAAGACTATAAGAAAGGAATTATGAAAGGACATTCTTCAGAAAGACACAATAAACTGAGAAGCTCAAAAAGTGAAAGGAAATAAAGAGCAACCAAAAAGGTAAAATACAGTTGTAAAGTGAAATGAATGATGCCTATACAATAATAGCAATAATATTCTGTATAGTCTCATTGTACACTAAGTTAAAATGCATAACAAAAAATAACATATAATCTAGAAGTTAAGTAGTTGTAGGTTCTTCATTGTCCTAGAAGAGGTTAAAATAAAAATATGTACACAACTCTGAAAACTCAAGCATGCATGCTGTAATCTCTATACTAACCACGAAAAAAACAAAATAGTTAAAGAACATGTACCCTCAAGCTAATAAAAGTGTAGAAATTAAAAAGCAAAAAACAGTTAATTCAAAGAAAAGTAGAGGATTTCCCTGGTGGTCTAGTGGCTAAGACTCCATGCTCGGGTTCTTTCCCTAGTCAGGGAACTAAATCCCACATGCTGCAACTAAGAGTTTGCATGCCACAACTGAAGATCCCACAGGCTGCAACTAAGGCTCACGAGTGCCACAACTAAGACCTGGCGCAGCCAAATAAATAAATATTTTTTAAAAGCTATTAAAAAAAAGAAAAGTAGAAAAAGAAAAGCACTAATATTCAACAATCCAAACAAATAAAAAGTAGATATCAATATGGTAGATTTACACCAAAATATATCAGTAAAAACATTTTTTTAATTTAATGTTTTTAGATAATGAGGATTCACAACAAATTGTCAGAATACAGAGATCTCATATACCCTTTATCCAGCTTCCCTCAGTGGTAACACCTTGCAAAACTATAATAAAATATATCACAACCACTGTGACACTGATACAATCTACTTATTTTATCCTGATTAAAAGTTTTAATTGTACTCATTTGTATGTGAATGTGTATGTCTATATTTAGTTCTATACACTTTTTTTCTTTTAACATCTTTATTGGAGTATAATTGCTTTACAATGGTATGTTAGTTTCAGCTTCACAACAAAATGAATCAGTTATATATATACATATATTCCCATATCTCTTCCCGCTTGCGTCTCCCTCCCTCCCACCCTCCCTATCCCACCCCTCCAGGCGGTCACAAAGCACCGAGCTGATCTCCCTGTGCTATGCGGCTGCTTCCCACTAGCTATCTACCTTACGTTTGGTAGTGTATATATGTCCATGCCTCTTTATCGCTTTGTCACCGTTTACCCTTCCCCCTCCCCATAGCCTCAAGTCCATTCTCTAGTAAGTCTGTGTCTTTATTCCTGTTTCACCCCTAGGTTTTTCATGTCATTTTTTTTTTTAATTCCATATATATGTGTTAGCATATGGTATTTGTCTCTCTCTTTCTGACTTACTTCACTCTGTATGACAGACTCTAGGTCTATCCACCTCATTACAAATAGCTCAATTTCGTCTCTTTTTATGGCTGAGTAATATTCCATTGTATATATGTGCCACATCTTCTTTATCCATTCATCCGATGATGGACACTTAGGTTGTTTCCATCTCTGGGCTATTGTAAATAGAGCTGCAATGAACATTTTGGTACATGACTCTTTTTGAATTATGGTTTTCTCAGGGTATATGCCCAGTAGTGGGATTGCTGGGTCATATGGTAGTTCTATTTGTAGCTTTTTAAGGAACCTCCATACTGTTCTCCACAGTGGCTGTATCAATTTACATTCCCACCAACAGTGTAAGAGGGTTCCCTTTTCTCCACACCCTCTCCAGCATTTATTGTTTCTAGATTTTTTGATGATGGCCATTCTGACTGGTGTGAGATGATATCTCATTGTAGTTTTGATTTGCATTTCTCTAATGATTAGTGATGTTGAGCATTCTTTCATGTGTTTGTTGGCACTCTGTATATCTTCTTTGGAGAAATGTCTATTTAGGTCTTCTGCCCATTTTTGGATTGGTTTGTTTGTTTTTTTGTTATTAAGCTGCATGAGCTGCTTATAAATTTTGGAGATTAATCCTTTGTCGGTTGCTTCATTTGCAAATATTTTCTCCCATTCTGAGGGTTGTCTTTTGGTCTTCTTTATGGTTTCCTTTGCTGCGCAAAAGCTTTTAAGTTTCATTAGGTCCCATTTGTTTACTTTTGTTTTTATTTCCATTTCTCTAGGAGGTGGGTCAAAAAGGACCTTGCTGTGATTTTATCAGGAGTGTAGGTTTGTGTATTCACCACCACAGCCAGGATACAGAATAGCTCCACCACCACATGATCTCTTATGTTGCGCTTTTGCAACCACATCCACCTCCCTCCCCAACCCATCCCTAATCCCTGATAACCACTAATCCCTATAATTATATCGTGCATTTTTAGAAATACTCTAAATGGTCCAATTAAAAGATAGATTAGATTAGAACAAAACAAAACAAAAAATTCTCTCCAAGTACCACTCATAAGATACATGCAAAATGTTAAGAATACAGAAAAACAGAAAACAAAAATATAGACAAATATATAACATGTGACAACTAAAAGAAAGCTGCTTTGGCTATACTATAAAAGATAAAGTCATCATTAAAGCAAAAGCATCAAAATAATAAAAGGTTCAATTCACCAGTTGATAAATGCCTGGCAAGACTGGTCAAGAGAAAAGACACAAATTACTAATATCAGGAATGAAAAGAAAGACATAGAGATATTTTAAAATCCTAAGGCATTACGAATAATTTCATGCTACAAATGTATTGAATGTGTCTTATCTGAATCACTGTCAAACAAAATATGATTAAACAATTATAGAACAATTGGGGAAATGTGAACTGAGTGGATATTTGATGATAGTAAGAAACTGTTAATTTTTAGGTGTTCCTTTATTTTAGAAATCCATATCTATAAATGAAAGGACATATGATATCTGAGATTTACTTCAAAATAATCTGATATATTAAAAAAATCAAGTTCCTACAAAAAGGAAACTTAAAACTTATTCAGGTATAGAAAAAACTGAATAGCTGTGTACATATGTGTGTATATACAGATATATGTGTAGATGCACACACACATACACAATCCATTATTTAAAACCTTACAACAAAGGAAACACTAAGATGACTTCATTGGTGAATTTTCAAACTTTTAAGGAAGAAAATAATGCTGATTACATGCATACTCTTTTGCAGACCAGTAAAAGAAGGAACACTTCTCAACTTTATAAATCCAGCAAAACCTTGATACTAAAACCTGACAAGAACCTTACAAGAAAGGAAAATGACAGGCAATCTATTTCATAAACAGAAATGTAAAAATCCTATATAAAACATTATCTAATCAAATCCATCAATATATTAATATGGTTTAATATTCAAAACTAAAGCAACATAATTCACCACCTGAACAGAATAAAGAAGTATTTCATAAAAGTTAATAATCATTCGTTTTCAAATAAAAATCTTAGCAAACTAGAAATAGAAAAGAAGTTTTATAATCTAATAAAGGCTATCTACCAAAAACCTAAAACAAACATCATACCAAGTGATGAAATGTTGAAGCTGTCTCTCTGAGATCAGAAATGAGACATTCACTTCATTCACTGCTATCACTACTATCATTCACTTCAACATTTTATTGGAGTTCTAAACCACTGAAAGCATAACAGAGCAATAAAAAGAAATAAAAGATATAACTATAACAAAAGAGAAACTATAATTCTATCATTTACAATGTGATTGTGTACATAAAAAGTCCAAAGGAATCTAAAGACATTTTTTAAATCAATACATATAGTGAGGTTGCTGGAAACAAGGTAAATATGTCAAATAATATATTTTTTTATATATCAGCAACAGTTAGAAATGACATTATAATCTTGTTTAAAAGTGTGAAATACCTAGAAAAATAATGAATTAAAGATATTAAAAACTGCTACACAAAAGAAAAAAATTAACAGAGGAATATACATGCTTGAGAGACATCAACCAGTCATAATGTATGGACCTTACCTTTATCCCAATTCAAACAAAAGACTTATTTTTTAAGTTATAAGATAGTTGAGGAAATGTGAACTGAATTGATATTTAATATTAAAAAATTGTTCATTTTTAGGTATGGTATGGTACTGTTTCTATATTTTAGATATTGATATCTAACAGATAAAAGCATATTATGTCTGAGAGTTCTTCAAAATAATCTGGAAAAGGGTGATGAAGTAGAGAGATACAGTTAAAACATTAGCCATGAGTTGATAATTATTGAGCTGAGTGATGAGTACGAGGGGGTTCATTATTCTCTTTTAGTGTCCACTTTTGTATATTTATAAAATTTTCTCTAAAAATGTTTTTTTAATGTTTTTGATTAGAGAAAGTTGTGTGCGTGTGCTCTAATAGCATCACTGTGAGAGCTCCCATTATGCTGTTTTTTGTTAAAGTTCTCTTCTGCCTTTTCCATCAGAAATTCTAAACTAAGAGACACACATTCTACATGTTCAACTTCACATTCCTCCTTCAAATGGTATCTAGTTATCTAAATAAAATCAGTTTAAAATTGTCAGAATTCCTCCATATTTCCTATAATTTGTAAACTGAACATATATTAATTTTTCTTTAAAAAACAACAATGAAAGTTTTAAAAAGAGGATAGTAGAAGCACTAGGCTCTTAACAAGAAGTTAATCCTCTCCTTTTAGTCTCATGGCATTTGATGTTGTCAACTGCTCATCCTCCTTCTCACTACAATCTCTTAACTTCAAGGTCCCTACCACTTTTTCACCGAAGATAAAACAGGCTTATCTTCCTCTCAAACCTAAGACTTGCCATAATTTTGAACAACATCCACCCATGTGAATGTTGTATCCAACAGTTCTCTGACCTCCTCAAATCCAGTGCACAAATACAAGGATTCTGATTATTTATTTACATGTCTGATCCTTATTTTATTAAGATGGATACTCATTTGAACAAACGGCCTATATTTTATTCACTTCTGAATCCCCTATATTCTCTCACAGTGACTGAATCTGCGCAGGCAATCAAAAAGTTTAAAAAAACAAATTTTATCATAAGCCAGTGGATAAGCAACTTTTGTTTTGGAAGACTTTTCTATCACCCCTTGAATCACACAGCATATTCCATGAATACATCATGCTGTTTCTCATCCTATTATCAATAAATGGAAGAACAGAAAAGAACTAATGCTAAAGATGATACTGAAATAAGAGACTGGCATTTAAGAAACCTGGTCTATTGCACTTACAATAATTATAATATCTGACCACAAAGTAAAACCCTATCCTTTAGAAAATATCTAAACATAAAATTTTATTAGAAATCAAACAAATTAAACAAACAGGATAAACATACTAACACTATATTTTTTCTGATGTCACTTATTCTGTAATCTCAACTATTTGAAAAACATTATTACAAAGTAGAAAACTACATTTTTTAAAAAAGGATATGGGTAGTCAAAATAATAGTATTTACTACCATTTAGAGAACATCTTCTGTGTGTCAGAAGATGTTCTCTAAATGGTATTCCTATGAGCTTCAAACAAATCCCTAAAACAACCCTAACAAGCAAGCCATTATTTCCATTTTACAGATAAGAAATAGAGACTAACGGTTAAGGTTACCAAACATAAATTCCTGAACTGAGATCTGAGCTCAGCCTGCACTGTTTTCATTAACAATTCTACTAGAACTAGAAAGCAGTAATTTACAAAATATACAGTGAGGTAAGGAAGTTATATTTTGAATGAGGAGTAGAATAAAGATATAGGATAGTAGCTAAATGAGGGTAAGGATGAAGACAGGAAATATCTTTTAAAGATGTAAACATACAACATATTTATACAGTGTGAGGGTCAGCAAGAGAGACATTGCAAACACAGAGGGAAAAAAATCTAATGATCAAGATACTAGAGATGGCACGAGGAGATGAATAAGAGGGACAAGTAGAATAATCTTGAGCAGAAGGCAGAAACCTCATCCTCCAGGACCAGGAGAAAGGGGATAAGAATGAGAAACAATGTAGATGACTTTTAGGACAAGGGAGGAATAAACTGAAGTGATTCACTAACATGGCCTCAGTTTTAGTCAGTGAAGTAGGAAGCAGTCATCTGTTCATCTTAAGAAGGCTGGAGTTTAAACAGAGACATCTAATGAGAGAAATGAATATGTTTAAAATATCTACAAGACAAATTAAAAAGGAAGTTCTCCAAGAAGTAAAGGACTGAAAGGTAGCACTGAGAAATAACTTGTGTTAGCATCAATCTGAAGGTTATGAAAGCCCATCAGCAATACCAAATTAACCTAGTATAAAAAGCCAGGAAGGCAAGTTGTAGCACTGACCCGGGAATGGACATTTATTAAGAATCTCCGGTATGTCAGCTTTGATGTAATATCTGACATAATGAAATAAATAAGTTAAAGTAAGATATAGAAAGTTTCAAATGTTTTTACCAACACAAAAAGGATATACCTTTCTAAGCAACCATGTCATGATTATATTTGATTCCTATCCCAGATGCTCAGGGAAAACGTCAATAAATTCCAAGAAGCGGTAATATTATAGGCTACATGCTCTGACTGAAAGACAAATTAACAATATTTTTTAATATTTAAACTAATCATGGATAAATATTTGAAATACACTGAAAAGACATTAGCAGTCTTCAATATGAAGGTTCAGCAAAATGACTGGATACACAATAAATATTTTTATCACTTTCTTGTGTATCAACCATAAACAAAGGGAAAAAAGGAAAATTAGGTGAAGAACCTTATTCTCTAAAGCCACAAAATATATAACAGCTAGAAATAAACATAATAAGAACTGTATGGCAAGTATACGTATACACAGACACACACACACACACACACACACACTCACACAAATACCCCAAAACCTTGGTAATATGTTGAAAGAAAGCATAACTTTAGTAAATCAGTATACATCACCTATCTACATGGGAAGAATGAATAATGTAAAAATGCCAATTCTCCCAAAATATAATTAAAATTAAAATTCAAAGAGGTTTATCTTAGACCTTAAAAAATGCTTTTAAGTTCATCTAGAAAAATAAACATGTAGGAATATAAGTGTGTGTTTATTAAATGAAAAGAACATGGATTATATAAAGCTGTAATAATTAACTATGCACTACTAGCCCAAATACAGATACTTAGAAAAATTAAACAGATATAATGGGGGGGGGACAAATGGGAGAGTACAGAGACAGGTTGAGGGTAGAAAGGATATTAAGGGGGAACAGATTTCTGCCTCAGAATAATGGCAATTTACATAAAGCAGACCAATCATCTTAATAGGAAGACTAAGAAAATCAGGTCAAGTTATTTTTTAAAATCCACTTGAAGGCACAGAGAAGATAATACGGCAGTGAAGAATTACAGGGCCAAGTTCTAGGAGAAGAAAAGCCAGGGAGATGGGCCAAACATTGGAGCTGCTTTCTCCCCCAGGGCATCTGCTAATTCCAGAAATGGCAAATGAAGGATGGATAAACTTAGCTGAGATTTTGATGGTCTCACAGACCTAGAAGCAAAATATCACTACAGGGGCTATACCAAGAAGGACAGGTCTTCATAAATTCTCCACAGTTTGGATAGAGCCTGTAAAAGACAACATCATAGGAATAAGGATGAACTGGAAATACCCTGGTGTTGTACACAGATTGAAACCCAGCGTCAAATCATCTTAATCTCTGACATTAGATTGACATGATTGAGGATTCTGAGTATCACTAGCAGCCTACAGAAGGGAAATAAAAGTCAAACATAAAGTCTACCTGGAGAACGACAGCATGATGTTATGCCTCCAATTACTTCTATAATTTTTCACATACAATGTTCAGTACTCAAAAGGAATTGTACAATTATTTTTAGGGAACTGTTCAGCAGTATCAACAAAAGCTAAGTGTACACCTATTCTATGACTCAGAAATTCCACTCCAAGAGAACTAGTATAAATGTTTACCAAAAGATATTTATAACAATATTCATAATAAGCCAAGACTAAAAATCATCCTCATTAACAAGAAATGAATAAATTACAGTACATTGACATAATGGAATACTAAAGAGCAATAAAAAAGAATGAACTACTGAAATACAACAACATAGGTGACTCTCACAGACATTTGGCTGAGTGAAAAAAAGCCATATTCAAAGGAATACATATTTATGATTTAATTTATATGAATTCCAAAACCAGACAAAAGTAATCAATGCTGACAAAAGTCAGAATAGTGATTATCTTGAGGGGGGTGTGACTGGTAGAGGCACAAGGAGACCTTTTTGGATGCTGGAAATGTTCTCTATCTTGATGAATGGTGCTTATGGATGTACACAAATGTGAATAATCATTGAAGGGTACACTAAGGATTAAAATTAGTATACTTTAGACACTAAGAACAGCTAAGAAAATCTTCAAAAAGAATAAACCTGGGATAAACAACAAAGTCCTAACGTATAGCACGGGGAACTATATTCAAAATCTTGGGTTAAACCACAATGGAAAAGAATATTTTAAAAAAGAATGTATATATGTGTAGAACTGAGTCCCTCTGCTGTACAGCAGAACTGGCACACCAATGTAAATCAACTATACTTCAATTAAAAAATAATAAATAAGTAAAAGTGAAAAAAAAAAGAATAAACCTGGAGGGCTTAAACTACCAGATACCAAAACTGAAGCTCCAGTAATTAAGAAAGCATAATATTTATGCAAGGACCATGAAACAAAATAGAAGATCTATTTTAAAAAATCCACGTATGTAGGCACTTAATTTGTGATAAAGTAAACATTACAGAGCAATGGGAATAAAAGTTTCTTCACCAAATGGTATTGCTCAATTAGATATACATAAAATAAAAATAAAATGTTACCCCTTCTTCATACCACATATAAAAATAAGAGCCAAGGGGACTGTAAATCTGAATGTATATGGTAAAGAAATAAGGTTTCTAGAAAATTATATAGAATATCTTCATAACTTGGGGTAGGGAAAAAAAATTCTTTAACATGACCCAAGAAAAGCACTAAACATAAAGGAAAAGATTAATAAATCAAACTACATTATTAAGTCAGACTATATTAAAAATAAACTTGTTCACCAAAAGAACAAGAATCACTAATGGATTAAAAATGCAAGCCACAGAGTGAGAAGCTACTTGCAACACATATAACTGACATAAAGCTTATTAACTAGAAAATATAGAGAAGTCCTACAAATTAGTAAGAAAATAATAAACAACCAAAAGGAGAAATGAGCAAAAGACAAGCATTTCACACACAAATACAAAAAGATGTCCAAAAACGATGATGTCATTTATTGTCACGGAAATGCAAAATGAAACCACTGTTCACTCACCATAATGACTAAAATGAAAAAGTCTGGCAATGTCAGGAGTTGGCAAGAGAGAAGAGAACTAGAGGTTCTGTTCTAGGGGTTCTGTGGAGAACAGAACTTTCATCAATGGCAGCGTGTATACTGATAGAGAAACACTGGAAAACTGTTTGGCATTGTCTACTCATACTGACCCTAAGACTCAGCAATTCCACTTCTATATATATTCCAAATAGGTGTGCATGCTCATGAACATCAAGGCATGTAATCAAGAATGTTCACAGCAACTTTATTCATAACAGCAAAAACTAGAAATAACCTAAATGCCCCTTAATATCTGTAAATAACAGAATAAATGAATTGGAGTAGAGTCACATAATGAAGATACTATATAGCAATAAAGATAAATGAATTAGTTATCAAAACACAAATCAGTTTCTCAGCAAAATGCTAAGCAAAAGAAGCCAGGGACAAAAGAATTTGCACATTACAATTCCATTTATTTAGTGTTCAAAAACAGGCAAAACTAAATGACAATATTAGACGTTAAAATGGAAATTCCTTTGTGGAACACAGAGGAAATAGAGATTAGGAGGTGGTATAAGGAAGGCTTTCTGAAGTTTTGGCAATGTTCTAATTCTTGACCTAGGTTGTAGTTACACAGGTATTCACACTGTAATATTTCAGTGAGCTACAAATGAATGCTTCCAGTTAGAGATAGTAGGTTAAATGTATGCATTAGCTTTTGTTCCCTTCTGAACCCTCACTAAAAGAATAAAAGGATTAAACACACACACACATACCAACTCACAATGACAAAACTAAAGAGAAAACAGTTTGAACAAAAATGGTAACTGAGTTAACAGCCTGGAGAAAGAATCTTAAGCCAATAGAGAGGAAAGCTTAGAAGCAAACCATTTTATACTAACGAACTCCTAAGAGACGTAGCAATTGGTGGTGCTAGGTACCTCTGGAAATGACAGAATCAGTGGGGTTAAAAACCCGAGTAATAACTGAAAGTTGAAGAAGCAGTCAAACCCCAGATCCTTCTTCCAATTTACACCACTAGGAAACTGCCCTTCCCCATTCCCAGGCAGGTGACTGGAAGTTATTCTCTAGAGAGTTGGAGCAGAGGTGGGAGGGAGGGGGGGAATGGAAGTTTATTAGGGAAAGGAGAAGAAGAAGGAGAGGGAAGAAGAGGGTTAGGAGGAAGAGAAAGAGGAGGAGAAGTAATAGTAGTAGTAGTTGTCTTCACTGGAATGGAAACAGCAGGTACAACTGACAGCAGGGGTAATACTATATGAAAACAGGTAGATTAAGAGTCTGTTATACAATGAGATTTTACTACAGCTTCTTCCACTACAAGGTTCTATAAACAGGTCGCCAAGTATATAGCCTCTAGGAGAAATATGTGAATGATTCTTTTACTGAATATGACCAGCTGAAGAGAAAAGATACAAAAAGATAGTGACATAATTTCCAATAAAATGACCCAGAGAAATCACCTACAATAAAGTACACATTGACAATCTGCATCCAGGAGGAACCCCAACAGACTTAGCAATTAGTGGTACCAGGCACCTCTGGCACATAACTTCCAAAAGCATTTCAGTCTTCTATTCTTAAATATGAATAGATGGCCAATAATTTGATGAAATATGAAAGGCAGAAGCAAAAACACAAAATAAAAGCGAAGACTAGAATTTTCAAGTCTCTCCAAACCTCCCTTCCATAAAAACATATGCAGCAATTGCACAGCAGAAAACTACAGACATTTACAATAAAATAAGATGACAAGATATCTCCACAAACCCTAAGATAAAGCAGATGATGACAAACCACCAGCAACCACAAAACCTGTGAGGTATCAGCATCTATCTACGCAGGAGAAGCAGAAGAAAGCAAGGGAGTATAAAGGGCCTGGGAAGAGTTACTCTAAATACCCAACTGGTACTCAGTAGGAAGAAGTAGATCAATCTGAGAAAAGCAGTTGAAATTGGAAGGGTGTTTGTCCATTCCAATAGCAGGTGAGTTCAAAAGAGTACAGTAAGGTCCAAAGGTGGTAAAGTAGTCTGGTAGCCTGTAAGAACTACAGAAACTGAACACCCAGGGCTCCTGGACAGGATGGAGCACAAGAAACCAGGAAAAACGGTAGAGAACAGAATACAAAATAAACAGGATAAAAATGTAGAAAGAGAAAACGCAGAAAAAGAAACAACAGCAGAAAAAAACTATCAAAAGTGGAATGGAACAAAGGCAGAAAATTCCAGAAAGCAAGCCACCATACTTTGAACACTATATAAGGGAGCTTGGTGAAGCTATAAAAAATTATCCTAAATCACGCTTCCTTCTAAGAATTCACGGGAAAAAATCTAAATTAAGAATGAGCAAAGAAAAGGATCACAGTCAAACACATACCAAGTTCTTGTTTAAAAGATAATAATAGTGAGCAAAAGAAAAAAGTTCCTACAGTGAAAGCATCCAAAAGACATGCTTTCAAAATAAATAAAAACTATAATCTACTACTTGAAAATTAAGGAAGTAATATAAGATATTAAGCAACTACATAAATCAAATTTAGAAAAACACAGAAGAAAGATGGTAATAACTTAGGAAAGAAGCAGAAATAGAGAAGGAAGTTGTTTCAGAAACGAAGATTAAACTAAAGCAAATAATCACAACAGACAGTATCTTAAAAGAAATAAAAGAACAAAAAGTTGTTTTAATCAAAAAGAAACAATAAGATTTTAAAATACGAGTAAAAATAACAAATACTAAACATGCAAAAAATATCCAACATAGACCCTGATGAAAAACACTAAGGCAAAGAAAGAAAATAAATATTAAACGGTATATATAGTTCATGAAACTTTACAGAAATGAAAAAAGATTACAAACTACAAATGAAGGAGAATGCACTGTACCTAAGAGTACCAAGCCATAAAAAGCAACTTCAGGACATATTCTAGTAACATTACTACACTTTAAAAATAAATTAAAAAGTTTTAGGCCTCTAGGCAAAAAAACAAAAATGATTCATAAGTGAAAGAACATTAAACTGTGAGAAAATAATGTGAATACCTGAGGGAGAATTGGGGTTAAGTTAAGCAAAACAAAAAAACTAAAACTATAAAACTAAGCAAAGGAAAGTAATTATTAGTTCAAGTGAAAACAAAATCCTTGCAGAAAAAGTATGATAGTATATATACCACATGGTTCAGCCATAATACTTTTTACATGATCTTAACAATATAATCTAAAATTATGATATAACTGTATTAAGAGAAGAGAAAGACAGAAAATGGGCATGTATATATTTTGAGAGCAAAGAGAGAACATATGAAAACTATTTAAATCCTCATTTTTCATAAGAGAAAGGAGAAATAATGTCCAATATTTAAAAATCAAACGTTTCAAATGCAGTATAAGCATGTTGGAGACAATGGAGGTGAATACAAAGAAAAACAATTTTAAAAAAAAGAAAAGCAGTCGTTAGGGGAGTAGGAAATGATGGAGGATAGGGATGTTACAGGACTGCTGTTTGCAATCAGCTCTGTAGACTATATGTAACTCTGCTATGAAGAAAATTAAAATAATTCTATAACCAATTAAAAATATAATTTCAATATAATTAAAAACCAGACTTAAGGTAAGACATTAATATTTACATATATGCATATGTATGTATGTATGCACCTTGCCTGACAGCAAGTCCTACAGAATAATAAAATTAATTGCCTGGTAGTTCTCTGGGTGAAAAGTTCTAACACCATGTGCACAATGTGCTTACCCTTTCCAGTCTGAAGAACTTGCCTTGCTTTGACACTGCAAATTCAGTACTTGTAAATTGGACAGAAGAAAAAGTTCCACTTTCTTTTCAAATAAATAAATATTAAAAACAAAAACCATTTCATAAAGGAAAGTAAAAGGTTAAAAATAAAGCCAAAGAAGGGAATAGCCCTTTTATAAGGGATATAAGTAAAACAAAAGTACCCCACACTAGCCAGAATCATTCTGGAAGGGGCCAAACACAAGCAGAATACAGCCAATAAAACGTCAATCAAAATATTACATGGGTGTTTAGTATTGCCAGGTATTATTTCTGTGAACAAATTACAGTGAAGAAAAATAAACACAGCTGTTAACAAAATATATTTCCAAATATAGTTTTTAATTCCAATAAGTTTGCTAAAGGTATCAGTGGTCTCAGAAGTATCAGTGATCTCAAGAAGAGTATAAAGTTTAAAAACAAAGGGTTTAAATAGAAAACAAATTTAAGATTTGTGTCAATATACTATATACCTTCTGAACCTACCATTGACACAATGAATCACTGCCAAAGTGAAGTAATGAAATAAACAATACAGGCAGAATTGTTATTGAAACTCCTCAACTGTAAAGAAGTGGCCTGAAAAGTAATTGCTTGGGTTTAATTAGTTTATATTTTATCACAAGAACATAGATTAACTTCTAAAGAGAAAACTATTTCCTAGTTTCTATAAACAGTGTTCTACTCTTTTATATTTAAAAATATATATTTTGGCAAAAATACTTCAAGAAGAAAAGACCTTAAATTATTAATGGAAAAGTTTTTAGAGAACTAATGTTCCTGGAAACCAAATAATAGGTTCATGTAAATTACATCTCCTGGAACATATAGTATAATTAATTCCATTTTACAGTTGCTCTTTCTTATAACTAATGACAATTTCCCTCCTTCTGTAAAAATTGTCATTTTCACATGTACTTTCAACCCAAGTTACAAAGTAAATGTACTCCAGTACTCCAGAAATCTTAGTCCCATGGAGCAAATCAAAAGCTACCATAAACACCTTGAGAGAGAGTGCCAGAATGCCATTAACACTCTGTACCAGCAAGAGTAATTGCTATAACAATTTCCAATAAATGCCTATTTACCTGCCCTAACTGCAAGGGCGAACTGCTGGGAATGCATCTGCCATCATGGATTTAAAATATGAATCCTGAGTCCTACAAGCTCTCCTGACCACTGAGGCAGGGACTCTCTCATTTATAGACACTGAAGGATTTATTCTCAGCCTTCAAATCTTCACCTGAAAGCATTCTGAATACCCCAGACACCAGGTAAGCACTAATTTCCAGAAGCTGAAAAGCAGAGGCTATAATGAAACTGCTATTTTTCCCTACAGGCGAGAGAAAACAATAGGGACAGCTAGTAATCTACTGCAATATAAATAAAGATCGCATCTTCTCTTTATCCAAACGAGAATGAAGCCAGAGCAGCTATTATTATATTACAAATTTTCAAATACAAAATACATCTCCTAATCAAAGGATTGTATACTACAAACAGGTATCTCTCAGTAGGACAGTTCCAACACTCATGAAAACAGTAATGAGAGGCAGTTATACGATGCATTTATGAGATTTTATTTAACTCCTTGAACATCAAATACCTAGTATGTGTCAAGTATTGTCATATGCACACAACAGCTACAAAAAAGGAAAAGTCAATGCTCTTATGAAATTATCACTCTAATGAGAGAGAAAATAAAAAAATAAATAATATATCAGTGCTAGGAAGAAAAACAGGAGGACCATTCATCCCTATTTGCCCTGAGCAGTACCCTTTTCACAGCTGTTGTCTTGGTGGAAATACTAAAAACACACTCTTTTACTCTCAAAGTATTCTGGTGTAGAAGATATAATAACCTTAAAGATAATGGGATAGAGATTGAGATATTGACCAAACGGGGGAGCTATTTTTAAATACTTTGGTGAGAAAAGATCTCTCGTTATAATGATAAATTTGAGGACTGACTTGGAGAGAAGTGAGGGAGCAGGCAAATCCATAGCTGTAGGAAGAGCTTTTCAGGCAGTGTATTTGTGGCAGTATGTAGCTGACCCCTGAACAATGCAGAAGCTAGGGGTGACCATCCTCCTGCAGTTGAAATCCGCATATAGATTACAGTCGGCCCTCCACATCAGTTCCTCCATATAAATGGTTCCTCCGAATCTGCGGTTCAGCATCCACAGGTTCAACCAACCACAGATCATGTACTGTAGTATTTACTATTGAAAAAAATCCGTGTATAAGTGGACCTGCACAGCTCAAACCCACGTTGTTCAAGGGTCGAGTGTACTGTGTACGTGTGACAGAGTATGTTTGTGTGTGTGTGTGTGTGTGTGTGTGTGTGTGTCTGTAGAAGAAAATCTACAAAGTTTCAGTGAAAAAGGAAGAAACTCCAGTTTCAATAGAGTAGTCTATAAAGTAGAAAATTTTTCATTCTCTTTCTCGCCTAAAAATGGTTCCCAGGAAATGGCTTTAGTCATAATTAATTTTAGTCTGGTAGATTCCAGGATTAAAACCATTTCCCTAAAGAGAATGCCTTCTCTATGAATGTAAAATAGCCCTATATGGCTTTTAATGTCATTGGCCCTTAATATCACTTTATATTTATACATCATAAATATATATTTCCCCAGAAGCTTGGTGATTCCGGGGTGCAGATATGGTATGAATGGAACTTGGCAGTTCCCCAATAATAAGAGTAATAATAATAACACACCACCAATAAAAATAAACAAGGGACATTTTAAGTGTTTACTGTGTGCAAGGGACTGTTCTAAGCATTTTATCTGAGGTTACTCAAGTATCTGACCATTTATCAGACTGCCCAGTTAAGGGGGTCTTTGAATCTCCTTGAGCATTTGTACCATCTATCAAAGAAAAAATAGATCCTTACCTCTCAACATACACAAAAATTAACTCAAAGTGGACCATTGGCCTAAATGTAAGGGATAAAACTATAAAATTTGTAGAAGAAAAGAGAAAATTTTTGTGACCTTGGGTAAGGCAAAGACTTCATCAAAAACATGATACATAAAAGAAAAAAATTGATAACCTGGACTTTATAACTTTTGTTCTTCAGAACACCCCATTAAAAGAATGAAAAAAATAAGCCACAGACTGGGAGAAAATATTTACTAATCATATATCTGATAAAGAACTTATATTTAGAATATTTTTAAATACAAAAAAAAACTTACAATTCAGTAAGAAGACAAACTACCCAGTTCAAAAATGGGCAAAATATTTGCACAAGCATTTTATAAGAAAAAGCTACATGAATAGCTCATCTGCACTTGGAAAGATGCTCAACAGTATTAGTATTAAAAGGAAAATTAAAAATACATTGAGAGGGCTTCCCTGGTGGCGCAGTGGTTGGGAGTCCACCTGCCGATGCAGGGGACACGGGTTCGTGCCCCGGTCCGGGAGGATCCCGCATGCCGCGGAGCGGCTGGGCCCGTGAGTCATGGCCGCTGAGCCTGCGCGTCCGGAGCCTGTGCTCCGTAATGGGAGAGGCCACAACAGTGAGTGGCCCGCGTACCGCAAAACAAAACCAAAACCAAAAACAAACAAACAAGCAAAAAACTACATTGAGATACCACTACACATCTATATATTCCAAAAAGACTAACAATATCAAGTCTTGGGGATGATATGGAAAATCTTCATATGTTGCTGGTGGTAATGTAAAATGGTACAGTAACTTTAGAAAACAGGCTGACAGTTTCTTAAAAAGTTAAACATATACTTAGGATACAACCCAGCATGTATCCATATACTCACAGCAACATTGCTCATAATAGCCAAAAACTTGAAACAATCCAAATGTTCATCAAATGGTGAATGGAAGGGGAAAAAAAATTCCATACAAGATGAATATTATTCATAAATAAAATGGAATGAACTACTAATATGTAGAACAACATGAACAAACCTCAAAAACATTATTCCAAGTAAAAGAAGCCAGGCACAAAGGACTAAATGTTGTAAGAACCCACTTATATAAAATTTCTAGAAAAGAAAAATATACAAAGATAGAAAATAGATCAGTGGTTGTGGGGACTGGAAGTGGGCATAGAGACTGAGTACAAGCAGGCGTCAGAACTTTTGGGGTGATGGAAACATGCTAAATTGGACTGTGATGATGGCTCACAACTATATATATTTTCTAGAAATCACTTAACTACAGTTACAATGGGTAAATTTTGTGATACGTAAGTTATACCTCACTAAAGCTATTAAAGTAAGGAAAGGAAAGATGACACTACCTTTCCTACAAGAACAGTATTTCAGGGTCATCACATTGCTGATAAGGAAAATATCTGTTAGAGAAGAATTCCAGCTAACACATATAGAAAAAATTAACAGTATTAGAAAAATCACATTTGGTAACCCCTAATGAAAAGACGGGTCTCAAGGAATGCTGAAGCTGTTCGATGAAAGGCGGTAGAGGAGGTTTATCATGGAGGAATCAGGCTGATGCTGCCTGGAGGCAAAAGATAAATCTTAATATCACTAAACTTAAGACAATCAGACATTATATGCCGCTTGATATGATGCAATAATAAGTACAGAGCACCAATTATGAAGGATTCTTGCCAAAAAAACAAAATAAGCCTGAATCGAACCAAACCTTTAGGTCTAATTTTCAGTTTACATAATATAAGTGACGAATAAGCTAAACAACACTTTGAGGAAGCAGCAGCCAAATCCAAACTGTAGGACATTCTAAAGGACCTGATTTTTCTAACAAATTCACGGCATTAGGAAAAAAAAAAGTGAGGGACACTACTACAGAAAAAAATAAACTGAAGGGCTAAACAGCCACATACATATGTGAACCACGCCTTGATGGGATCCTGATTTTTAACAAACTGTATAAAGACATTGTGGTGGCAATTGGAGAAACCTGCATAATGACTAAGTATTTGATGTTATTAAGGAATTAATATTAATTTTGTTAGGTATGATACCAATATAGTGGTCATATTTTTTTCAAAAAAGCCTTTATCAATTAGAGGTCATGCCAGAATATTTGCAGTGAAATAATGTATGTATAGAATTTGCTTTTAAATATTCCAACATTTTTTTAAGTGGCAGGGTAAACATATAATACAATGGGCAAAATGTCAAAAAACTGTTGAAGCTGACAGGTATATGAGACTTCATCATTCCATCTTTTCCACTTTTAGTATAGCTTTAATTTTTCATATTAATAAGGTTAGGGGACAACAAAAAACTGCAAAGCTGAGAGGAAATTAAAAGTAAAAGAAAAGGGGCCCAAAGCTTACAAGAGAGATCAGGGATAAAGACTGCTGTGGAAGCCATCAGAAGATAGGTAAAACATGAAGCCAAGTCTTTGGAGAATATCATATAAGGAGAGAGTAGAAACTAAGTCAAAAGAGATCAGAGAAGTGAAGCCAGAGGAATTTGAGAAAGATACCAAAAAGTGGACTGTCAGTGATGAAGGAGGAAACCTAAGAGAAAAAGTGAATCAGTGAAATCAAGACAAGAAAGATTCCAAATAATAATAACCACCAAGTACTCTTAGAGACCCTAAATTTCAAATAAAATAGGAAAAATTATGTTTTTTAACAAAAGAACTTCAGAATGATAAGGGAAATAATTATCTTCATATTTCCTAAGATACGCAATTTCTGAGATACTGAACAAGATGTTCAAGAAAATTAAAAGTCATTACGCACTGGCACCAAGTTGCCACCTCACTAGTCTGCCATAGTGGAAGACAGAATACCAAGTGCAAGAACAGCTATAAAAAATAAATACGATATTGACATTAGCCATAAAGAGTTCTTTAAACTATTACTATTAACTCCCTGAAGGTAAAACAATGAGCCAGCCCTATTTCTACCCATATGCCCAGATTCTATCTAGCATGGTTCCAGGCTGCATGTTTCTATATTGCTAGAGTCCCAACGGGGTGCAAAAGGTATGGAAGGGACAGTTGACATTGATGATGCTCAATATTGTTGGCGTTTTGAGCCACAATTATATATTAGACCAATATGGTAATCCCTAATCCCTTTCTGATTACAAGGATAAATAACAGAGCTTTTCATTTCATACTCAGAGCTCAAATAACATATTCCCAAACGTATACCTTTGCATTGCTGCTCTCACAAAAAACTGGATCTTTTTATAGTTGATCCCTAGTACTTTGAAGAATTTACTGTTAACCACAGCCTTGAATACATCACTTTCAAATAATTTATTAACATATTGCATACAATACAAAATGCAAAAGCATATATATTTTAAGCTACTATTACTTCAATCTTCTATTATTTACTCTCTTGATTTGCAATACAGTGAGGTTAAAGACATATTTTTGTTTGCAGGGCAAAGTCCCACCTAACATGAATCTCAGTTCTTACATCATTAACAGCTCATATCATTTTAATCAATAAATAGTTCAGATAAGTCTTTTTGTTATTCACAGATCAAACACAGAAAAAGGAAAAATTCCCCATCTCTCTGCAGCACACGTAGTTTTTATTATTTCCAGGTATATTCCAAAATTCTAAAAAGTGTAAAAAACTTCTCACCTCAAGAGTTTTGAAGTTCTTGTTTGACCCTTTTTGACTTTTATCTAACTCAGGATTAAAGAGCATGATTCTAAAATCTCTTAGAATCAGAAATTAAAAGTTAAAAACTTACTTTCAAGCTGTGCAACCACATCTCCAGGGTCTACTGCTTCAGGGAACACCTATAGTGAGAGAAGGCAGAGGGAAGCAGGATAGAGAAGAGAACGTAAAAGGAAGACATATATGAAATAGTTTTTGTGTTTTCCTTCTCATTCCCAAAATATTCCTTTCCCAACCAAAGAAACTTCTGACATTATTGAGAACTGTCACTTCCTCTCTGCTTCCCATGATCAGTATACAAGATTTTACCAACAAACAAAAATTACATCTGGCTCTGCCTCCCTCTCCAATTTGATCTGCTAGCAGTCCTCCCTTTGTTACCACGGTCATACTTGCCTCCTTGGTGTTCCTCCAGCTCATCAAGCTTATTACCAACAAGACACCTTTATACTTTCTGTTCCTCTGCTTAGAATGCTTTTACCCTAGACCTTTAAATAACTGATACTGTCTCATAATCCAGGCTCAGTTTCAATGTTATTGCCGTCTCTGACCACCCTTTAAAATAAAGAATCCCCCTAATCCTTCTGTCCCCTTACCCTCCCTTTATTCTCTTCATGACACTTACTACTTACTTGATTATTGTCTGTTTCACCTATTACAATGAAAGCTCCAAGAGGGGAGCATGTTTGTTTTTTTTACCCAGTGCCTAGAACAGTGCATGGAACAGAGCAGGTACTCAGTAATTATCTGTGGAGAAGAGGAAGGAGAAAAAGGAAGGAAGGAGGGAAGGAGGAAAGGAAGGAAGGAGGGAAGGAAGGAAGGAAAGAGGGAAGTAGACAAGGAGAGAAGGAAAGGAAAAAGTGAGAAATACAATTGGTAATAATTACCCCAAAGCACCAGATTCAGGGGGGAAAAAAGAAAAGAGACTTATAGAAAGAAGCACCACATGACAGTCATAAGCAAAATATGACCTATTCTTACCTATTAATATCTCCCCTATCTCTTCTATGAAAATGATTACTTAGAATTCAAGGTGCTATATTTTACATAAAGACCACTAAGACAATTTTAGAAGTAAACTGGTCCATCACGAAATAGAGGCAACTGATTCAATGTGTAATATAATGTATATTTATTTTCAAGCTTCCAGATTTAAGTTACAAATCTCCTTTTGAATTAAATCAAAGTGCATAGTCAACAACAGTAATATGTGTTTTTCAAAATTTGGAACCACTTTGATTTTTTATTGGTTAACATTTGATTGGATATTTGAACTCACCTTTTCAAACACCATTCTGGCATTGAAGACCAGTGGAAAACTGGCTGGGACACATTGTGTCTTTTTGTATTGGCCAAACACACAGATGCTAAGATAGATGTCCTCCTTGTCTTTCAGCACCACTCCTGGGCAAGTTACCTGAAAGAAATTAGACAGATGAACATGACTGCTTCATGAATTCCCTGAACTACTGTACTAAAATAACTTACCAAACATTACATAAAAACACTAGTCTGCTAAGCTAATAAAAATATGCACAAGTTAAAAAAAAAAGGAGAGATTCTAGTATTTACAGAGTTAAATGAAATGCCTTTATAACTTCCATCCCTCTGAGAAATCTATGATTTTCCACTTGGTTATCTGTGCTCTATGTACTGGCTCTTGGGACAGACACTAATAGTTTTAAACAGTAAGCCTCAGGCTCCCACTTTATGTAGAATGCTGACATAAACTTATTCAGCATCATTTAATCACAAAGGATTAAGACTCAGCAGAAATAAAGCACAATACTAGAGGACAAAAAAAAATACCAAAAAAAGCACAAATCTGACCTGTATCACCCTAAGTCGCAGCCCATATACACCCTCATCAAAGAAATATGACAAACCTTCAAAGCAAGTGAACTGTAAGTTTCTAGCCCAATGAAATATTTTTTAAATATAAAACTGCACTTAACTATTCTCAGGACCGACACAAGGTATAGGCATAAGATGTAGGGTTTCTAAAAAATACATAGCACAGTCTCTCCAGTTCCTGCCATATTTCATTGTCAGTGATCAACCATACCCTTACTAGGCTATTGAAGATTCTCTAAGATTTGAATCCAACTTATCATATAGCAATATTACTTGACACCTCCTAAAAATACCATCAAAGTATATTTTTTATTGTTTTCTGAACGCACACATTACTTTCTTGCCTCGCATTCTTCCATTATCTGGGTTACTGCTCATTTCTACTCCATGCCATCTCCTCCTCATCTCCTTCTACCTCCCAAGGCTTACATTAACTGCCATCCCATACACAAAACTTCTCTTGATTCACCAACTGTCACTATTCAATTCAATCTAATTCAAACATTTATTGTGAATTTATTATAGTCAAGTAAATAGTTTTAAATTCTCACAGCATTTTATAGTTCTCTTAAGGCCCTAATTATTGTCTCTATGCATTTTAATGAAGTGGGTACACCTCACCTATTTTATTTGATTATAAATTCCCTGAGAACAGAAACTCTAATTTCCTCATCAATGTACCCCAAAACACAGACTTTCCATATTAAGAAGCAGCTCAGAAATTATCTAGTACAGCTTCGAATTTTTTATATAGGGAAACGACAGAGACCCAATAAAGTGAAGGTGATTAACTTACTTAAAGTCACACAATAAATGAGTCAATACAATACACTCAAAGTACTTAGAACAGTGCCTGACAGTGCTTTAAATAAATACTAGTGGGCTTCCCTGGTGACGCAGAGGTTAAGAATCCACCTGCCAATGAAGGGGATACGGGTTCGGGCCCTGGTCCAGGAAGATCCCACATGCCGCAGAGCAACTAAGCCCATGTACCACAACTACTGAAGCCTGCACGCCTACAGCCCGTGCTCTGCAACAAGAGAAACCACTGCCATGAGAAGCCCATGCACCACAAAGAGGGGTAGGCCCCACTCGCCACAACTAGAGAAAGCCCACGCACAGCAACAAAGACCTAACATAGCCAAAAATAAATAAATAAATAAAAATAAATGTATAAAAAAAATAAAAAAATAAATACTATAGTTATTATTAGAATGAAAACCACTATCATCTACCATCTTAATATAGACTATTGCACTGAATAAATGACTAAGACTTCATGTCCCTCTGTAAACAGCAGTTAAGATTATTTTCTATGCTAGCTATTTTGACTCCATCTACCCCTTATTCTATTTTCTACTTTTGTCCTAATAATTCACTATTGATTATTAAAATCAAGGCCCTCAGAAATCTCATTCTGTCCATCAGCTTCATTTTCTATTCTGCCTCATTTAAACCAAACCTGTTAAGAGTACCTCTAAGTCTGTGTTATGCCTACAGATGAGGCTGGTCCAAATTGAGATGGACAGTTAATGTAAAATACAAGATTTTGAAGACTTTTGAAGACTTGCTCAAAAATATTTTAAAGAATGTTTACAAAACAAGTGTAAAAAAACTCATTAACAACTTTTACACTAATTACATGTTGAAAGGATAATACTTATGCTGACTTAAATAAAATTACTGTTAAAATTAATTTTATCACTTCTTTTAATTATTTAATGTAGCTAGGGGAAAATTTTAAATTATATCCTTGGCTCAAATTATACTTCTATCGGACAGCACAGCTCTAACTGTCCTCACTGAAAAATACTGAGTCTCTTTCCAATTTGTAGTATATTTAAGAAGACATGACATTTTTCCTTAGCCACAGTTCTATAAATTCTGTCATTCTTTAAAGGAATACCATGGAAAGTTCCATAAAGAAGGCATCAAAAGAGGGGTTAAAGAAAATCCGACGGAACAAATATAAAACAAATAGCAAACTGGCTGGCTTAAACCAATCATATGGATAATTACATGAATGTAAATATCTTAAGTATTGTAATTAGAAGGCAGAAATTATTAGACTGGATAAAAAAGCAGAACACAATATGCTAGCCTGCAAAAACACAATTTTAAAGATTACGACATACATAGAAAAAGTATTTTCATAATAGTAGAGTAAATATCTCCAAAATCAGCCCCTCCACAGAGAAGCTGAATAGATATTTTTCCAAAGAAGATATACAGATGGCCAACAGGCACATGAAAAGATGTTCAACATCACTAATTGTCAGGGAAATGCAAATCTAGACCACAATGAGATACCACCTCACACTCGACAGAATGGTTATTACCAAAAAGACAAGAAACAACAAGTGTTGGTGAAGATATGGAAAAAAGGGAACTCTCACACACTGTTGGTGGGAATGTCAACTGGTGCAGCCATTATGGAAAACACTATATCGAGGGTTCCTCAAAGAACTAAAATAGAACCAGTTATAGGATCCAGCAATTCCACTCCTGGGTACTTATCTGAAAAAAAAGAAAATACTAATTTGAAAAGGTATATGGGGACTTCCCTGGTGGCGCAGTTGTTAAGAATCCTCCTGCCAATGCAGGGGACACAGGTTCGAGCCCTGATCCAGGAAGATCCCACATGCCACGGAGCAACTAAGCCCGTGCACCACAACTACTGAGTCTGTGCTCTGGAGCCTGCGAGCCACAACTACTGAGCCCACGTGCCACAGCTACTGAAGCCTGAGCTCCTAGAGCCCGTGCTCCACAACAAGAAAAGCCACTGCAATGAGAAGCCTGTGCACCACAACAAAGAGTAGCCCCCCAGTCATAACTAGAGAAAGCCATGCACAGCAACAAAGACCCAACGCAGCCACAAATAAATAAATATAAATAAATAAATATTTTAAAAAAAGAAAAGATATATGTACCATGTTCATTGCAGCACTATTTACAACAGCAAGATATGAAAGCAACCTAAATATCCATCAATAGATGAATGCATAAAGATACACACAAACACATCCCCCCACACATACACACAGGGATATTACTCAGCCATAAAAAAGAATACAATATTGCCATTTGCAACAACATGGATGTACCTAGAGGGTATTATGCTAAGTGAAATAAGTCAGATACAGAAGGAAAAAATACCATAAAGAAGACAAAACAAATGAACAAAACAGAGACACATAGATACAGAAATAAACTGGTGGTTGCCAGAGGGGAGGCGGTGTGTGGGGGGGGGGGTGGACAAAGTGGGTGAAGGGGATTAAGAGGTACAAACTTCCAGCTATTAAGTAAATAAGTAATGGAATTAATGTACAGCATAGGGAATATAGTCAATAATATAATAACTCCATATGGTGACAGACAGTAACTAGACTTATCCTGGTGATCATTTCATAATGTATAAAAATATTGAAACACTATGTTATACACCAGAAACTAATATAATATTGTATGTCAATTATAATTAAAAAATTATTGTAACAAATGGTGAATATTTACTATGAGCCCTAAATTAGACAGTATTGCTGTATAAATGCTAAATTTATTGTGTGGGGGAATTGTATTAAATTTATATAGGAGAATGTCCTTGTTCTTAGGAGATTTACCCTAAAATATTTAGTGGTAAAGTGTCTGAATGTAAGCAACTTCAAATGTTTCATCAATATATTTTTATGCCTATATCTCTACTTGTATCATAGAGAGAGATAAATAAATCAGATGTGAAACAAACAGAAAGTCAGCCCTCCGTAAAAGCAATGAGAACACCAACAACAACTGTCAAAATCAACTTTTTAGAGACCTAGAAATTAACCAGAAGTTTGCAACAATCTGAGGAGCATTTATTCAAGACAAATAGCTGAATTTTGGTAAAAACAGTGATATTGTGGTGTTTTAACATACTTTATTCCCAATTTCCTCTACTCAGGTCTGCTATAGCCTTGACAACCAAGACCCTTACAATCATGGTAGCCATGAAAACTAGCAGCCCTACAGCCACTGTAGGAAATCAGGTATAAAGCTACCCAAAAGCCCTAGCCTAAGGAATTGTCAACCACCATTCACAGGGCTTCTCTTTATTTGACTTGAATCAGAGCTTAGTCACAACAAACATCCTTTACCTGTGAGGCATTTGTCAGAAAAAAAAAAGCAGCTATTGTTTAACATCAGGGATGCCTGAGGCAGTGCCAGTTGGAGCAAACAATAAGTGACCAAAACACTTAAAAGGCAAAGCTGGAGAACTCTGCGTGTGTGTGTGTGTGTGTGTGTGTGTGTGTGTGTGTGTGTGTGTGTG
>NW_020837953.1:13037210-13133914 GCF_003676395.1 Aethalodelphis obliquidens | reverse complement strand
TGTGTGTGTGTGTGTGTGTGTGTGTGTGTGTGTGTGTGTGTGTGTGTCTGTGTGTCTGTGTGTCGGGGGGGCTGTCTTTGACAAGCTGTGATACATTCTTGGCAATTTAGAAGGTCACGCACACGTGCAGGGCTACAAGCATACCCAGAAATTACTTAAGGAAGCCCTAATCTCTCACTTCTGGTTGATCTTGAGGCTTTGAAAATGTTGGAAGTGAAGACTAAGAGTTGTACGTTACCTGCAGGGCATAGAAAGCATGTCCCAACATACTCAGCAATAGAGATACTCAGCAAAGACTGAGGGACTCACTGGTTCAAAGCATTTAAGGAAATATAAGCCCTGTCATTAGAGGGCCATGAAGCTAACTGAGCAGAGACTTCAATGGCCACACACAACAAAGAACATAGTCTTTACAGAATATAGACATTGCCTCAGGGAAGTAAATAAACAAACAAAAAGCAACAACAACAGCAAGAGAACAATAAACTCTGGGAAATAGAGGAAGTCTGATTTACACAGTTCCATATTATATTATTTAAAATGTCCAGTTTTCAACAAAAATTATGACATGTAAAGAAACAAGGGTATAACCCATACATGGAGGAAAAGGCAGTCCGCAGAAAATGTCCTTGAGGAAGCCCAGAAGCTGGGCTTACTAAACAAGAGCTTTAAATCATCTATTATAAATATGTACAAAGGACTAAAGGAAAACGTATCTAAAGATCTAAAGAAAAGTATGGCAATGTGGCAAAGACGTCTCATCAAATAAGGAATATCAATAGACATTATTTTAAAAAATAGAGATTTTAGAGTTGAAAAGTACAAAACAAATGAAAAATTCACTAGAGAAACTCAAGAGTAGATATAAGATAGCAGAAGAAAGAATAAATGAACCTGAAAATTTGTCAATTGAGATTATCCAGTCTGAGGTACAGAAAGAAAATAGAAAAATGAATAGTCTCAGAGACTTGTAGGAAACCATCAAGCACAGCAACATAGATATAACGGGAGCCTTAAAGTAGAGGAGAAACGGCCAGAAAGAATGTTTGCAGAAATGATGGATAAAAATGTCTGAAATTTAAAGGAAAACAATCTATACATCCAACAAACTCCAATAACTCCAAATCACACACATTGTAAACAGACGGTTCAAAGACAAAGATGAAGAGAGAATCTTGAAAGCAGGAAAAGTTAAATGATTCAGTAGGTACCAGAAATCCTCAACAGGAATAACAGCTGATTTCTCATCAGAAATATGAAGCCAGAAGAAAGTGCAATGACTTATTCAAAGTACTTAAAGAAGACTTTCAGTAGTTCAATATCCAGGCAATTCTCCTTCAAAAAGATGGAAAATTAAGACTTTCTCAAACAAAAACAGATAATCCATCACGAGCAGAACTTCCCTATAAGAATTATTAAAGAGAATCCTTCAGAGACCTTCAAGATGGTGGAGGAATAAGACATGGAGATCACCTTCCACCTCACAAATACATCAGAAATACATCTACATGTGGAACAACTCCTACAGAAAACCTACAGAACGCTGGCAGAAGACCTCAGACTTCCCAAATCGCAAGAAACTCCCCCACATATCTGGCTATGGCAAAAGAAAAATGAAAAAACAGAGACAAAAGAATTAGGATGGGACCAACACCTCTGGGAGGGAGCTGTGAAGGAGGAAAGGTTTCCACACAATAGGAAGCCCCTTCACTGGCGGAGATGGGGGTGGCAGCAGGGAAGCTTCGGAGGAGAGCACAGCAACAGGGGTGCAAAGAGCAAAGAGGAGAGATTCCCGCACAGAGGATCAGTGCCAATCAGCACTCACCAGCCTGAGAGGCTTGTCTGCTCTCAGTGGGTGGGGGCTGAGAGCTGAGGCTTCGGCTTCCGAGGTCAGATCCCAGGGAGAGGACTGGGGATGGCTGCATGAACACAGCCTGAAGGGGGCTAGTGCGCCACAGTTAGCCAGGAGGTAGTCAGGAAAAAGTCTGGAATTGGATAAGAGGCAAGAGACCACTGTTTCGGGGTGCGCAAGGAGAGGGGATTCAAAGTACCGCCTAAGTGAGCTCCAGAGACAGGTGCAAGCCGCGGCTATGAGCGTGGACACAAGAGACGGGCATGAGATGCTAAGGCTACTGCTGCAGCCACCAAGAAGCCTGTGTGCAAGCACAGGTCACTATCTACACCTCCCCTCCTGGGATCCTGTGCAGCCACTGCCAGTCCCGTGACCCAGGGACAACTTCCCTGGAAGAACACACAGCGCGCCTCAGGCTGTTGTAACATCATTGTGGCCTCTGCCACCGCAGGCTGGCCCCGCATTCCGTACCCTTCCCTCCCCCTGGCCTGAGTGAGCCAAAGCCCCCTAATCAGATGCTACTTTAACCCCGTCCTGCCTCAGCGAAGAACAGACGCCCTCCGGCGACCTACACGCAGAGGCAGGGCCAAATCCAAAGCTGAACTCCAGGAGCTGTGCAAACAAGGAAGAGAAAGGGAAATCTCTCCCAGCAGCCTCAGGAGCAGCAGATTAAATCTCCACAATCAACTTGATGGACCCTGCATCTCTGGAATACCTGAACAGAAGACGAATCATCCCAAAGTTGCGGAGATGGACCTTGTGTGATTTTGTCTGTATAGCTTTGCTTTTACCATTTGTCCAACGGTTCTGTCTGTCCGTTTTTCTGTTTGTTTGTTTTTTTTAGTATACTTTTTTAGCCCTTGTTATCATTGGTGGATTTGATTTTTGGTTTGCTTGCTCTCTTCTTTCTTTTTTTTTATTAGTTTTCAATATTTTTTAAATTTTTAATAATTTTTAAAAATTTTTATTTTAATAACTTTATTTTATTTTATTTCCCTTCCTCCCTCTCGCCCTCCGTCTCTCCGTCTCTCTCCCTCTCCCTCTCTCTCTCTCTCTCTCCCTCCCTCCCTCCCTCCCTCCCTCCCTCTCTCTCTCTCTCTCTCTCTCTCTTCTCTCTCTCTCTCTCTCTCTCTCTCTCTCTCTCTCTCTCTTTCTTTCTTTCTCCCTTTTCTTCTGACCCGTGTGGCTGACAGGGGTCTAGTGCTCTGGCCAGGTGTCAGGTCTGTGCCTCTGAGGTGGGAGAGCCGAGTTTAGGACATTGGCCCAACAGAGACCTCCCGGCTCCATGTAAGATTAAACAGCGAGAGCTCTCCCACAGATCTCCATCTCAATGCTAAGACCAGCTCCACTCAAAGACCAGCAAGCTACAGTGCTGGAGACCTTACGCCAACCACCTAGCAAGACAGAAACACAACCCCACCCATTAGAAGATAGGCTGCCTAAAATCATAATAAGGTCACAGACACCCCAAAACATACCACCGGATGCTGCCCTGCCCACCAGAAAGACAAGATCCACCCTCATCCACCAGAACACAGGCACCCGTCCCCTCCACCAGGAAGCCTACACAGCCCACTGAACCAACATTACCCACTGGGGGCAGACACCAAAAACAGTGGGAACTACGAACCTGCAGCCTGTGAAAAGGAGACCCCAACCACAGTAAGTTAAGCAAAATGAGAAGAAAGAGAAACATACAGCAGATGAAGGAGCAAGGTAAAAACCCACCAGACCAAACAAATGAAGAGGAAATAGGCAATGTACCTGAAAAAGAATTCAGAATAATGATAGCAAAGATGATCCAAAATCTTGGACAGAATGAAGAAAATACAAGAAACTTTTAACAAGGACCTAGAAGAACTAAAGAACAAACAAACAATGATGAACAACACAATAAATGAAATGAAAAATTCTCTAGAAGGAATCAATGGCAGAATAACTGAGGCAGAAGAACGGATAAGTGACCTGGAACATAAAATAGTGGAAATAAGTACTGCAGAGCAGAATGAAGAAAAAGGAATGAAAAGAAATGAGGACAGTCTCAGAGACCTCTGGGACAACATGAAACACACCGAAATTCAAATTATAGGGGGCCCAGAAAAAGAAGAGAAAAAGAAAGGGACTGAGAAAATATTTGAAGAGATTATAGTTGAAAATTTCCCTAATATGGGAAAGGAAATAGTCGATCAAGTCCAGGAAGCGTAGAGAGTCCCATACAGGATAAATCCAAGGAGAAACACGCCAAGACACATATTAATCAAACTGTCAAAAATTAAATACAAAGAAAAAATATTAAAAGCAGCAAGGGAAAAACAAGAAATAACATACAAGGGAATCCCCATAAGGTTAACAACTGATCTTTCAGCAGTAACTCTACAAGCCAGAAGGGAATGGCAAGACATATTTAAAGTGATGAAAGGCAAAATCCTAAAACAAAGATTACTCTATCCAGGAATGATCTCATTCAGATTCGATGGAGAAATCAAAACCTTTACAGACAAACAAAAGCTAAGAGAATTCAGCACCACCAAACCAGCTTTACAACAAATGCTGAAGGAATTTCTCTAGGCTGGAAACACAAGAGAAGGAAAAGACCTACAATAACAAACCCAAAACAATTTAGAAAATGGTAATAGGACCATACTTATCGATAACTACCTTAAATGCAAATGGATTAAATGCTCCTACCAAAAGACACAGACTGGCTGAATGGATACAAAACAAAGACCCATACATATGCTGTCTACAAGAGACCCACTTCAGACCTAGGTACACATACAGACTGAAAGTGAGGGGATGGAAAAAGATATTACATGCAAATGGAAATCAAAAGAAAGCAGTAGTAATTCTTATATCAGACAAAATAGACTTTAAAATAAAGACTATTACAAGGGACAAAGAAGGACACTACATAATGATCAACGGATCAATCCAAGAAGAAGATATAACAATTGTAAATATTTACGCACCCAACATAGGAGCACCTCAATACATAAGGCAAGTGCTAACAGCCATAAAAGGGGAAATCGACAGTTACACAATCATAGTAGGGAACTTTAACACCCAACTTTCCCCTTTGGACAGATCATCCAACCTGAAAATAAATAAGGAAACACAATCTTTAAACGATACATTAAACAAGATGGAATTAATTGATATTTATAGGACATTCCATGCAAAAACAACAGAATACACTTTCTTCTCAAGTGCTCATGGAACATTTTCCAGGATAGATCATATCTTGGGTCACAAATCAAGCATTGGTAAATTTAAGAAAATTGAAATTGTATCAACTATCTTTTCCGACCACAAACCTATGAGACTACATATCAATTACTGGAAAAAAATATGTAAAAAATACAAACACATGGCGGCTAAACAATACACTACTAAATAACCAAGAGATCACTGAAAAATCAAAGAGGAAATCAAAAAATACCTAGGAGCAAATGACAATGAAAACATGTTAACTCAAAACCTATGAGATACAGCAAAAGCAGTTCTAAGAGGGAAGTTTATAGCAATACACTCCTACCTCAAGAAACAAGAAACATCTTAAATAAACAACCTAACCTTACACTTAAAGCCATTAGAGAAAGGAGAACAAAAAAACCCAAAGTTAGCAGAAGAAATCATAAAGATCAGATCAGGAATAAATGGGAAAAAAAAGAAGGAAATGATAGCAAAGATCAATAAAACTAAAAGCTGGTTCTTTGAGACGGTAAACAAAATTGATAATAACCATTAGCCAGACTCATCAAGAAAAAAAGGGAGAAGACTCAAAACAATAGAATTAGAAATAAAAAAGGAGAAGTAACAACTGACACTGCAGAAATACAAAGGATCATGAGAGATTACTACAGGCAACTATATGTCAATAAAATGGACAACCTGCAAGAAATGGACAATTTCTTAGAAAAGCACAACCTTCTGAGACAGAACCAGGAAGGACTAGAAAATATAAACAGACCAATCACAAGCACTGAAATTGAAACTGTGATTAAAAATCTTCCAACAAACAAAAGCCCAGGACCAGATAGCTTCACAGGCGAATTCTATCAAACATTTAGAGAAGAGCTAACACCTATCCTTCTCAAACTCTTCCAAAATATAGCAGAGGGAGGAACATGGGAGAAAATATTTGCAAATGAAGCAAATGACAAAGGGTTAATCTCCAAAATTTACAAGCAGCTCATGCAGCTCCATATCAAAAAAGCAAACAACCCAATACAAAAATGGGCAGAAGACCTACATAGACATTTCTCCGAAGATATACAGATTGCCAACAAACACATGAAAGGATGCTCAACGTCACTAATCATTACAGAAATGCAAATCAAAGCTACAATGAGGTATCATCTCACACCAGTCAGAATGGTCATCATCAAAAAATCTACAAAGAATAAATGCTGGAGAGGGTGTGGAGAAAAGGGAACCCTCTTGCACTGTTGGTGGGAATGTAAATTGATATAGCCACTATGGAGAACAGTATGGAGGTTCCTTAAAAATCTAAAAATGGAACTACCATACGACCCAGCAGTCCCACTACTGGGCATATACCCTGAGAAAGCCATAATTCAGAAGGGTCATGTACCACAATGTTCGCTGCAGCTCTATTTACAATAGCCAGGACATGGAAGCAACCTAAGTGTCCATCGACAGATGAATGGATAAAGAAGATGTGGCACATATATACAATGGAATATTACTCAGCCATAAGAAGAAACGAAATTGAGTTATTTGTAGTGAGGTGGATGGACCTAGAGTCTCTCATACAGAGTGAAGTAAGTCAGAAAGAGAAAAACAAATACCATATGCTAACACATATATATGGAATCTAAAAAAAAAAAAATTGTTCTGAAGAACCTAGGGGCAGGAAAGGAATAAAGACACAGACATAGAGAATGGACTTGAGGACACGGGGAGGGGGAAGGGTAAGCTGGGATGAAGTGACAGAGTGGCATGGACATATATACACTACGAAATGTAAAACAGATCGCTAGTGGGAATCAGCCACACAGCACAGGGGATCAGCTCAGTGCTTTGTGACCACCTAGAGGGGTGGGATAGGGAGGGTGGGAGGGAGACGCAAGAGGGAGGAGATATGGGGGGATATATATATATATATATAGCTGATTCACTTTGTTATAAAGCAGAAACTAACACAACATTGTAAAGCAATTATACTCCAATAAAGATGTTAAAATAAACCAAAAAAGAGCATTCTTCATATTAAAATGAAAGGACACTAGACAGTAGCTAAAATGCTCATGAAAGAATAAAGAACACCAATGAGGGAACCACATTGGTAAATTTAAGACAGTATAAATGTATTTTCTCTCATTTAACCATTTTTATTTAAAATAAAATCACATAAAGCAACAATTATTAAACTGTGTTGAAGTGTGTTTATGTATAAAGATGTCATCTGTATGATAATAAAATTATAAAGAAGAGAGAGAACAGAACTAAATAAAAGCAAAGGTTTTATGTATTATTCAAATTAAATTGGTATTAATCCATACTATATTGTTAAAAATTAAAATGTTAATTGTGAGCCCCAGAACCATTACTAAGAAAATAACTCAAAAAATATAGTAATAGAAACAAGGGAATTAAAATGGTCCACTTGATAATAGTTAACACAAAAGAAGTCACTAATGCAGAAACAGAGAAACGAAAAAGACATTAAGACAGAAAAGACAGAAAAATGACAGAGGTAAATCCTACTTTGTCTTACATTAAATGTCAATTGACTAAACATTCCAATCAAAAGGTAGAGTTTAGCAGAATTGATTACAAACTATAATCCAACTACATGTTGTCTACAAGAGACACACTTTATATTCAAAGACACAAATGGGAAAAAAATAATCTATCCAAGAAGTAACCAAAGGAGAGTTGCAGTGGTTATCCTAACATCAAACTAGACATTAAAACAAAAATTGATACTAGAAGCAAAGAAGGACATTTTATAATGATGTGACAATTAAAAACAGGTAAATATATTCCAAGAAGACACAACAATATAACGATACATGTACTTAGATGAGCCCCAAAATACATGATGCAAAAACAAACAGGCATCTCTCTAAAGAAGATTCACAAATGGCCCAAAAGCACATGAAAATATGTTCAACATCATTGGTCATTAGGGAAATATAAATCAAAATCACAATGAGATAGCTCTTCATACTCACTAGGATGGCTTATAAATCAAAAGATGGACAAAACAAGTGTTGGGGAGGATGCCAAAAAATTGGAACCCTCCTACTGTGCTGGTGGAAATGTAAAATGGTGTAGTCACTGTGGTAAAAAGTTTGGTAGTTCCTCAAGAGAAGTAAACAATTACCACAAGAACCAGCAACTTGCTAGGTATATATCCAAGAGCACTGAAAACATACGTTCACAAAAGAATAGGTACAAGAGTATAACAGTGTTATTCATAACAACCAAAAAGTGGATACAATCCAAATGTCCATCAACTGATGAATAAGCAAGATGTGGTATATCCATACAATGGAATATTACTTGGCCATAAAAAGAAATAAAGTACTGATATATACTATAACATGGATGAATTTTAAAAACATTATGCTAAGTAAAAGAAGCCAGACACAGAAAGCCACATATTGCATAATTCCACTTATAGAAATGTCCAGAGTAGGCAAGTCCATAGACCTAGAAATTATATTAGTGGTAGCCAGGGGCTGGGGGGAGAGGGAGATGACGGTACTAGGTATGGGATTTCTTCATGGGGTGATGAAAATGTTCCGAAATTAGTGGTGACTGTTGCACAACTTTGTGAATATATAAAAATTCATTGAACTGTACACTTTAAAAGAGTGGATTTTATGATATGTGAATTATATTTCAATGTTTTTAAAACTTAAAAATTCAGGACTAAAGTAAAATTATAGAAAAAGATGCACCATGCATTCACTAATCATAAGAAAGCTGGGGTGGCTAACTTGATATAAAGTAGACTTCAGAAAAAGAAAGGTTACCAACGTTAATGTGGAACATTTCATATCGATTAAAAATCTGATTTATTAAAAGATATACAAAATTAAATTGTATGCACCTAATAATACAATGTCAAAGTAATGAAGCAAAAAAATATATAACTGAATTTCGACACTTCCCTGTCAATAACTGATAAAATAAGCAGTCAAAAATCATAAAGGGTATAGAAGATGTGGACAACAGCGTTCAAGTAATTTGACCTGACATTTACATAATACTCCATCCAACAACAGAAGGATACACCTTTTTTTCCAAGTGCACATGAAAACATTCATCAAGACAGATGATATCATGAACCGTAAAACAAGTCTCAATAAACAAAAGGATATGGGGTCAATAGGCAAAAAAATCAACTTTATTTCTATATATTAGCACATCAAAAAAATTAATACCATTTATAATATCATTAAAATCTTAGACATGTACTACCTAGGTATAAATTTAACAAAATATGTGTAAGACATGTATTCTGAAAACTACAAACATCATTGAAAGAACCTGAAAACCTAAATAGATGGAAAAATATACCAGTTAATGGATTGAAAGCTTCATTGTTAATTCTCCCAAAAGTGGTCCATAATCTCAGTGAAATCTCAAGCACTAAGAAAAACAACAAAATTGACAATCAGGAGATAAATCCATCTTACATGAAAATTAATTTACACAATCTGAAAATAATTTTAAAATAAGTATTTAGAATCTTTCATCTAATAAGGGGAGAAAACTCCATAAAAAACAAAATTTATGAAATTAAAACAGGTAAAAATGTAAATATTCGGCATATGTTTAAAAAGAGACACTAAATGAGAAATCTTGGAATATGTAGTCAATGAAGTTAAAAATCTCAATAGAGAAGATTTAAAAATTTAATTTAATAAGTAAATAAGAATATAATACTGAAGAATTCTCCCAGAACAGGAGGATATAAAAATATTACACACAAGAAAAGCACTTAAGAAAGCAGAATAGATAAAAGTTCCAATATATGTCTAATAGCACTGTCAGAAGAAAAGAGAGAACAGCAGAAAAACAATATTCAAAGATATAAAAGCTAAGAATTTCCCCAAACTGCAGAATTCCATAAAGTCTCAGATGGAAAGTACAAACTTAGTGGAAAACAATAAACAGAAATGAATCTATAGTTCTATAATCATAGTGTACTAGAATACAACAAGGATAAAATGAAAATACATTATGATAGTAAAGATTTTAATATCTCCATTACAATCTGGTAGAGATTGCATGCAGACAAAAAATTTAATATGGAACTGAAGATATTTCAGAGAAAATAAATTTGATCTGATAATGGCTGATAGAGCCCTATATCAAACAAATAAATTTATATATTATTTTCAAGTAAATAGAGAACATTCACAATAATTGGATTATTCATAAATATATTATAGATATAATAATTGGATAATAACACATAGGAAATTGCCAACAAAAATAATCAATATCACACAGACTTCATTCAATACCCCCAATGCAATTGAATTAAAATACTACAATATAAGAATGTATGTATGTGTGTGTATGTATGTATGGCGGGAAGGCGAGGGGGAAAAAGAGTATATACACACATATAAATCCTATACATCTTGAAATTAAAACAAACTCCTAAATAGCTCATAAGGTAAAGTAAAAAGCATAAAATAAATTTTATAAAAATTATAAAATATCTAGAACCAAATAATTTTAAAAGTTTCATCAATCCCCTTAGGATGCCAGTTAAGCAGCACTTGCATGTAAATCCAATGCCTTAAAGACAGATATTAAAATGAGAAAAGCAATGAAAAATAGGGAGAATAACACAAAATTCAGAGTAGTGACTAGCCAAAGGAAGAAGGGAGGGGGGATTCTATTAGAGAGAGAGATACAGGAGACTTCACCTTATCTGTAATGTTTTACATCTTAAGCTGATGGGGAGGAATATGGGTGTTCATTATGTTACTCTTTATAACTTTTTGTATGTCTGAAATATTTCAAAATAAATGTTTTAATAATAAACAAAAGCTAAATAAATATTTGACTTATAGAGCTAATATCTCATCTATGAACACAAATGAAAGATGCTAAATATAAAATTATGAATCAAATCCAACAAAATATAGTAAAAATAATACATCCTGACTAAAAAGAATCTATCATAGGAATGGAGAAGGTGCAACATCACAAAATGTGTCCCTTCTATAGAACATGGGAGCAATGTTATATAATAATCTCATTAGACTGAGGGAAAAGCATTCAATATAATTCAAAACTCAGAATACTTTAAAAATTAGGGGGAATTCCCTGGTGGTCCAGTGGTTAAGACTCCGCACCGCACTCTCACTGCCGAGGGCCCAGGTTGAATCCCTGGGCAGGAACTAAGATCCCATATCCCACAAGCCACAGATGCAGCCAAAAAAAAAAAAAGGAATAGAAGGGAGCTTTCTTAACTCAATAAATGAAAATCCTACAGCCAATATTATATTAGGTTGAAATATATGAAATTGTCATTTTTTTTAAGTTAAAAAATGGCCCATTGTCAGCAATTTCATAAGATTCAATCTAATACTGGTGAAACTTCAGCGGGATAACTTAAAATAAAATGACAAGTATATGTACTATTATTCGCACTATTTAACATTATACTGGGGATTCTGATCAAGGACATAAATAATAAAAAGGGAAAAAAAAGAAAAAACATTGTACAAGAGAAGTCAAAACTGACTTTATTTACAAACATGATTTCCCACACAGAAAATCGAAATACCTTATATGAGATTTCAGCAAGTTGCTGAATACAAAATATGCAACAAAGACATGTACAAAAATGTTCACAGGAGCACGATTTGTAATATCCCAATACTGGAAAAAAAATGAAAATGTCATCAACAATAGAAATGGATACAGAGGAACAGAATAGTTTTCCAACGAAGACATACAAATGGCCAACAGGTAGATGAAAAGATGCTCAACATCGCTAATCATCAGGGAAATGCAAATCAAAACCACAATTAGATATCACCTCACACAAGTCAGAGTTAACTCTCATGAAAAAGACAAGAGATAACAAGTGTTGGTGAGGATCTGAAGAAAAGGGAACCCTAAGACATTTCTGGTGGGAATGTAAATTGAGCATAGCCACTATGGAAAACAGTACAGAGGTTCCTCGAAAAATTTGAAATTGAATGACCATATGCTCCAGCAATCCCACTTCTGGATACACATCCAAAGGAATTGAAATCAGGATCTCATATCTGCACTCCCACGTTCACAATGGCATTACTCACAACAGCCAAGATATGAAAACAACCTAAGTGTCTGTCAATGAATAATGGATGAATGGATAAAGAGCATGTGATATATATGTACCAATATTATTCAGCCATCAGGAAAAAGGAAATCCTGCCATTGGTGACAACTTGGATGGACCCTGAGGGCATTACGTTAAGTGAAACAAGTCAGAGAAAAACAAATAACTGTAAGATATCACTTATATGTGGAATCTACAAAAGATAAACTCAGAGAAACAGAGAGTAGAATGGTGTTTACCAAGGATTCAGGAGGTGGGGGAAATGGGGAGATACTGATGAAAGGGTATAAACTTCCAGTTATAAGATTAACAAGTTTGGGTACCAAATGTACAGCATAGTGACGATAACTAATAACACTGTATTATATACTTGAATGTTGCTAAGAGAGTAGATCTTAATTGTTTTCACCACAAAAAAGAAATGGCAACTATGTGACAGGATGGAGATGGTAGCTAATACTATGGTAGTAATCATTTTGCGATTTATAAACATATCAAATCAACATACTGTACACTTTAAACTTATACAATGCTATCTGTCAATTATGTATCAGTAAAGCTGGGGGGGAACAATAGAAAGGATAAAGAATTACTGCTTCACATAACAGCATGGATGAATTCTCACAAAGAAGTTATACGTAAACGTCGAAGGAGGGAGGGAGGGGAGGGAAGAAGGGAGGGAGAAAGAAAGAGGCTGACTTCAAAAGTTCAAAATTTGTTGTGATAGAAGTCAAGATAGTGGTTACCTCTGGGAGGGGAAGGGGGGCCAGGTGGAGTGGCTGGAAGGGATGGAGCACAAGGAAGCGACCTGGGGTGCTGATAATATTCTAATGATCCATTTGGGTGGTGATTACACACTTTGGATTTGTGCACTTTCTGAATATATGCTATAGTTCTGTAAAAAGTTAACTTAAAGACTCAGCATTCTTTGTTTACCAGCAACAATAACGACAAAAAATAGAAAATAAAAACAAAAGGCATTACTAAAAAGAGCAAAAACAAAGTGAAAAAATAAGCTTCAACTAGAAGATCTTTGACATTTACATTACATATAACCAACAAAGGTTGGCGGTGTTCAAAATATATTTAACAAGAAAAAAAAAACTCTTATGTTCCTAAAGGGCAAAGGATATGAACTGGCTATTCACAGAAAAGGAAACCTCTAGGATTGGAGGTTGGAGTTATGCAGCCACATTCTGGAAATGCCTGGAGACACTGAAAGCTAGAAGAACAAGGAAGGGTCTTCCCCAAGAGCCTTCTAAGGGAGCGCTGCCCTGCCAATACCTTTGTTTTAACTTCTGGCCTCCAGTAAATGTGAGAGAATAAATTTCTGTCCTTTAAGACTCCAAGGACAACAAATTGAGGAAATTTGTTATGGAAGCCCTAGGAAATGAAACCAATTCCCTAAGACTTGGTAGTTCCATTTCTAAATCTATTCCCTAGAGCACTGGGTCTCTACAAGATCCAACACCCTCCTTTTACAACTACTATTTTGCAGTTTACCCATACACATAACTAAAAAATAAACCAATGCCATAACGGAAAAAAATACAGAAATAAAATAAATTATATATTTCTATGTGTAAACGCTCAGGCAGAACTAAGCTAGAAGATACAATATTTGCACCTATTCACAGAATCAACATGAACTGGTCTGTTTCAAAAGCTGAATGATAGGTATTTGCAGCTCAAACACAAGCAGAGCTGCCACTGATGCCATGATTTTCTGAAAGAGTAAACTCTTACCAGAGTTCCGAACAAAACAAAGTACACTCTTTCCTCAATTTACATGGTAATTGCATTAGTGGAAAATTCACTGTATTTAAAAATATTTTTTTCCCAAAAAAAAAAAAAAAAACAGACTTTGTGTTTAAACATAAAACAGAGTTAGGTTCTTAATCTCTAATAATTATAAACAGGTTTTCATATACATATTCAATGGGACAGTCAAGTCATGCAGAATACCAGATAATCAACACCAGTAGGATCTCCCCCAACCACTATGGCAAACAAGGTAGCCCACAGATTTCTAGCATGCTCCCTAGGGCACAATATCTGCCCTTGAGAACAACTGACTCATGGACACCAGAAGGTATGTTCAAATATTCTCACTGCAACATTGTTTGTAATATTAAAAAAGAGGAAAACTGGTATTTAAAAGTCCATCAATAGGGGAATAGGAATTAAATCACTGTCATATAAATATACAGCATTACATAACAATTAAGAAAATTAACTAGATCTGTAAGAATCAACACTGACAGATTTCAGAAACAGTGAAGTGGAAAAAACAGATCTGCAGAAGGATACCTACAGTATGATACCATTTGTGTAAAGTTTTATAACAGAACAATAGTACTCGTAGTACGTAGGCGTACACAAATATGGAGTAAGCTTACAAAAACCTGAATGAAAAGAATACACTCCAACTTCAGGATATTGATTATGTTACCTCTAGGAAGGGACGGAGGAAAATTGGCTTCAGCAAGAGGTGCAAAGGGGCCTTAACTACATCTGTAACATTTTATTTCTTAAAAACAAAAATTTGCAGGAAACATGTAAAATGAGGATTTATTAAATCAGGGTGGGGAGAGATCACAGTATTTAGGTTTTCTTTTTCTGTAAGTTTGAAGTACTTTAGAGTTAAAGTTTTAAAAAGTCTGTATTCCAGGGAAATTTACTACCAGCTGCAGCATAAGTGAGTAAGGAAACCAGAAAACGATCACGAATGTTCACATGAACTGTGATTGAAAAGTACCCAGATCTCTTTGCCTCAATGCTATCAATAATTTGAGTGAGGTAGTGAGGTGAGGTGAGTATAGAGAAGAAAAATGGGAATTATACAATACAGACTAACCCCAAACTGACACAATTCACGTAAAGCAAATTGGCTGATTTTATTGCCCAGGCATTGGGCTTTACTCTTATACCTCCCATTTCTTCCTTCTATATACCTAAAAACATCTCATGAAAACGTCACTACTGAATAAGAAGAAGAAGGTAGAGTGAAGAAGCAGCAAATGTAGTTTTTCATATCAAAGATATGATGTTTCAAATATTAAAAGTGTAAGTGATGGGAAATATAATTTTTGGCTGCTCTTTAAAAACAAGTTACTTTGGCATATTACATCATTTTCCCAAGATTCCTTGAGAAAAGTCACACTTTCTTCCCAGCAACATATTTTCTCTCAAGTCACGGCTCTGTTGAGCAACACAAAATATTGCGTTATACACCAAAACCTTTCATGTTTACTATGTTTTTGCTCTCATATTACCACAGTATTAAACATGAGATACCACAAATACAAGACTACAGCAAAAAAATAAACATGGAAAGGGGAGAATGGAATGAAGTGCCCCACTTCAAACAGGCAGGTAGAAATAAAACACTTAATTTCCAGTTTAGAAGAACAAATTAAGTATCACCGTGATGGGGAAAAATTCAGACAATAACACAACATGGGATATTCTGTATCCGAGTCTGGTCTCCAAAAGGTAGCGTGCATAAAAAAACTTTTATAGGAATGAATGTTCATAGTAGTTTTATCCATGACAACCACGACTTGGTAACAACCCAAATAATCAACAATAAAGAGAATGGGTAAACATGTTGTGGTGTATGACAGAACATGATACAAATCACATGATAGAATGCTACCCCACAATATAAAGGAACTACCAATAGGCACAGCACATGAATGAGTCTCAAAAATACGATGAACAGAAGAAGCCCACACAAAATATTACACACTATATAGCTCATTTAATACGATGTTCAAGTACTGGCAAACTAATCTTCCCTGATAGAAATCAGAAGAGGAGTTCCCTCTGCGTGGGGCTTAAAAGGGGGAACAAGGGAATTTACTGTGGCGATGGAAGTGTTCTAAATCTTGATCCAAATAATGGTTGTATGAGTGTATGAATTTATATAAATCCACGGAGGGGGGAAAACATTGTGGGAAAGAAACAGTAGAACTGCTCTAAGTTAAAATGGACTAAAACAACCTAACGACCAAATGCAACATGTAAACTTTGAATGGATCCTGGTTTGAAAAAGTTAACTATACACGCCATTTTTGTTGACAACTAGGAAAACTTGGAAATGGACTAGATACTAAGAACTTATGGATAATTATCTTAGGTGTGATAATAGTATTGTGGTTATTTAGAACAATGTCCTTATTTTTAGAAGATATATGCTGAAGTATTTAGGCAACAATTTACTTTCATATTTTTGGTAAAAAATATTTATTTTTATACATATACAAATATAAAGATATATCAAATTAACGTACATAGGTCATGGAATATATTCACTGTACTATTCTCCCAACTACTCTGTATGTTTGGAAAATGTCAATAAAGAGTTGAGGTTACAGAAGATGCCCACTTACCTAGAGTGATCTTCAGGATACATTAAGGAAAGAAAACAAGCAAAGTGCAGACTAGCTTATATAATATGCTTCCTATTGTGAAGGAAAGTAAAAAAATATATATGGGAAGGGGGGAGTGTACAGTGTGCGTGTGTGTGTGTGTGTGTGTGTATGTATCTATTTGATTATATTACAAAGGGAAATACTAGAAGAATAAATCAGACACCAATAAAAATGGTTACCTACAGCAGATGAAAATAGATGGAAAACAGGTTTGAAAAGGGCTGGAAATAAGACTTCTCAGAGTGTATCATTTTATACAGTTTTGACTTTTATACCCCATAAATGTAAAGAATTAAATGAAATTGAAAAAAATGAAATTGAAAAGATGTTAAAAATATCTATGCTCACATGAATTCCTCCATTCAATCAAAGCCAAATCAATCAAGCTTGTTTAATGTGTGAGGTTATTAACGGTCTTTTTTGCTCCTTCTGAGCATCAGAGTCACTTAATGGGGTTTTTGCTGGTCAGAAAACTTAGCGTCTTCCTGCAGATCTGCCCCCTAAATAGTTGTGCAAACCTAGAAAAACATTTAGTCAAGCTAAGCCTCGATTTTCTCACCCATAAAAAGAAATTCAATCCAATGAAAGCTAAGATTTCTTAGAACTGTAAAATTCTGTGACTCAAATGTCTGTTGAAAAAAATGAAACAGGAATGTTTCCACCTGCATAATTTCTTAAGCCACGATGAACAACAAAGCTCCATTATACAGCCGTTCACTTTCCGCCTGACAACTTATACTGGGGAGAAAGGGTAGTGAAATAACTTCTCTCTCTCTGACCCCTTCAGGCAGTTGTCAGTTACCACCAAGTGCTTGCTCTAAGCAGGTCTGGATTGACCAAGGAAGGAAAGCAACATCCGGCCCGGTCAGGCAGCTGCTCTCGCAGGCTGCTAAACTGCATTGGTTAGCAGAAGAGGAAGCAGCAGCCAGTAACAAAGTCTAGAGAGGCCGAACTCAGGAGTTTTACTAACTGCCCTGGGCGCAGCGGTTCAGGGAACTTCGTGTATTCTTTTGCCAAATGAATACTCCTTTACAAAAAGGCTGCCAAGCTTTGGCAGCTGTGGGATGAAAAAAGCATCTGAAGCCAATACTATAGAGTTTCTGACACTGCAGTGAGTAAAATCTCTGCAGCCTTAAAGATAAAGCGACAGCGCCAGAAACTTTCCTCTCCAAGCCTGCCTCATACTCTGCCCTACCCGGCCTTCCTTTCTTTAAGACCTAGCCAAAGACCTAAAACAGTCCTGTGACTTCCCTGGAGGTTTCAGGGACTGTGCTACAGCGGCCTCATTGTAATGTGAGGAAAGACAGCAAGGAAAGCAGAGGATGCTTTGTGGTGGGGGGATGGAGAGCCTTGACCGCAGGGCGTGCAGGAAGGAAGTGGGGAGGGCTACTCCATGCAGCACCCAGAGGAATGGTGTTGGCTATTTAAGCACACGCGCGCGCACACACACAGACACACACACACACACACACACAGAGTTTTGCTGGGAGATGAAAGAGATGAGAAATAAAAGGACTTAGAGAAGTGGAAAAAGAAAAAAAGGACTGAAGGAGGAATTTTGTTTCCAAACTGCCTGCAGGTCTAAAATGGAGGTATGGAAAGACTTTTGGGGGGATTTCCTCTAGAAGAGAGAGGTTGGAGATTTCATCTGAAGAGGAGAATGAGAGGGTCCTGTAAAGAATGAGGGGGAAGGAGATCAAAACCCCTTGGAAGGGTCTTGTAAGATTATTCAGAGGGATGGCGTTTGCTCATGGCATGGAGAGGTCCAAGGCCCTTCACTTGAGGAAGGGCAGGGGGTTCTCTGCCTCAGCTGGATTTCCACAGCAAGCTGGGGGGACACTATCCTCTTCAGCATGTCTGGAGAGTGACTGGGTGGGGCTGAAGGTCCTCTGGAGCAAGTTTAGAGAATTAGTAGTGTCCCTCTAAAAGCTGGTGCCTTTCTTGGAGTGAAGGGAAGGATAGGGGTTCCTTCTCAACATCGGGAGAGTTTGGGGGCTGGAGGGGCCTGAAATGGTTTCCGAGGTATTGGCCCTGGGGTAGATGGCAAGGTGCTGTGTGCAATGCTGACATATTTCGGTTGCGGGGTGTGGAGGAAAGGCCCCTTCACTAATCAGAAGCTTGTTAATCTGTCTGAAAGAGGAAAAGCACCCCTCCCCGCCCCCCGAAGGCTGGGGAGAAGTCGGGCCAGTAATACTCTCACTAAAAGAACTGGAGCAGAGAAGAGGAATTTTAAAAGAAGACTCTTCCCCCACCCAATTCACTGGAAAGTTGAGAGGAGAGAGGAGGACTTTCGAAAGTGGTTTGGAAAGGATTTGAAGGAACCCAAACTGGAAGTTGGGAGGAAGCTAGGGGAGCTGAGGTGGAGGGGTTCGGTGGGGGGCGTCAGGCCTCTGTGTGGCTGGAGTGGGAGGGCGTTCGTGATTTTGAGGTTGGGGAAGAGCCAAATGACACGGGATCAAAGCTCCATAGGGATGATTCGGAGGGTGGAGTAGGTTTCGCGGTGACCCGGGGTTCTCGGAAGGGAACGGAGGCGGCGACCCTAGTAAATTCCGGGGGCTGACGACACCCAGGCGGCGGCGATGGGGGCGCGACCTGTACTCACACAGCGGATCTCCAGCGCCAGGGCGCACTGCAGCGCCTTCACCTTCGGCATCCGCGCAGGGTTGGGGCGGCGGGGAGGGACCCCGGCCGCGGACCCGAGGGAGGTGAGGAGACGCGGGGCGGGAACGGGGAGGAGACGAGGTGGCGGCGGCGGTAGCAGCTGTGCCCCCAGGCCGGGGCCCGCGGTCCAGCCAGGGTCCCGCCCGAGCGGCAGCCTTGCGCGGGGCGCGGACTCGTTGTCATGGCAGCCGGGAGGGGCGGGGCCGGAAGAGACGATAGCGGGGACGCGCCGGAGCCGCCGCTCGAGGGCGAGCAGCTGGGGGCGGGACTCAGAGAACGACGGGAGGGGCGGGGGTCGCTCGAGGAGGCGGGGCTTCCGAAGGGGCGGGGCGGGGCGAGGTGGGGCGAGGCGGGGTGGGGCGGGGCAGTTCGTCTGTGACGTCAAGCTATGGGCCCAAAGCCAGAAGAAGAAGAGAATAGCTGTATAATAGGACAGTGCGCAGGTCCGGGTGCTGCACTCAGGAGCCCTGAGTTCCAACGTGGCAGTGGCAACTTGAGCTAGTGGCGTCCCCCCGCGGCCTCAATTCCCAAACTGTAAAGAAGAATAACGATTATTCGTTCTCTTATTTGAATTTCCTTACGGTGTTCAAAGCCAGCATGAGAAAACAGGATTGGAGAAGAGACGTGCTCAATTCAAAGGCAGAACCAGGACTGGACCTCAGGAGCTCTCAAGTAAAAGGTTGCCTCCCTGAGAAGAGGGGCCTCAATCAAATCACCTTCCTCTTCCGAGTCTCCTATTCTGCGATTCTTCGTTAGTGCGTCGCCCCCCTCCCTTCAAGGTTTCCCGTCTAATCACCTGTGTATGCATCTCAGTGTATATTGTTTTAAGTTGAACTGTCAATGAGGGGCCGAAAATAGGTCCAGTTGCAAAGTGGCTGGGCCACAGACCATCGATGATTAAGGAAATCTAAGAGATTGCCCAAGCCAATCGTTTTAAAAATCATTTTTAGTGCGAAATACATTACACATACAGAAGTATATAAAACAATTTCATCTTAAACAATAATAACAATAAAGCAAATACCTGTGCAACTAACACCCAGCTTAAGAAATAGAACGTTACGAGCACCAGAGATATGTCGCAACCATTGCATTGCCTTCCTCGCCCGGGAAATAACCACGACCCTGACTTTTGTTACAGTAATTCCCTTGCTTTTCTACATACTTTTGCGATTCATGATTGCATCTCTAAACAAGGTATTGTTTAACTTTTTCCTGTTATTGATGTTATATAAACATAATTAATACTATATGTATTCTTCTGTGACTTGCTTCTCTCACTCTTCTGCTGTAGGATTCTCCCAACTTTGATGTTGTGTAACAGGAAGTTTTTTCCATTGTTAGACAGTGGAATATGTCCAACATAACATATGAATATACATTGATTTATTTATGCTTTTTACTATTGATGGTTACTTGTATTCTTTCCATTTTTAGCTATTGTCAACAATGTTGTTATGGACATGTACATGTCCACTAGTGCATGTATGCTAGAGTAGGAGTGATTGACTGGGTGTTAAGTTTTGCACATGTGGGACTTTAATAGGTAATGCCACACCATTTTCCAAAGTAGTTCTACCAAGTAATGTCTCTGCGGGGAATGTGTAAGAGTTCTTATTTTTCCACATCCTCACCAACATTTGGCATTGGTATTGAATGTTGAATTTTTGTGTATTTGGACTTGTGTAGTCTAGGTATCTCATTGTGGTTTTATTTTGCATCTCATTACTTTTGAGGTTGAGCACCTTTTCATGGTTTTATGAGTCTTTCAAATTTCTCTTTATGAACTGCTTAGTAGTTCTCTTACCCATTTTTCTACTGGATTCTCTCCATCCCTCTCCCTCTCTCCTGATGTATATTAGTTCTTCATATATTCTAGATACTAATTCTTTGTCTATTATATGTTGCATATATCTTCCTAGTTTGTGCTTGGTCTTTTAATTTTCCATATAATGTGTCACAAACAGAACATAAATTAAGTCACGGGTTATGAGTATTCTTAGTTTGACCAAATAATTCTAAGTTGCTGTCCTCAATGCCACACCAGTCTACACATCTACAACCAATGCCTGAGTGTAACTATGCCCTCACATTCTTCCCAACCTTGGCATTATCAAGCTTTCTTGTTTCCCCTAGTGTAACAGATGTAAAGTACCATCTCATTGTTGAATTTCTCAGATTACTGATGCATCTGAGCATATCTTTACATGTTTATAAGATTTTTGCTTTCTTTACGATCAATCGTCTGCTCAGATTCTTTGCCCATTTTTCTGCTGGAGTTTTTGTCTTTCTTACAAGAACTCTTCTGTACTCTAGTTATGTATACCTTGTCAGTTTCAGACATGCAAATATCTTCTCCCTTTTTCATCTGTTCATAAACTTTATCCAGGGTATACTTCAGTTAATAGAAATACCTAAATCAATCAATCATTTTTGCCTTACATTTTGTGTTTGTTTCTGACATTTTAAGAAGTCTTCCTTATTCCTAGGTGACAGAAATATGTCCTATATCTTCTTCTATCCACTTCATAGTTTTACTTTTCACATTTTGATGTTTAATCCATCAGGCCTCAATTCTTGTACATGGTGTTAGGAATCCAGGATCCAGGTTTTATTTTGTTTTGTTTTTTCTGCTAGAGAGTAAGCTAGATTTCCTAACAATACCAACAAAACATTCTATACTTCCTCTCATTTATTTGTGGCAGCACCTGTATCATATATTAACTACGTAAAATTCTGTCTTAAAGCTTCCTATTCTGTCCCTGTGTTCTATTTGTCTTTCTTGTAACAATATCACACTGCTTTATTACTGGACTTAATATCCATTCGGCAAGTTTCTCTCTCTCTCTCTCTCTCTCTCTCTCTCTCTCTCTCTCTCTCGCTTTTTCTCTCTCGATTGTTTAGTTATTTGTGATCCTTTATTGCTTCTTTTTATTTTAGAGTAAGTTTATTAAGTTTCTCAAGCAGCCCAACTGGAATTTTTATCGTTATACATTAAATTTATAGAATAATTCAGGGAATTGACATCTTTGTAATATTGCATCATCCCATCTAAGAACATAAAATGTTTCTCTATCACTTTGTCTTCTATGTTCTTTACTAGAGTTTTCAAGTTTTCTGTATAAATGTCCTACTTAATTCCTAGGTGTTTAATTATAGTTTTTTTCTTTCTACTATTGAGAACAGTTTCTTATTTTTCATTATATTTGCTAGTTATTGCAACTGTAGAGAAAATTTTATTTTTATAATTTATCTGTCAAACCTATTAAACTCTTACTGTTCGGAATATTTTCTCTGTTTGTTTCATTATTACTATTGATTTTTTTCTTACAGAGATGATATGCACTGTATTGGGTTTCTATTCCTGCCATAAGAAATTACTACAAACTTGGAGGCTGGAAACAACCCAAATTTATTATCTTACTGTTCTGTAGGTCAGAAGTCTGACACAGGTCTCGCTGGGCTAAAATCAAAGGACCAGCTGGGTTCCTTTCCGGAGTCTGTAGGGGAGAATCTGTTTCCTTTTCAGCTTCCAGATGCCACCAACATCCCTGGGCTCATAATCCCCTTCCTCCATCTTCAAAGCCAGCAAAGAAGAGTCAAGTTCTTCTCACAGTGCATCACTCTGACCTACTCTTCTACCTCTCTCCTTCCACTTTTAAGGACTCTTGTGATTACACTGAGCCCACCCAGATAATTGCCTTTTCTCAAGCTCATGTGATTAACAATTCTAATTCCATAACCTTAACTCTCCCTTTGCCATTTTAGATAATACACTCACAGATCCAGGGATTAGGATGGAGGCATCTTTGGGGGATTATTATTCTGCCTACCACAAGCACCAAAAGGAATGATAATTATATTGCATCAAAACACATCAGATGTGTTAAAAATCCATGAGGTGGTAAAGTTACTCAAAGGGGCAAAAAAGCATGAGTCAGCTTTGGGTGATTTAAGAACCAACTAATTCTGAAATCTGGTAAATAAAAGGAAAGAATCAAGCATTCATACTGAATTTCTCGTTGGAACTATACCTCAGGGTGACCAAGGAGTTGATGAGTTTTCTTTATAGAAAACTCCCAGAGATAAAGGAACAGGAAGAATAAAGAATAAGAATATTCATGGCTATTAAAACCATCAGTGAAAAGCTGATGAGAATTTTTGTCATAGAGAGGTCAGTTCGACAACACTTAAACACACTGACCAACCTTAACATCACAAAAAGAGATAATCAGACGTTATGCTCCTTCCGGGATAATGCAATAAAATACCACCTTTCGAGCCAAAAAAATCAAACTTGAATCTGACCAAGCATCCAAATAAGTCACCAATGTACAGGAAATACAATATTTAAAGTAACTAATTGGTGAAACAAAATAGGGATGTAAGCAGCAAAATGAAGACAATATGATTTTTCTTCAACAAATTGCAAAGGAAAAACAAAAATAAAAACAAAAAGGGAGACCCTGTGGACCCTGTGTATTAAAAGAGACTAAAGAGACATAACCTAATATAAAGTATTTATGAGGCAAGAGGGGAAATTTGAATGCTCACTGGATATATGAAGATCTTGAAGAATTTTTGATAATTTTGGGGGGAATGATAAGAGTGCCCAGGGTCTGGTTCTTAAAAAAAAGGAGCCCTTATCTTTTATAAAGTCACACACACTGAAGTATTTATGGGTGAAATATGATGTCTGGGATTTGCTTTAAAAACCTCCAGTGGAGGTGGGAGTTGTTAGTGACGGACAGTGGGTGAGGGTATGGATAAAACAAATCAGCCATGTAATTGTTGATGGCAGGTATGTTGGAGTTCATGACACTATTTTTTTCTTTCTTTTTTTTTGTATATTCTTAGTTCTATATTAATTCATACAAAAGAAAGTAGGTGTTGAACAGTGTCAAATGCTTTTTCTACACTGATTATTGAGATAATCATATGGGCTTTCAACTTTAGCCTATGTGTGAAACGAATTACATGGATAGTTTTCTGATATTGAACCTTCCTTGTTGTCTTACACTTTGTTGTTTTGTGAATATGCTTTTGTATTACGTTAGCTAGTATTTCATTTAGGTTTTTGCATATATGTTCATAAGAAACTTGGACCTATAATTTTCCTTCCTTTGTTGTCTTGTCCTGGTTTGGGAATCTGGATTCTAAAATAAGAGCATATATTAGACTGCATACTCTTGTCCACAGATCTCTGATGTTCTCTTCATTTTTCTTCAATCTTTTTTTTTCAGATCCTTTAGATTGTACAATTTCTGTTTATCTGTCTTCAAGGTAACTGACTCTTCTGCCATCCCTAATCTGATGTTAAGCCCATTCAGTAAAATTTTCATTTCAGTTCATGTGTTATTCAGTTCTAAAATTTCCATTTAGTCTTTTTTTTTTTTTTTTTTAACTTTCCACATGTCTGCTGAGATTTCATGCTCACTCATTAGGACCATATTTTCCTTTACTCCCTGAACATATTTTCCTTTAATTCTTTGAACATATTTACAATAACTGCTTTAAAGTTGTAGTATGCTATATCTGACATCTGACATCTATACCAGGTCGAGTTCTGTTTCTATTAGCTGCATGTTTTCAAGACTATGAATCACATTTTCTTGTTTCTTTGTGTGTCTAATGATTTTTTTAATTGAATACTGGATATTTTGAATAACACATTGTAAGACCCTGGATTCTGGGTTATCTATTATCTTTTCTCTGAAGAGTGTTGACTCTTGTTTTAGCAGGCAGTTTAATTACCGGCTGATCGCCTTAAACTGGTGGAGACTTAGCGATAAGTTGTTACTACAGGTATGTGGAAAGCCCAAGATGTTTCTATAGCCCCTCTAACTTGGTAAGACCCAACTTTCCAAACTCTGTCTCTCCTATGGGTTTTGCCAGGCTTGGTTATAGACTTTGTTAAGGCAGGTCTAGTGTGGGCCTTTCTTCTAAAGTGCAGCCTTTCTGGTGTATCAGCAGGATTCCAGAAGTATTAACAAAGTGTTAAAAAAAGATCTCTCCACAATGGAAGGTTCAGAAATCCAGTGTCCCCTAGCACTGCTTGATCTCAAGTATCTCTCTTCTGCTCCCAACCCTGTAGCAGCTGCTAAGTGGCAAGCCTCAGGTGGTCTCACCTGTGCATGTAAAGCTCATCCCTCAGCCTTGAAGTTTTGGGGAAACCCCTCATCAGTTTCTGTGCTCTCTCTGCACAGCTCCTGTCTTAGTTCAGGCTGCTAGAACAGAACATCATAGATCAGATTGCTTATAAACCACAGAAATTTATTTCTTATGGTTCTCGAGGCCAGAAGTCCGGTCAGAAGTCAAGACCAGTGTACCAGCACAGTTGGGTTCTGGTGAAAGCCCTTTAATGGGCTTCAGATAGCCATTTTCTCGTTGTATCCTCACATGGCAAAGAGGGTGAGAGAGCTCTCTGGGGTCTCTTATAAGAACACTAATCACATTAATGAGGGCTCCATTCTCATGACCTAGTTACCTCTCTCTCAGAGGCCCCAACCACAAATACCATCGCACCGGGGATTAGGATTTCAACATGTATATTGGGGAGAGGACACAAATATTCAGTCTATAGTGACTAGTTTGAAGGTGTTGCCTCTGTCACAGCCTTCAAGTTTCAGCCTCATACAAAAATTCAGCTGCCAATTTCCAAGCCCCAGGTGTAGAGTTTTTGGTGAAAATTCTAGCAGGTCTGAATAGCAGCATTGTGAGTGGCACCACTATAATTAACGATATCTCAGGAAGATGTATAACTGCAGGTAGCAGATAAAACAGAAATAGTACCACTTCTACACTTCCTCTCCTTTTATCCTCTATGAAATTTTATGGGAAGTAAGTCCAATAAAAAATGTAAGCTCTTAATCTTTCCCAGAGATCCTACCTCATTTGATGAATACTTGGTGGGAATAGGTTAGAACATTTTTTTTTCCTTTTATATAGTCAACTTTGCATTTATGAATGGTAACTTAGACTCCCTGGCTAAATGGTCAGAAGGTCAGAGACATTCTTAAAGACCTCTGTTATCTTTCATTCATGTTCAGTCTCTGTAAAGGAATTGACGTAGTGGCAACAAAGTCAGTGTCTTCATTAGTTATAAGCCTAATAACAATAAGAATAGCCATAGTAACCATTCAGTGATGGTTCATTATATACAGGCATTGTACAAGGTACTTTATATCCTTAATTATATATTCCACACATCTGTACGAGGTATTTGAATCCTCATTTAAAAAACGAGGAAGCAAAATCAGAGTAAATCCTTGCCCACACTCACACAGATAGTACCTGACCCAGCAGGAATGTAAACTTTAGTCTGCCCTGTTCCAAAGGTAGCCTTCTTTCTGCTATAAAATGGTGGCTCTCATTATTTATTAGTTTAATATTATCAATAGCAAACATGCCACTTAGTTTAAGATACAATACAACCAGGTAATCATGATGACAACAGTAACTCATATTAATAGAATATGTTATATATGTTATTATGATCTTGTGTCTGAATATAAATTTGTGTTTCTGATAGTACATTTCTATCACTTAAGCTGATTCTCAAAATGGTTCTGTGTATTTTAAAGTAGAACTATTTCTAAACCTCTAATGCTGGACTGCCGGCTTATTTATCACTGAGCTTGGTATGGAAGGTTTACAAGAAACAAGACTTTTAAAATTTCTGATGGAGTTTGAAATGAAAAGATAAAGCAGGAATCACTCTGTGGTAAGAATTTTCTTATATAGAACAGTATGAATTGTACCCCTTGGAAAAATGTGTTTTGTCTTGATATGTATTAGGCAGCTATAGTAATACATACCCTAAAGAATACTTTGTTTTATTAAGCTTGTGTCCCTATGTAAGATATGCCAGTTCAACCAATAATAATTAGATTGCCATTCCTCTGACTGAGTTTTAGAAAGTAATAAGCCAATGAGGAATCACTTCCAATTTCTCCTATAACAGCCTTAGAGAAAATGGCCGCGTAACAGGCCAGCTTACTTTAGAAAAGCAAGAAGTGGGTGTGGAAGGAGACACGGTAAAAGTTCTGAGCCCTAGTTACAAACTGAGTCTGCTGGAATTGGCATTACTTCCAACCTGGGGGGCAGCCTCCTGAGACTCAACTGTACTGGCTCCATTGCAGGAAAGATAAGGACCTGGGTACCCGTATGAGGGTCCCCAAATAGCTAGGAGCACTGCATCGATGGTAAGCCACATCCATCTTAGAGAAGACTTTCTGAACAAGGAAGGGTCCTCTTGTGACGTTGGAGCTAGGTAGCCGCTGGGGGAAGGAGGAGATGCTGATGTAGATATCATTTGGTTTTGTCCACAGCTACCAAGCTTTAACCTTCTGGAGCACTGAGTCCTGGAGGTAAACTGAATAATGGCCTCCCAAAGACATCTACGTACGAATCCCTAGAACCTATGAATGTGGCTTCCTATGGCAAAGGACTTTGTAGATGTGATCAAGTTAATGACATTGAGATGGGGAGATTATGCTGCATTATCCCGGTGGGCCTTATGTAATCACAAGGGAACCAGGAGGAGGCAGAGTCAGAAAGAGGGCAACGTGATAATGGAAGCAGAGGGGGAAAAGGTGATACAGGACCATGAGCTAAGAAATGAGGACAGCCTTTAGGAACTGGAACCAGAGGCAGCAGATCTGTCAACACCTTGATTTTACCAGACTCATTTCAGACTTACGACCTCCAGAACTGTAAGATAATAAATTTGTGTTGTTTTAAGCCACTAAATTTGTGGTAGTTTGTTACAGCAGCAGCGGGAAACTAATACAGTACTTGATTTGGTCATATTGCAGGTGGATAGGGAATTCCCTGACAGTCCAGTGGTTAGGACTGGCCATTTTCACTGCTGGGGCCCTGGGTTCGGGGAAAAAAATGGCAGGTGGACGAAAAGGTAAAAAGGCTGACTGTGAATTTCTTAAACGAATCCAGAATTAATTTTGCAACAGAAATTACAAATTTAAAAATCATGACACAAATAGTGACCTCAGGGGACTTTTCAAGTCCTGCTCTCAGGAAACAAATAACGCCTGGGCAGTGTCTGTTGGAGGTGGTTTCCTAGCACACTAGGTGATAAGCAGCCCCTTCCAGTCCTTCCTAGGCACCTGCAAGTTTCAACAAAATGTAAGTCTAATACCAGTCCCAGAAAATAAATCAGGCCTATTAATTGAGAGTGTAGACAAAAAACATAAGGCCATATTGGCACCAAATGACTGCCCTCCCACCCTGTGCACCCCTGGGAATTCCAGTTTGGATATTCTTTCTCAAGCGGATGTGGCTGCCAAGGCCTCTGGGCGTCTTCATTTCCCCTTGTTCTTGTAAGAAAGAAGAGTGGAGATGAGTTGGGTCTCTCCGCATTTCCTGAACAAGATATGCAGCCTGACCCCTACACTGAAGACCCCTTTTTATACTGCTCCTCCCTCAGTGTCTACCCATCAGAACAAGCCTGACTTCTCACCTCTTCCTAAAAGTTCCGGGAATTTTTTAAAATAAATAAAGTTGGTTTAACCACCTCTCACTTAGAGAAATAATGGTTGACAATGTGTAAAAATATATATTGGTCCCACCCTGATTAATTAAATCAGCATGCTTGGGAGCAAAGTTTAGGCATCTATATATATTTTTTTTTAATTTTTTTTTTTTTGTGATACGTGGGCCTCTCACTGTTGTGGCCTCTCCCGTTGCTGAGCACAGGCTTCGGACGCGCAGGGTCAGTGGCCATGGCTCACGGGCCCGGCTGCTCCGCGGCATGTGGGATCTTCCCGGTTTGGGGCATGAACCCGTGTCCCCTGCATCGGCAGGTGGACTCTCAACCACTGCGCCACCAGGGAAGCCCAGGCATCTATATTTTTAAAATTTCTCCAGGTGATTATAGTCAGAATTGAGAACCACTGATCTAAGCCAATCATGAACACCCTATTCCTGGCCAAATCGTAGTCACCAGTATTATGGGCTGAATTGTGTTTCCTAAGATTCATAGGTTGAAGTATTAACCCCCAGTACCTCAAAATGTGACTGTATTTGGAGAGAGGGTCTTTAAAGAGGTAATTAAGGTTAAATGAGGTTGTTGGGATGAGCCCTAATCCAATGGTATCCTTCTAAGAAGAGGATTTTAGGACACAGATACACACAGAGGAAAGACCATGTGAAGACACAGAGAAAAGATGGTCATCTACAAGCCAAAGAGAAAGTCTCAGAAGAAACCAATCCTGCTGACACCTTGATCCTGGACTTCTAGCCTCCAGAACTATGAGAAAATAAATTTCTGTTGTCTAAGCCTCTCAGTCTGTGGTACTTTGTTATGACAGCCCTAGCAAGCTGCAATCGGTAAAAAAATGGATCTCAAATCCATTGTACATTGTCATTCTAGGAACACTCATTTTCTGAACTCTGAACGTTAGCATGGGCTATACTTCTCTTTTTTTCAATCATAATAGCCTTCGTCCTAAGAAAATACCAAATACTCAGGTAAATTGCTTTTACTTGCGAATAACAGAAAACTCAATTATCATTGGCTTACAGAATAAAGATATTTAAGAATTTCAAATAACAAAACGTCTCAAGGTGGTCAGCAGAGGGATGTTGCAGATACTTACCTGGTTTGAAGACTCAGGCCTATCTTTCCCTTTCACTGTCTTTAGCACATTTTTGTTGATATCGTTGTTGCTGTTTGAATTGTTTTTTGTCTTCATGCTGTCTGTCTTCAGGCTGGTTGTACATAGTCACACCAGGAAAAAGGAGAAAGGGCAGAGCCCATAAACCAGAATGTCATGCCTGTCCCTTTTTATAGGAAAATAAAAGCTTTTCCAGAAGGATCCCAACAGACCTTCGTTTGCTAGGTCACATGGCTTCCTCAAGCTGTACAGGAGGCTAGAGCGGAATAGCTCACAAATGGGAAAAGAATGTTACTGTCAGAGGACCAGTGCATCGCAATCCTGACTGGAATCACATGGGGGAATATTTAAACTATAGATGCCTGGGCTTCAGTCTCAAAGGTTCTGATTATATATACTAATACATATATATAAGTAAATTAAGTTATACATAATATAAATATTACAAATATATATAATTCTATTTAAAATTTGCATAAATATTGATATAAACATGTAATGTAAATATATAAAATATAATATTAACAAATATACAAATATAATACTCATAAATTTAGTATAAATATACAAACATAATTTTATATAAATATTAATATAAAAGTATAATATTAATATATGTATAAATATAAGGTTGGTATTTATAACATTTATATAAATATGCAATATAAATATATATATACAATTTGATATAAATTTATATACACTTTCATATAAATTTATATAAATATGTATAATTTTTAACTCTACAGCTGATTCTACTGTGTAGCCAGGTTAAGAACCACTGGCATAGACCAATTATTGTTCATCCCATGATACCACCTGGAATAAAATTGGGACTCAAATAGCAAGCAGGCAAGACAGGAAAATAACTGGATAGGAATTAACATCTGTGGCAGACCCAACTAGAAATTATTTGCTCATAAAACAGGGAAGATGCACGTGGATTTGGGCATATTTAGGTGCTATAAGACTAAAATGATCAATCAATCTCTTTCTCTGCTCTCTCTCTTCCTCTTTCATCTCCCTTCCTTTTCATCTCTCTTCCCTTCCATCTTCCTCTCTCTCCATCTCTCCCCCTCCCACTCCATTGTTTCTTCCCTTCATCTCCCTCTCCCTCTATCTCTAGTACATCTTCATAGCCAGGTTAGATCATTGTAAGCAGGATTTTAAAAACATATTCCCTAAAGAACTAAAACAGATCATCCAGTCATTGGCTGAATGCTCCCAGTGACAGAAAGCTCCCTGCTTCCACGGAGTTAGGATATAAGACGGTATGAGTTATGCTCTGCACGAGGGCACCTGCCCAAAGTAGTGAGTGGGCGCTGAGTGCCATTGTGTCAGGATTCAACCTGCTACAGAAAGAAGCACCTTTCTCTAATTCACATGAAGATGCCACAGAGGTTAGCAGAGGCCCTGGTGTTATGAGGCTACCCTTTCCACTGCTATATGGCTGTGACCTTTATGAAGTTCTCTTACAATGAGGCAAAACCTCCCTCCTCAGCTAGTCTACTCAATAATCCATTTGATAGCTTGGAGCTGCTTAGAACACATTTGCTTCTTCCTCTCCAGTCTCCATGACATCTTTTCTTCTCCAGGTTTCTCAGCCCCTGTTCCTCCTCCTGCTTTAACGTGGCTCAGATTTCCCGCCCATCATCTCCCCTCGCTCTTCTTTGGATACACTGTTGAGTGGTTAGTGGCCCTCTAAGCAGCAGCACCCTGGCCTGACCATTGTAAGAGGGAGAGTCTGCCCACAGATGGGGTGACTTCATCGCTCTTGAAGGGGAGAAAGTGCAGGTGGAAAATCAGAGCCTCATTCACAGAGATCACCTTGCTGCCAGCCGTGAAGGAGGTAGACCTGGGAGGCACAAGAACAAGCAGCAGTTTTAGTGGAAGCCAATCGAGGAAAGGGTTTCGGGGATGGGGTGAGGACCGTCAGTGCCCGAGCTGTTAGGAGTTTGGTAAAGTGAGTAAAGAAAGGGCTTCTTCATGGATGTGGAAGTTGGTCATCAGTGACCTTCATTAGATAAGTTTCAGTTAATGGATAAATGCCAAATAAGACAGTAGAGACAGCTCGTGCAGCAGAACGGAGAGCTTGTAGATGCCAGTTACAGGGGGGGATACAGTCCAGAAGGTGGAGGGCAGCGGGTGTGTGTATATGCTTAAGGATGGGTGAGGTTTGAGTGTGGTTATAGGATGAGCAAAGAGAGGCAGCGGAGAGTTGGAGAGAGGCTGAAACTGAGAGCAGGAAGATGATTATTGGAGCTCTGCCTGGAGGACTCAGGAGAGTCTGAGGTCAAGGGCATAGGTGGAGGGACTGGCCCTGAACAGGTGGACTAACACATGTTCCTTAAAGCCTGAGGGAAGGAGAAATAATGTGTACATAGAAAAGGGGAAGACTTCTTTGAAATGAAGACACAGAAAGGATTACTTTTTTCTTTTTTGCGGTACGTGGGCCTCTCACTGCCGTTGGCCTCTTCCACTGCGGAGCACAGGCTCCGGACGCGCAGGCCCAGCGGCCATGGCTCACGGGCCCAGCCGCTCCACGGCGTGCGGGATCCTCCCGGACCGGGGCACGAACCCGCGTCCCCTGCATCGGTAGGCGGACTCTCAACCACTGCGCCACCAGGGAAACCCAAGGATTACTTTTATAAGACAAAGAATCTCAGTGCCAATATGTCCCTCAGTCTCTCTCTTCTCCCTTCATCAAATATTTATTGAATCCCTGCCCCCCAGAATTACGGATACAGAGGAAAACAAGACAAAGCCTTTGTCCTTACAGAGCTCCCAGTCTGGATAGGGACGGCCCTGCTCGTCACTTGTCGTTCTGCACCGAAGGGACCCAGCCCAGCACTGTGCTTGGGCCACTTTCCTCAGTGCTCACGACATCGTATTTCCTCTAAGTCTCTCTAGATGCTTTTGATTTCCTAATCATTCTGTCAAAGCTGTGCAGGAGAGAACACAGCTCGCTGAGGTGGCCGGATGAGGGAAGAGGAAAAAGTCAGGGATAGACCAAGTGGGGAAGAAATAAAATGTTATTTTAAAGCCGATGGCCTAAGTCCCCTTCTGGAGAGAACTGTGTGTGTTTAGAAAAATAATTTCAAGACATCTCTGTAGGTTTGAAAAGCGAAACCCAGAGGACACACACAGGATAGTCTAGCGCAGTGAAGAGGACAGAAGTGCTTTACACAGGAAGTGGGATGAGTTCTGAGGCTTGGGTGTAGGGAGGAGGGGCCTGAGAATGCCTCAGGTGTGAGGGGGGGAAGGGAGGGATGGAAGCATCTCGAGAGTAAGGTCTGTGAGTTCCTAAAAATTCATATCTGAATAGAAAAACAAGCAGAGTGCGTTGAGGGTTGGAAGTGAGGTAAAGACCCTGAACTTCCTGGTGACACTCTATGTAATTGTTGGTTTGTGTATGAGGCTGGTCCAGTGACCTGGGAGACCCTCGAAGTCAAGGGCCAGGTCTTGGCTATTTTACGTGCAGTAGTTATTACTGAGTCTGAGTGGTTCGGGGTTTTTTGGACCCTGAAGCTTATATAATTTGCAGGTCCCTTTAAGAAAAAGAATACAAAATTTATAGTGAAAAGTAAGAAAGTGAATATTTGTTCAAAATGAGGGAACAAACCACAGACGTTTTTAAAATTTCAAAATCCAGAAAAATCACATTATTTTTATTAATTGTCTGATATACCTCTAGACTACCTTTCTCCAGTATTTCCTGGATTTTCTCTTTGATCATCTCTTCGTGTGACAATAATTTTTGTAAAATGATTTTCCTTTCAGAGGACAGAAAGATAATTTGGTCTTTCCTCTAGCATGACTGATCAAACTTGGATTTTTATTTTGCAGAATTCAGAAGCGTTCATTTTAGCTTTGGAACTCCTTATCTGTCACGTTTTGTAGAATGTTCAGACCGTTGCATTAGAAGCCTCTACTGAATTTCTTGTATTAGGTGCTATAAGAATTCAGGGCATCTTGTGCAGCCCTAATCTTCACACTCTCTAAATTGACAGCACTTACTCATCACGTTGTTGCCAATGTCCTTGTTCTTGAGGCCCTGAACCTTTGGTGACACGTTTGGTGAGTCGGTCCCGTGGGCAGTGGCAGTATTCCTGGAAGCCATTCCTACACTGGGGATGGCTAACAATAACTGAACAGTTCACGGGGAGTGGCTGTGAATCACATAAACGTAACCCACTAACCCAAACTTCAACTCGACTTCCTAAAACGCCTATGGCTACCTCATTGCCTCCGTATGTGAAGGCAAGTGAGGCGAAGGGGAAATTGGAGTGGAAGAGACAATGGTCTTAGAAGACTGCTGTTAAAACCTTCACGCTACTTACAAAAACGTATCCTCAGGCGAACACAGAACAGGGGAAGGGTCCAGTGCTTCTTGAACATACAAAAAATCTCTGGGTCTGGCACATAGTGGACGGGTGCTCAGTGAGTGAATAAACATGAAAGGGAGGGAAAGGAGGAAGAAGAGGCTTGAACAGGAGCAATAGCGCTGATGCCTGAAAGGAAGGGGATGCCTGATACGGCTGGTGGTGGGTGAGGTGTCATCGGTACCCTGCCTGACCTCAGCAGGGAAGTTGGCTTTGCTTGTCCACTGCGGCTTCTGACCTCCTGGCTAAGCTGCCCGTGTTTTTCCCCTCCCTCCTCTTCACCCCTTCTGCTTTGGCCACACAGAGGGCTATATTCTTATCCCTGTGACAGAAAGTTTGCCAATCACCAAGGCCCCTGTGTACCTTTTTGATTTGCAACATTTAAAGGGCATGAAGAGATGCATTCAGAGGCAGGCTTTTAAATCTGAAGTTACCCTAGTGTGAGTCCCAACTGAAACATCCTCGCTGGCAGGCACCGCTGAACACAGCTGGACGGATGGCAGCATTTGCCCCATAAAACATTTGATACTTTGCCAATAAGCTGTAAAGAAGAAAAGAAAGCCCCTGTCTAGTTTGAAGTTACAGGGCTGCCTTGGAATGCGCTGACAGAAGCAAAATGTGCTGCTTGGTCTGTCGGATCGGCGTCCCCCCGCCCTGCTGACGAAAAGGAATATAGTTGCCAGTAATGCAGGCCTCTGACTCAAGTCCCCACTCCGCAAAGCCGCTGGGGCTCTGGGGCCTGCCCCAGATCTCTCCCTTCCCCACTGGGGCTGAGTGGTTTAGGGTGCCCGCAGGAAGTGCTGAGGCTGTTCAGTCTTGGGTACCACAGCCGCTCTCCACTCCACCTCTTCGTGGCCTTGTTTGTCAACTGGAGCTACTACCACCACAATAAAGAATGGCGACCGGAACCTCTGCGGCCATTACTGTCATTCTTTTAGAGCTGTTTCTTCACTTGTACCCTTGTTTTTCTGTTTTCCCTGTAACAATGGTCCTTGAAGGGGAAGTCTCTCCAGCCAGTGAAAACTCCCTCAGTCAGACTTCAGAGAGTCTGGCAATCTACTGAAAACAGCTTTTTATAAAGTTTACCAAAGGTTAATGCCCTTTCTGATTTTCATATCTATTCTTGATCAGTGTGGGTCATGTTATCCAGGGTCCGGTTGGAAGACATCCAGTATCAAGTACAAAACACCATTCCTCCCAGCCAACCCACAAACTACAAACATTCCAAGGCAGGAGCCATTGGTCTCCTACTCTAGGATGAATTCCTTGAGAACCTGAGCATTCTGCTGGAGGGCACCCTGCGAGATCCAGTTCACTTGAGGATTCAAGTGGCAGGAATCTGGGCTCAACCATCAGTTTCAAGTCTCAGTCACTGTTTCTCCCCAGGAGACCTAAGAGAACTTATGTAAAAAGGATTCCTGGAAGCATCGCTCTCCCACAGTTCCTGTCTTAGTTTGGGTTCCCCAAGAACCATCAGACAATTATTTGAGTATAAGTAGTTTATTGAGGGGGTGAGCCCAGGAAACTAACCAGAGAAGGAAGGAGGCCAATAAAGGGTATGTTTTCAAGCAGGTTCCCATTATGGGCTACTGAGGTTAAAGCCCATTCAGAGCCAATGTACAGCATACATCTTAGAGTTATCCTGTCCTAGGGGTGAAGAATCTGAGGTCTTTATCTATCCATTCCCATCAGCCATTGGTTGACAGTGTTAATTCCAGCCCTTCTGGCCTGCCATGAGGGTTGAGTAGGCTCCAGCCACTGGAAAAAGCAGAGAATCACAGGTGTTGGCAGTTGGAAATCTGGCCAGTGAGCACAGACATGGTGCATACGAGGTAATAGTGGTGGGACACTGACATGTTCCCAAGGTGGACGTGCAGGACCCCTCATGATCCATAAAGAAGACAACAATCAAGGAAAGGGAGTTTTCATGACCTTCAGAGTGTGCTGATCGTCTGGATGAGACTCTTGAGTAATCCATTCAGGAAGGAACAGCTAAGAATATAGGAACTGGACCAACCCTACATCCCTAGGCCACTGCACACTGATAAGAGTAAGGCGGGGAGCTGGGTTCAGGATAGAAATCCTAGTTCAAAGAGGAATTGGGATCTGAAGGAAGAGAAACTGAAGTATCAATCTGCATTGCTCTAGATGAGTGGTTCTTCATGAAGATGATATCACCCTGCAGTTATTTCAGAAATATGTGGGTCTTTTAAAAATGGCTCTCACAATAATGGGGGGGGGGTGCTCCTGCCACTTAGTGGGAAATATTCAGAAATGTCAGGTAGTCCTACACACCGAAGAATTGTCCAGCATCCCCAAATCCTATCCCTCCACATTTTCTTAGAAGTGAAAAACTTATTTATAAATATCTAGAGTTCACAGCCCAACTTCATTTCACATGGAAAATCGAACTCTTTTTTGCATGATTTAAATACAGAGCAGTTTTTCCCTAACCCTTACCTTGGGATAATGCGACTTCCTTTTAAATCAAGAGAAAACTACATTTTGTTCGGAACTCTATTGAGAGTTGTACAAAAGTTTAGAAAAGCACATCATTCTCAGTTAGTGGTAATATTTCAATCACCAATTCAACATACCTGCCTGAGTCAGTTTGCATCTGTAGGTCTGACATTAACGTAATTTTATAAAGAGATGAAGGCATATGCTCCTTTATTGTATCTTTTTTGTAGTCCTGCCAGAGTATTTACATATGGAAAGACATCTTATTCTATTTTACGTTACTCCTCTTTTATTTCTACTTTATAGTACGGTTAGAATGATATTTCTATTTTTAAAAGTTGTACATGTAGGCAAGTTTTATTTTCTGTGAATTTCGTATAGATAAGAAAGTGATCAAATATTTGTTATAAAAAAGGAGTGTGGGGTCTGGTAGGGCTGAGACACACTGCTCTAAGCTAAATACCAGGAAGAGCAAGAGTAGCTCCAGACGCCCCCTGCTGGTGGGGAAGCAGCAGCTGCTGCCATCTTTACCCTGCATTGTGCTGACAGATTCTGGAATTTGTCTTCAGATTTTGGTATCTGCTTTAAAAAGGCTAATCAACAAATTTGATAACTTCCAGATAAGAATGGCTAAGGTGTCAATGGATCTGAAAACCTTAACCTTAAAAAAAAAAAGTGGTTGCCAGGGATTGAAGACATTTACCTTGGAAATGTGATTCAGGAATGAGCAAAGGTGGAATGAGGAACCTAAATCCTATCATTTAATCTCTGAAGGGCTGAGATGGACAAACTGATTCCGAGTTGGGGGAATAGGGGAAACCTAAGACTAGTGGTCCTATGACTGGAACAAATTCTTCCAAAATATTAGGGTGAAAATATGGTCACTTTAAAAAAAATTAAATCATCAAATTCTCCTTTCCCTCTCCCCTTAGATGAGTTATTTTCTGGAAGTCCAATATGTCTTTCCTGAGTCTTCCCTTCATTCGTCTGCTGGTCTAAGTATAAACTTCAGAGATTGGTTCAAGATGGCGGAGTAGAAGGACATGCGCTCCCTCCCTTTTGCAAGAGCACTGGAATCAGAACTAACTGCTCAACAATCATCAACAAGAAGATACTGGAACTCACCAAAAAAGATACCCCACATCCAAAGACAAAGGAGAAGCCACAATGAGATGGTAGGAGGGGCGCAATCACAATAAAATCAAATCCCATAACTGCTGGGTGGGTGACTCACAAACTGGGAAAACACTTATACCACAGAAGTCCACCCACTGGAGAGAAGGTTCTGAGCCCCACGTCAGGCTTCCCAACCTGGAGGTCCGGCAACGGCAGGAGGAATTCCTAGAGAATCGGACTTTGAAACCTAGGGGGATTTGATTTCAGGACTTCAACAGGACTGGGGGAAACAGAGACTCTACTGTTGGAGGGCACACACAAAGTAGTGTGTGCATTGGGACCCAGGGGAAGGAGCAGTGACCCAATAGGAGACTGAACCAGACTTACCTGCTAGTGTTGGAGGGTCTCCTGCCAAGGCAGGGGGTGGCTATGGTTCACTGTGGGGACAAGGGCACTGGCAGCAGAAGTTCTGGGAAGTACTCCTTGGCGTGAGCCCTGCCAGAGTCCACCATTAGCCCCACCAAAGAGCCTGGGTAGGCTCCAGTTTTGAGTCACCTCAGGCCAAACAACCAACAGGAAGGGAACCCGGCCCCACCCATCAGCAGACAAGAAGATTAAACTTTTACTGAGCTCTGCCAACCAGAGCATCAGCCAGCTCTACCCACCACCAGTCACTCCCATCAGGAAACTTGCACAAGCCTCTTAGATAGCCTCATCCACCGGAGGGCAGACAGCAGAAGCAAGAAGAACTACAATCCTGCAGCCTATGGAACAAAAACCACATTCACAGAAAGATAGACAAGATGAAAAGGCACAGGGCTATGTACCAGATGAAGGAACAAGATAAAACACCAGAAAAACAACTAAATGAAGTGGAGATAGGCAAGCTTGCAAAAAAAGAATTCAGAATAATGATAGTGAAGATGATCCAGGACCTCGGAAAAAGAATGGAGGCAAAGATCGAGAAGATGCAAGAAACATTTAACAAAGACCTAGAAGAATTAAAGAACAAACACCTAGAAAAATTAAAGAACAAATAAACAGGGCTTCCCTGGTGGAGCAGTGGTTAAGAAACTACCTGCCAATGCAGGGGACATGGGTTTGAGCCCTGGTCCGGGAAGATCCCACATGCCATGGAGCAAGTAAGCCTGTGTGCCACAACTACTGAGCCTGCGCTCTAGAGCCTGTAAGCCACAACTACTTAGCTTAAGTGCTGCAACTACTGAAGCCTGTGTGCCTAGAGCCCATGCTCCCAGCAAGGGAAGCCACCGAAATGAGAAGCCCACACACCGCAGCGAAGAGTAGCCCCTGGTCCCCGGAACTAGAGAAGGCCCGCGTGCAGCAACAAAGACCCAACACAGCCAAAAATAAATAATTAATTAAAAAAGAAAAGAACAAACAGAGATGAACAATACAATAACTGAAATGAAAAATACACTAGAAGGAATCAATAGAAGAATAACTGAGGCAGAAGAATGGATAAGTGACCTGGAAGACAGAAGGGTGGAATTCACTGCCACAGAACAGAATAAAGAAAAAAGAATGAAGAGAAATGAAGACAGCTAAGAGACCTCTGGGACAACATTAAATGCAACAACATTCACATTATAGGGGTCCCAGAAGGAGAAGAGAGAGAGAAAGAACCCGAGAAAATATTTGAAGAGATTATAGTCGAAAAATTCCCAAACATGGGAAAGGAAATAGCCACCCAAGTCCAGGAAGCGCAGAGAGTCCCAGGCAGGATAAACCCAAGGAGAAACACACCAAGACACATAGCAATCAAATTGACAAAAATTAAAGACAAAGAAAAATTATTGAAAGCAGCAAGGGAAAAATGACAAATAACATACAAGGGAACTCCCATAAGGTTAACAGCTGATTTCTCAGCAGAAACTCTAAAAGCCAGAAGGAAGTGGCATGATATATTTAAAGTGAGGAAAGGGAAGAACCTACAACCAAAATTACTCTACCAGGCAAGGATTTCATTCAGATTCGACAGAGAAATCAAAAGCTTTACAGACAAGCAAAACTAAGAGAATTCAGCACCACCAAACCAGCTCTACAACAAATGCTACAGGAACTTCTCTAAGTGGGAAACACCAGAGAAGAAAAGGACCTACAAAAACAAACCAATAACAATTAAGAAAATGGTAATAGGAACATACATATTGATAATTACCTTAAAAGTGAATGGATTAAATGCTCCAACCAAAAGACACAGGTTCACTGAATGGATACAAAAACAGGACCCATATATATGCTGTCTACAAGAGACCCACTTCAGACCTAGGGACACATACAGACTGAAAGTGAGGGGATGGACAAAGATATTCCATGCAAATGGAAATCAAAAGAAAGCTGGAGTAGCAATACTCATATCAGATAAAGTAGACTTTAAAATAAAGAATGTTACAAGAGACAAGGAAGGACACTACATAATGATCAAGGGATCAATCCAAGAAGAAGAGATAACAATTATAAATATATATGCATCCAACACAGGAGCACCTCAATACATAAGGCAACTGCTAACAGTTATAAAAGACAAAATCGATAGTAACACAAAAATAGTGGGGGACTTTAACACCTCACTTACACCAATGGACAGATCATCCAAACAGAAAATTATTAAGGAAACACAAGCTTTAAATGACACAATAAACCAGATAGATTTAATTGATATTGGGACATTCCATCCAAAAACAGCAGATTACACTTTCTTCCCAAGTGCTCATGGAATATTCTCCAGGACAGATCACATCTTGGGTCACAAATCAAGCCTCAGTAAATTTAAGAAAATTGAAATCATATCAAGCATCTTTTCTGACCACAATGCTCTGAGATTAGAAATCAATTACAGAGAACAAAAACGTAAAAAAACACAAACACGTGGAGGATAAACAATACCTTACTAAATAACCAAGAGATCACTGAAGAAATCAAAGAGGAAATCAAAAAATATTTAGAGACAAATGACAATGAAAACACGATGATCCAAAACCTATGGGATGCAGCAAAAGCAGTTCCAAGAGGGAAGTTTATAGCTATACAAGCCTACCTCAAGAAACAAGAAAAACCTCAAAAAAACAATCTAACCTTACACCTAAAGGAACTAGAGACAGAAGAACAAACAAAACCCAAAGTTAGCAGAAGGAAAGAAATCATAAAGATCAGAGCAGAAATAAATGAAATAGAAACAAAGAAAACAATAGCAAAGATCAACAAAACTAAAAGCTGGTTCTTTGAGAAGATAAACAAAATTGATAAACCATTAGCCAGACTCATCAAGAAAAAGAGAGACTCATCAAATCAATAAAATCAGAAATGAAAAAGAAGTTACAACAGACACCGCAGAAATACAAAGCATCCTAAGAGACTACTACAAGCAACTCTATGCCAATAAAATGGGCAACCTGGAAGAAATCGACAAATTCTTACAAAGGTATAACCTTCCAACACTGAACCATGAAGAAATAGAAAATATGAACAGACCAATCACAGGTAATGAAACTGAAACTGTGATTTAAAATCTTCCAACAAACAAAAGTCCAGGACCAGATGGCTTCACAGGTGAATTCTATCAAACATTTAGAGAAGAGCTAACACTCATCCTTCTCAAGCTCTTCCAAAAAATTGCAGAGTAAGGAACACACCCAAACTCATTCTATGAGGCCACAATCTCCCTGTTACCAAAACCAGACAAAGATACTACAAAAAAAAAAAATTACAGACCAATATCGCTCATGAATATAGATGCAAAAATCCTCAACAAAATATTAGCAAACAGAATCCAGCAACACATTAAAAGGATCATACATTATGATCAAGTGGGATTTATCCCACGGATGCAAGGATTCTTCAATATATGCAAATTAATGAATGTGATACACCATATTAACAAATTGAAGAAAAAAAACATATGATCATCTCAATCGATGCAGAAAATTTTTTGATGAAATTCAACACCCATTTATGATAAAAACTCTCCAGAAAATGGGCATAAAGGGAACCTACCTCAACAAACTAAAGGCCATATATGACAAACCCACAGCAAACATCATTCTCAATGGTGAAAAACTGAAAGCATTTCCTCTAAGAGCAGGAACAAGACAAGGATGTCCACTCTCGCCACTATTATTCAACATAGTTTTGGAAGTCCTAGCCACGGCAGTCAGAGAAGAAAAAGAAATAAAAGGAATCCAAATTGGAAAAGAGAAAGTAAAACTGTCACTGTTTGCAGATGACATGATACCATACATAGAGAATCCTAAACATGCCACCAGAAAACTACTAGAGCTAATCAATGAATTCAGTGAAGTTTCAGGATACAAAATTAATGCACAGAAATCTCTTGCATTCCTATACACTAATGATGAAAAATCTGAAGGAGAAATTAAGGAAACACTCCCATTTACCATTGCAACAAGAAGAATAAAATCCCCAGGAATAAACCTACCTAGGGAGACAAAAGACCTGCATGCAAATAACTATAAGACACTGATGAAAGAAATTAAAGATGATACAAACAGATTGAGAGATATATCATGTTCTTGGATTGAAAGAATCAATATTGTGAAAATGACTATACTACCCAAAGCAATCTACAGATTCTATGTATTCCCTATCAAATTACCAATGGCATTTTTTATGGAACTAGAAAAAAAAATCTAAAATTCGTGTGCAGAAACAAAAGACCCCGAACAGCCAAAGCATCTTGAGAAAAAAAAAAAAAAACAGACCTGGAGGAATCAGACTCCCTGACTTCAGACTGTACTACAAAGCTACAGTGATCAAGACAATATGGTACTGGCACAAAGACAGAAATATAGATCAATGGAACAGGATAGAAAGCCCAGAGATAAACCCATGTACCTATGGTCAACTAATCTATGACAAAGGAGGCAGGGATGTACAATGGAGAATAGACAGTCTCTTCAATAAGTGGTGCTTGGAAAACTGGACAGCTACATGTAAAAGAATGAAATCAGAACACTACCTAACACCATACACAAAAATAAACTCAAAATGGATTAGAGACCTAAATGTAAGACTGGACACTATAAAACTCTTAGAGGATAACATAGGAAGATCATTCTTTGACATAAATCACAGCGAGATCTTTTATGAGCCACCTCCTAGAGTACTGGAACTAAAAACAAAAATAAACAAATGAGACCTAATGAAACTTACAAGCTTTTACACAGCAAAGGAAACTACAAAGACGAAAAGACAACCCTCAGAATGGGAGAAAATATTTGCAAATGAATCAACAGACAAAGGATTAATCTCCAAAATATATAAACAACTCATGCAGCTCAATATTAAAAAAAAAAAAAACAAAACCCAAACAAAAAATGGACAGAAGGGCTTCCCTGGTGGTGCAGTGGTTGAGAGTCCACCTGCCGATTCAGGGGACACGGGTTCACGCCCCGGTCCGGGAAGATCCCACATGCCGCGGGGCGGCTGGACCCGTGAGCCATGGCCGCTGAGCCTGCATGTCCAGAGCCTGTGCTCCACAACGGGAGAGGCCACAACAGTGAGAGGCCTGAATACTGCAAAAAAAAAAAAGTAAAAAAATGAGCAGAAGACCTGAATAGACATTTCTCCAAAGAAGACATACAGATGGCCAAAAAGCACATGAAAAGCTGCTCAACATCACTAATCATTAGAGAAATGTCAATCAAAACTATGAGGTATCACCTCACACCAGTTAGAATGGGCATCATAAAATCTAGAAACAACAAATATTGGAGTGGGTGTGGAGAAAAGGGAATCCTCTTGCGCTGTTGGTGGGAATGTAAATTGATACAGCCACTATGGAGACAGTATGGAGTTTCCTTAAAAAACTAAAAATATAATTACCATATGACCCAGGAATCCCACTACTGGGCATATACCCAGAGAAAACCATAATTCAAAAAGACACATGCACCCCAATATTCACTGCAGCACTATTTACAATAGCCAGGTCATGGAAGCAACCTAAATGCCCATCGACAGACAAATGGATAAAGAAGTTGTGGTACATATATACAATGGAATATTACTCAGCCATAAAAAGGAACGAAATTGGGTCATTTGTAGAGACATGGATGGATCTAGAGACTGTCATACAGATTGAAGTAAGTCAGAAATAGAAAAACAAATATCGTATATTAACACATATATGTGGAACCTAGAAAAATGGTACAGATGAACCGGTTTGCAGGGCAGAAATTGAGACACAGATGTAGAGAACAAACGTATGGACACCAAGGGGGGAAAGTGGCAGGGGGGTGGTGGTGTGATGAATTGGGTGATTGGGATTGACATGTATACACTGATGTGTATAAAACGGATTACTGATAAGAACCTGCTGTAAAAAAAATAAATTAAATTAAATTAAAATTTTTTTTTAAAAAAGAAAAAGAATCAACTTCAAACTAGGGTCTGTTATGCTTTCTCAACCATAGCGGTACAGAACCTGGCCTTGTATTCCGGTCCTGCTGCTGTGCGTCTTGCTCCCACGTGGTGGCGCTGTTGAAGACAACCGAAGGGAGTATAAAAGACACGGCAGGTTAGTGGCAGCATTGACCGCAGTGATTGCCCTGGTTTTTTGAGGAAAGATAACCCTCACCTAAAGTAACCCCATACTTTGGCCCTGAAGTTTTCAGTTCTTAGTACTTGCTCTTTCAGATGAAATGCCCATTCTCCCTTTCAAGGAACAAGCCAGCCCTATTTGCACTGTGACTCTGGTGTCTGACTCTTCAGAGCCAAATTTCTCTCCCTTCCCCAGCCCTAGTTTTCACCCTGGCTGTATGGCAGCTTTACCCCTAGAACTCGCAGAATACAGAGTCTCATTCTCCCCATTTCTCAGAACATATGCTATCCCTTCAGCAGTTCCCAGCTCATTTCTATTCCTGCCTATTCTGTGCTATCCGTTTCTCTTAATACGTGATTATGGTTGTATAATAATTACACCCCTGGCAAAACATCATCTCTAGCTGGCACCTACCACAGTTGATTCAAGGAGGGGGCAGATTTTAACTTAAGAAGGAACTTTTAAAATCCAGAGCTCTATAATGTCTGCCTCAAGAGGAAGTGAGCAGCTCCTCCAGAAATACTTAAAAGAGGCTGTTTGAGCATCCCTCCGGACCAATATCCCAACAGGCATGCAGAACAGAGTCACCTGCCATCATGATGCTGTCTGTGGCCCAGAGAGGACAAGGCTGGCCTGTAATAACTGTCAAATCCCCCAGCTCCCTAAATGTGTCTGCTATCACAGTTTCACCCCTCTTTTGTCGAAACTAATGAGTCACGATTCAAGTAATGTTTTTCTATGGCTCCAAAACCATTTTGCTTAATGAGGTACTAAGTCTTCATAATTAGGCCCAGAAGGGAACGAGGACGTGGGCCTTAAGAGCAATAATTATTTCAGTTATTTATGGTAATAAAAAATTGAAAATAGGAATTCTTCCTCACAATGCAACTATTTATTCTTTTACATATTGCCTAACAGGCAATTACCCTATTAAGGCTGCGTTTTATTGCTAAAGACAATTAATTGAAATGTAAATTAAATGTAAATCAGCTAATTAAATTGATATGTAATGAACTTGTCAGGCTGGCCTCTCTGATCAGATGCATTTCACTAATACACAAGCATTGCAGCTGGCCCAATGAGCAGCTGGGGCCAAGGGTGCCTGGGCTGTTCCCCACCAGACACTCTGGTGAGGAAGGGAGGGTTTGTATTATCCAGATCTTCAGGAGGAAAGGGGAACAGTTCAGTCAGTCCCTCAGAAATATGTTTTCCTTCCGATACCACTCCGTGGCCTCTTTTTTGTGTGGTTTCAGAGGCAATGCTTTCAGATGCAATAGTTAGAGAATTCAACTCAAGCTGAGTCAGGTAAATGGAACATCCAGAAGTAGGGTGAGTTTGGAGTGGCTCCTTCAGGAATGCAGCTCCATTTCTCTCTCTCTCAGCTGTGCACTCCCTGTGTTGGCTACATCTTTAGGTTGGTGTCTTCATAGACTACATGCTTATCACATGCAATGGAAGGGCAGGGTGTTGTTTATACAATGACTGAAGGAAAATATTGTCTTGTGCCTATTAAACCAGGGCAGCTTTGCAGCTGGCTTGCACTGGTACAGCTGTTCCAGTTGTTAAAATAGTGAAACACTTCCCTACGGTTGGTAAATAGCTACTTCCCCCAAGAGCTGCTTTCCCCTTAATGGTCTCTTCCTTTCCCCGGCGTCTCCAGTTTCTCCCCCAGGACCCTTCAGCAAGAAAAGGATTAGGGTCTCCAGAATCCTGCTCTGGAGCCATGTCTGGCACATATTCTGATTGGTTGGTGCCCTTGCTCTGCTGCCCGTTAGATATCTGGAAAAATTTTCCATATCGGATCACTCCTAAACCAATCCCTGTGATTAGGGAAATTCCATTTACTGCCTAGCTACACCCCTGAATTAACACTGTGGCAACAGGAAGAATTTTCCTTGATGACTCTAGACTCTAGAGCAACGTTGAATGTGTACCAGAATCACGTGGAAGACTCATCAAAATGCAGAACACTGAGCCCCACTCCCAGAGTTTCTGATTCAGGAGTGGGTCCTGAGACTTCACCTTTCTATCAAGTTCTCAGAGGATGCGGATGCTGCAGGACTGAGGACCACGCTTTGAGAACCACTGCTCTGGGTCTTTGCCATCCTCAGGAGAATTGAGAGCAAGGTCATTCAAATCATTTTCTATGTTGGGTAGTTCAAGTGAGGAACCTGGTTGACAAAAGCTGTTCTAGTCTAGGCAGTCAGAGAACTATGACCAAATCCACCCTGTCACATGTTTTTGTAAACAAAGTTGTTTCGGAACACAGCCATATTCATCTGTGTATGGATTGTCTCTAGTTAGTTACTTCTGTGCTGTGGTGGCAGAGTTGAGACAGAGACCTTATGGCCTGCAAAGTTTAGAATGTTTACTAACTGCCTCTCTCAGAAACCAGTTTGCCAACCCCTGTTTTAGACGAATCAAGGTCCACCTCTCATCCGTTAACCTGGCTGCTACACAGCTGAAGACAAGTAAAATGAATGGAAAGAAAACAAGCCATGTCCACCATACCCCTCATCGGCTAAGTGGGTGTGACAATCCTCGCTGTAAAGAAGGTTTATTTTGCAATCAGATGATCACATTTACAAAGTATGAGCAGAAGCAAACAGAAAGGATTCTGTAGCATCAGGGATATGGGTACGAGGCATAGTATGATTTACTTTAGCACAGTTCCCTAGCTAGCGCAGAGACCCAGTCACCAGCAGACTGGACTCTCAGCTCTGTCTGCAAATCTAGCGCCCCACACGTCTGGGGAACCTAAGAATTTCCCTCAGGCTTCTTCTACATACCATGTTCTGGGGAGGGAGGCATAAATGGTTCTTATCAAGACAAGACATATATGAAAACATTCTTTTATTTAACAAATATTTACTGAACACCTACCTGCTTTAAGGAAAAACTGTTGAAGGGATGAGGGATTCAGCAGTGAACAAAATGGATCATTTCGTAGTAAAGTTCACAGGCAGTTGAGCTTTGCCCAGGTCCACAGAGCTTCCAAGCAATCTTTTAGTGACTACCCTTTTAAAATCTCATTTTTAAAACATAAAATGTAACACATCCTGGTAAAGAAATAGAACATTTCCAGCATCTCAGGATCAGCCTTCAATACCTCCTACCCCTGTGATCCTTCCTTCCAACATTCTCCTCTCCTTAAGGGTAACCACTGTCCTGACTTTTATGAAATTACTTTCTTGCTTTGTTTTATACTTCTACCACCTAAGTGCATATGCCTAAATGAATCAATTTTGTGTTCCCTGTTTTGTAAATTCATGTAAATATAATCGCACATTATATACTTTTTTGTCTTATTATTTTCAGTCAGCAATGTATTAAGATTCATCTGATTTTGTGAGTGGCAACATTATCGTTTTTAAATAGCATTTCATCATGTGGATCTGCCACACTGTAGACATCCATTCTGCAGGTGGGATGTTTGCAGTTTGAGGCTATTGCAAATGGTGCTGCTATGAGCATGCTTGTGCATGCCTCTTGGACACTTGGGCATGGGTTTCTCTAGGGTACATACCCAGGAGTGCAATTGCTGGGTCACAGTGTAGCAGTATCCTCAACTATATTAGGTAATGCCAAATTGTTTTCAGTCTCACCAATTGACACTTACTTAACAGTGGAAGAGTGCTCCCATTGTCCCGTATCCTTGCCAACACTAGATACCATCAGACTTTTAAATTCTTGCTAATCTGTGTGTTTAGAGTCACCTCATGTGGTTGAATGAGCATTTCCCCCGATTACAAAGGAAGTTCACCTTTTCGTATGAGTTCTGGCCATTTGGGTTTCCTTTTTATGAACTGCTATTCAAGTCTTTTGGCCATCTGTCTAATGGGCTGAGATGCTGGATGTCTTTCACTTGCTCCTCCAGATCCACTCACAACTTCTTACTCTGCTCTATGTCCTTGGGGGCGACCCAGATGGACTGCAGCCATGGGTTCCCTGATCCTCTGACTTCAGCACTGGAGCCCTGGAGAGCACTGGAGGGAGAGACAGAGGGAGGGAGGGAGGGAGGAAAGGGGGGAGGTGTGGGGGGTTGGGTATTTAGTTCCTCAATTCTCTCTCTGCTGAGTCACGAGGGGCTGACTGTATCCTTTGATCCAAGGTCACAGCTCCTGGCAGGCAGCTGTCTCCAACAGCTCTTTCTGTTTCTGAGTTCTAGGAACTGTTACCTCTCCTTGTCCTTTTAGACTTAGAGGGCTAATCTTGTGATATCCCTACACAATACTCTCAGCTTTGTAGATTGTCTATGTATAAGGCTTTCCACGAATTTGCCAACATGACTTTGCCAGCTGTTTGCTGATACAGTTGATTAACATTTTGTAATGAATTTTCAGGAGTCCTTTATTGTGTTTGGGATATACTCCTTTGTTGGTTATATGTATATAAGTATCTTCTCCCACTCAAATCACTTTCTTCATAGTGGCTTAAAAAATTGTTTTATCATAAAATAAAATGCAGGTATAGAAAATCACATGAAACAAAGAATAGCTTAATGGATTGTTTTAAGGCAGACACCCTTGTAAATACCAGTTGATGTCAAGTAATAGAACTTCACCAGCTAACTCAAAAGCCCTCCGTGTACTCCATCCCAATCACAGCCTCCTCCTTCCCTCTCAAGGTAACTATTATCTTTCATTTTTATAGTTTTTCACTCCTTTGCATTTCTTCAGAGGTTTATCATTTCGGGCGAATCCCTAAATAATTCAGATTAGTTTTGCCTGTTTTGTGTGTTTCGTTAGTCTCTTCAAACTAAGATTTCTCCCTCTGCTCCCACCTTTTCACTTGCAATTTATTTGTGGAAGAACCTAGGTTATTTGGCTTTTAGGTGAACTAAGTCTGGATTTTTACCTGCTTCCTCATGGTACAAGTTAATATGTTCCTCTGTCCTCTGTATTTCATGAAAATTGGTAGTTGAATCTAGAGGCTTGATCAAATTCAGGTTAATTAAAAAAAAAATATATATATATATATATATATATATATATATAACAGAAGGTACATAATGTCTAATTTTCTCTTTTTGGTGTTAGCACATTTCCTAGTTTGCACAGGAAAGGCAGGTTAAATTTTTCATTCTTTCCCTCTATTTACCAGTTTTTGAGATAATGAGTTTTCTAAGATAATGAGATTTCCTGTCTTTCCACAAAATTGAACTAATTTTTTTTATGAACTAATAATGCATTTAAACATACTTGGTGTTTTCCAGCCAGTATAGTTGTTATTACCCTAAGTGAAGCCCATTCATGAGGGCTCCAGCCTCATGACCTCAGCACCTCCCAAGGTCCCACCTCCTAATATTATTCTGCTGGGCATTAGGTTTCAACGCATGAATTTGGGGGGATGCAAACATTCAATCTGTAGCAGATGATATGATTTATGATTTTTTTAAAAAGAGCACTTTGGGGAAGATGGACTACAGGGGAATGAAGGTGAAAGCAGGATCCTTAGGGGAGGGTGTTGCATTCACACAGGTTGGAGATGGTGGTGGCTTGCTCTGAAATGGCTGTAGAGGAGATGGAGAGAGGTGGATGGATTTCGGGTGTATTTTGTAGGACTATTAATGTACTAGATATGAAGGATCAAAAGGGAAGTATCAAGATTAACAACAAAATATTTGGCCTGGGAAACCAGATGGTGTTGCCTTTTGCATGGATAAGAAAGACAGAGCGGGTGATTTGGGGCAGGGATAATAACATACCTGGAAATCAAAAATTCAGTGTAAGTCTGAGATAGCTGGTGATCCACTGACTGTATGAATCTGAATTTCTGGGGATAGTCTTAGGCTAGAGATGAGAATATGGAATTGGCACAATTCATGGGTTTGAAAGCTGGGGAACATCTAGATGGTTGGAGGTGTTATCATGGTGTCAAAGTGCTTGGGCTTTGAAGCCAGACTGAAGTATGTTTGAATCCTCCCTTTACCACTTACTAGCATTGTGGCCCTGGGCATGTTACTTTTCGTGTCTCTAACTCCTCATCTACAAAATGGGGACTGTATGCATGCCTTCCTCTCAGGGTTGTTGGGAAGATTAAGAAGGCATGTAGGGCTTCCCTGGTGGCACAGTTGTTAAGAATCCACCTGCCAATGCAGGGGACACAGGTTCGAGCCCTGGTCCGGGAAGATCCCACATGCCGCGGAGCAACTAAGCCCAGTGTGCTCTAGAGCCCGCGAGCCACAACTACTGAGCCTGCTAGCCACAACTACGGAAGCCCATGCTCCGCAACAAGAGAAGCCACCACAATGAGAAGCCCGTGCACTGCAACGAAGAGTAGCCCCCACTCTCCACAACTAGGGAAAGCCTGTGCACAGCAACGAAGACCCAATGCAGCCAAAAAGAAAATAAATAAGATTAATAAATTTATTTAAAAATAAAAGAATGCATGTGAATCTCCTGGCATTAGTAGTAGTAGATGGAGGCATTGGCACCATCACTCACCTGGTGAAAGCTACTTGAATTATAACCATAGTGCCTAGAAGTAAGTAAACATGCTAGTTTTTCAAACCCAAATTTTTGAAATATTAACTCATGTTCCATACTACCAAAATAAAATCTAGATAAATGCTTACCCAGGCCTGGCAGGGTGTAGGAATCGGTGTAGATAGCTACCACTTAAAAGCGGTTCTGTGCAGCTAATTCACACTTACTTTCTGGTGGTTGGTAAAGCTGTAATATATCGACAGGAGAGAACACAGGGGAGAACAGGTCTTCTAGAATAAACATGGATTTTGAAGTCAGCCAGACCAGGGTTCAATCTCCAGTTTGCTTGACCTTACCCTTAAATGTGAACTTCAGTCGGCGGCGAAGGGCTGCAGAAATACTGACTTCCTATTGGTAACCTCCTTGGCATGACCAGCCTATATCGGCCCCTTCAGGGACCACATATTTATTAAGTATGTCAACTGGCATCTTTGTCATTTTTACTCTAATGCAGCTCGTCAGAATCTTAGCATTGAGGAGCCCTTGAATTTGAAGCTTATGGAGCAATTAAACTTCCTCCTGGGAGAATCCAGACCTGGAGATTGTCAGTGCATAGAGATAAGCAATTGTGTATTCATCTCCCTCTTGCCAGAAAAATGGACAGCTCCAAAGTTCATCAAGGACTTATATTTATTTCAATGAGCTGTATGTACATTGCATTCTATGTAATTAATCTAGAAAACCACTCAGCTAATAAACTCAGGGAACCGGCCCATCTTCTATTAATTTCCTTTAATTAGCTATATCATCAGGAGAGCACTGAATGTCTGCCTGAAGTGATTCCTACCCATCTGATGGGAATGGTCAGTAATGCTGAACCAACCTTGGCCTTGCTGATAAGCAAGGTGCTGACACATCCATGCTGTCATTTCATGACGGTGCTTTGAGTCAGATGTGGCAGAGAGCATTATTCCCATCAGATCCTGGAGCTCAGAGAGATGAAGTGACTTCCCCAAGGTCACAGGGAGGTTTTGTGAATCTGTAAAGCCGGGTCATTAAAAGTATGGGCTCTTGGGGCTTCCCTGGTGGCGCAGTGGTTGAGAGTCCGCCTGCCGATGCAGGGGACACGGGTTTGTGCCCCGGTTCGGGAAGATCCCACATGACGTGGAGTGGCTGGGCCCGTGAGCCATGGCCGCTGAGCCTGCGCGTCCGGAGCCTGTGCTCCACAACGGGAGAGGCCACAACAGTGAGAGGCCCGTGTACTGCAAAAAAAAAAAAAAAAAAAAAAAAATCCCAGCTCTGATGGTTACTAGCTATGTGACAGACCTTAGTGGCCCCGGTCAGCACCCACCCTTACCCCCTTGCCCTCATCACTGCAGGGAATGCTGCCCAACTTCTGACTGCCAGCACCTGCATTTACGTGGCCTCCAGAGACTGCTTTGCTCCCTCCCCCAGCAGCCTAGAAGTGACAGGGAATTCAGGCTCCTTGGGAGCAGCCTCAACCAACACTGACTGAAGCTGGTGGAAAATACCCAGCTCTCTCACCCCTGGAGCGGGATAATCCTGAGACATGAGTACACATGCTCCCCGAGCTTCCCCAGCAGGGTTAGGCTCTGGTTATCCATGGTGGCAACTTGCTTGCTAATGACCATTCCATTGGCTGCCTGCCCTCCTCATCTCCTCTTCCATTTCTCTACTGTTTTTTCTTGAGATCCCTTCTTAAAGAGATCCCTTGTACTTGGGTCCTTACCCCAGGGCCTGTTTTAGGGTAACCTGAACTGAGTAACCTTTAACAAATCATTTAACTCCTCTCAGATCCTCAGTTTCCTAATCTGTAAAGAAAGAATCTGTATAGTACTCACCTCATAGGTTTGTAGGGAAGCTTAAGGGACACATTGCATATGAAGGGTTTTGCACATGTGTGTTCACACCAGCAAAATTTTAACATTAAAAAAATGGGAAATGACCTAAATGTCTAATAAGAGGGAACGCGAAAATAAATTAGGTTTTACCCATATGATAGAATATCACATAATCAGCAAAAATTATTTTCAATGAATATTCAATGACATGGAGAACTGTATATGAAAATTATATATTACACAATCCAACTGGGGAGCTCAATAGGGGGAAATGTCTAAAATTGTTAATATAAAATTATCTAACTATTGTTAAAATATATTTAAAATACATTGAGTTATCTGTCTCTTGGTGGTGGTAAGTTATTTTCTTTAGGCTTTTTCCTATTTTTCAAATGTCAGAGTTTTCCAAACAAGCAGTATTATGTTCATAATCGGGATAAGGGAAATGTTGCTGGTAGAAACTGATCAAGATTTCAACTATGATAAAAAAATAAAGATGCCTACAAAATGTATAACATCCCAACACTTTGTTTTTATTTTCCTTTTCCCTGGTCAAATGCACTAATTACTGAAAGGAAATTCAGCTTTCACGCAATGTCAAAGTGGACAGTGAGTAAGGGCAAGGCTCTGCAAAGGCCTAAGGAGTGTCTAAATCTGAGGTCCTTTGAGTCCAAGCTTTAGGCTACTGCCCTTCCCTGCCCACCCCCCCCAACACACACACACGCAGTCTCTCCCTCTTTTGATCCTGCCCTGAGACTACTTTTCCTCACAATTTCATTTCAGCCACTCTTCTGGCTACCATTTGTGGTGTGGATTCCAAGCTGAAGTACCAGGTTGAGGCAACTTCGTCAACAGGCCCAGCATCAGTGATGACCCATTTGGTGCAGCTCGCTTGACCCAGCTCTAGATTTATTTCTTCTGAGGACTCCTTGACCTACCTGCCCATGCCCCATGCTGGTCACCCCAGTACATCAAACTCTATCTGCATCCCACCTCCCCCAGCCTCCATTTACCCGCTACATTGTAGGTAGAAATTACTCTTACAAAGGAGAAAGTCCCTCTATCCATCCTTATGCCCCGCTATCCATCCATCTATCCACCCATACATACATACCTATATACATACATCCTTTCACTCAGCACATAATCACTGGGTATGCAATGCTGTGCAGACACTTGTTAGACTCTTGGGATACAGAGTTGACTCAGACACTGTCCCTACCAAACTTCCCAGCCATGGGACAGCAACGTCAATGCACTCAGGCCTCACTCGACCCTCTTGTGCCCATGTGTGGCAGATGCCTGTGCTGTCTGCTTCACACCTCCTCAGTTCACCTGATCTCAGCACAGCCGTGGTGGACAGTTCCATGCACTTGGAATGGGACCAGGGCTGCCTCAGGGATCAGCCTTACAGAGGAGCAAGTGAAGGGGAATTTACACCCAAGGGGGCAACCCTCAGTTGCTTCCCTGTCTTCTAGGGAGACAGCTCTGGGGAGTGATTTTATACCAGTTCCAAGAAAGTTCCTGGAGGAATTGAGGCCCTTTCCCCTCAGTGGTAATTAGCTCATTAATACACACTTTACTGGGTTTTCTCCCTGTTCTGTCTCACTTTTGCCTCTCCCTTTCATCTACTTCCAGGTATCACCTGGTAAATAAGCTGCTTGCTCTCAGTTTCTTGTCCAGGTCTCTGTTTTTGAAAGAACCCAAACTAAGATACCATGGCAGGCATTATGAATGGAAGGAAGGAAGGGAGGGAGGGAGGGAGGGAGGGAGGGAGGGAGGAAGGGAGGGAGGAAGGGAGGAAAGAAGAAGGAGAGAAAGAAAGAAAGAAAGGGAAAGAAAGGAAGATTGATGGTATTATAGTGAGAGGAGAGAAGGACACTGTTGGAGGTGGACGAATGACCACCTGCTGTTGATGAAGGAAGACACTGTCACCTCGGTATCCGTTCACGATGAGGGACTGTAGCTTCTCTTGTGTGTGCCAGCCTGCTGGCTGGACTGATTATCTTAGAAATGCTAAGCCTAAGAGTCATGTGATTGTGACTAATAATAATAGTTACCTTTGAAGGACACTTCCATTTGCCAGGGACTTTATTTACATCATGTCATTTATTCTTCACAAACCTCCTGTGGCCCAGGCACTAATTAATCCCATTTTATAAGTGAGGAGCCTGCAGTTCATAGAGGTGGCTCAAGGTCCCATAATGGCAGAGCAGATCTCACCCGGGTCTGTCAGATACCAGAGTCCATAGTCCTGTGCTCTCCTCTCTACACGAGTCTATTACAGCATCCAGTCAGGGTCCCAATTCTCCAGCTGCTTGGCAAGCAATTTATAACACGTGCTCTTGAAATGCAGGTTTGCCTTCTCACAGGGTCTAGGGAAGCCTTAGTAGGGCTGTGCAGTGAAGTGCAGTAAGTAAAGCACAAGTCCATTTGTTACTCACCGTTAACCAACACTTAAGATAAAACATTGCTTTATTCATCCTCTCCGGCAGCTCAAACACACTCCATGGTATCTATTACACGGTGATGTTAATTAAGTCCACAGCACCGCACCTTCTGTGTGCAAGGTTCGCCGTGCCACCCGCTGGTCTCATCTCTCCAGAGGCCTCTGGTTCAGCATCAGGTCTGAGGACAGAAAGAATCTCTGGGAGGCCCGCCTCACCACCAGTGCTGCTGAGCTGAGTGTGAAAGTTTACTACCTACACATCCTGCCCAAGCATTGGTCTAGAAACCTGACATGGTTTTCAAGGTCGATATGAGATCATCTTTCAGGGTGGGCAACTGGGTTGGAGGGGTCCTAGAACTCGCAAAATGGCAGAATTGTAGGAGCCTTTAGGGATTGCCTAATTCAACAGGCTCATTTTATAGATGTGCAAACTGAGGTTGGGAGAGGGAGACTTACTTTTCTAAAGTTGCATAAATGCTAGTAGACTGGGATTTGATTCCAGATACTTTTGCTTCTGGTTCAAGCTCTTTCTGATGGATCATTTCAAGTCCCCTTGCCCCCACCCCCCTCCACTTGTGTGGTTGTAGAATGGATGCATGTGGAGAAGGTTAGTTCCTTCTCCCCACTAAGTCCATTTCCCCTGAAGTTCCTTAAAGCAATACCATGGATTAGGCAGAACACTCCTTTTTAATTCCATTCTGCAGGGGAGGTTGAGATTCAGAAGGAAGAAGACAGCAGCTGAATCAGGCTTAAATCCAAGCCTCTGAGTTAGCGCTCTTTCTAATAATCACATGGTCTCCTTAAGGCTGAATGAATGAGTGAACAAAAGAAGGAGTGAATGGATGCTAAATGTGCTAAAGAATGAATTTAGCTCTGCACAATGAATAAGGCTTAACATTTGAAAGTCCCCATCCTGTGTGTCTGCATTTCAGCAAAGTCAAAGTCTCAGGGCCCCTGGAGCTGCTCCGTGGAGCAACGAAGTGTATATTCACAGTGGCGCACTCTCCACTTCCAAACACCGACCAGGACTCAGCCTACTTTAGAGGAGGCCCTCAGCGAGTGCAACTAAAATTGAACAGAAGAGAATGTTCTGGAATCGTGGCTCTGAACCATTCAGTTCTCCAGGAGCAGCTTGGAGAGGAATTGGGGTATTAAGGAGAGCAGTCTCTCCCTTCCCAACACCATGCCACAGTTGTGTTTTCAACCTTCAGTCGAAGAATGAGAAAGAGGAAAACAGGCAGAAGCACGAAGAAGGCTGAGATACAGGAAGGAGCCGTCAACACGAGGCCACCCACTGATGGGGTTAGGAAAGGGGCTGCTGGTGAGCTTCTTACCCTGAGGGACTGGTCTGGCTGGAACCCGCATCAGCCTTCCCTGGGACTGGGAAGGAGGAGAGGTGGCCCTGACATCCTCTGGGTACAGTCTGTGGGAGGCTGGGCAGAGGGGATGACGCAATAATATGGATAAAATGTCAAGAGATTAAATAGAATTTCAAACAGAAACTTAGCCCAGGACCTCAAACTAGGAGGCAATATAAAAATGTGCTTAGAATCGACAATGATCTATAATCTAATGCTGAGTTATGCAAACATACATTCACAGCTACACACACCCATGTGTCACAAACTCAGATATAAGGAGAATACTCATAAAAGCCTCACGCACAATGCAAATATACCAGTACACACACACACACACACACACACACACACACACTCACACTCATGCACTTACATCCATCACAGTCACTTTACCTTTCCTACGTCGCCCAGCCCCTCCCCATCCCCCTCCTTTCTTTTTTTCTCTCCCATGAATGCTCTTAGCCTTAAAGTTTGACAGCTTTCTATATGGGCCTGTAAGCTAGGTTTGCTCCACTTTTCCCAGAAATTTAAGGAGTTTTCCTTATTTATGAACTTCCGGAGGGAAGGGGGTGTGGGAAGATGGAAGGAGGGGCATCAGCCTCGCAGAAATGTTCTGCTCGGAGCAGGCATCTCATCTTCGTGCCCATCATCATCATCATCGTCAGCAGCTGCAGCAGCAGCAATACCTGCCAATCCTCAGTGAATGGTTACTCTCTGCAGGGCCTTTGTCTGGGCCCCGGGACCTGAGCAATGAGTAAGACTGGTTTTGCCATCTCTAATCATCTCACCCCAAGAACAAGGCAAAGTACAGTGGGGAAGATAGAGCTGATAAACAGGAGAAGTGAAATACCAAAGCCATTGCTAAGGGCCCGTGAAAGGTTTAGACAATAGCTCTCTAGAAGCTCAGAGGATGAGTTAGCACTGAGGGCTGGGAGGTCAGGGAAGACTTCCTGGAGGAGGGGTCTTGAAGGACAGGTAGAAACCAGGGCAGCAGACAGAAATGAGAAGTGGCTGGCAAATACAGGTGTTTAATAAATTTTGCTGGATGAATTAACGACAGAACAATCCAGGTCAAAGGCAAGGCATGGACCAGGTAGGGGACCTTTATGAGGTCTCAGAAAGAGGGGAGAAAATACTGGGAAAGACTTGTCAAAATACTGTACTTTCCCAGTTATCCTCTCTTTGTATCCTCACAATACTCTTGAGAGTAGGTTGGTTGAAGATTATGTCCCCATTTTAAAGAGTAAGAACCGGAAACCAGCCGAAGCTCTGGGGTAACTCCAGACAGGGCAAGGGTTTTTGTGTTTTTTTTTAATGTCATACAGCCAGGCAGTATCAGAGCTGGGAGCAGAAGCCTGTATCCCAGTGTCTACATTTTTAAATCCTTCTCCCTTTACAATTTGAATCCTGGGGGCAGGAAGTGGTTTGGAGTGGAGAGAGAGGAAGTCTGTAGGATATTTAGTGGGGAAACTCCCTCTAGCATCTGCTTTTTAATGCAGGAGGTAGGTTAACAGAGGCCTCCTCTGCATTACTCTATCGTGACCTCCTGGCAAAACCTCCTTCTTGTCGTTAGAACTCTAAGGGTAGCGCCAGCTCTGCCTGTAAGACAATCGTTTCTCAGCAGTTGTTTCAAAGGCAGAGACTCAGGCACGGAGGACGTGCAGGGACAGACATCTAGCTGCAGAGGAGAACGCCTAGAGCCAGGCTCAGGGGAATAAGGCAAAAATGAGGTCATACACAGGAACAAAGATGAACGGGTGAGCTCCCTGAGGCAGAGGCTTTTTATAACCAGCATTACCTATGTATCGTTCTGTCAATCTTAGGACTGTACACAAAAAGGCAGAGGGGAAAATGGAAAGAATGTAAGCCCTGGGGGTCTGGTGACAACTAGGCTCCTCTACTTAGGAGCTGTGTGACTTTGGACAGGTTCCTTAACCTCTCTGAGCTTCTGTTTCCTTCTCAGGGAGCAACACCTGCTTCATAGGCTTGCTATGAGGATTACATGGAAAACAAAGCAACCCGGAGTGCAGGGCCTGGAGCTGAGCAGGCACTCAGCTGGGGCAGGGTAGCAGCTGCAGCAGCAGCAGTAGTAATAGTAGTAGTCGTAGTAGAAGATTAGCAGTAATAGTAGCAGCAGTAGTAACAGCAGCACCAACAGTAATAGCGGTAGCAGTAATAGTACTGGTAGCAGTGGTAGTAGCAGATTAATAATAATAGTAGTAGCAGTAGCAGCATCGGCACCAATAGTGATAGTGGAAGCAGCAGTAGCAGCAGCAGAAATAGTAGTAGAATAGTAGTGGTAGCCATAGCGGCACCAATAGTAGTAGTGGTAGCAGCAGTAGCAGTAGCAGTGGTGCTGACAGTGCTGGTGGTGGTGGTAGTAGCAGTAGCAGCAGTAGAAGTAGTAGCTGTAGCCACAGAAGCAGCAACGATAGTTGTTTTTATCCTTATGAGAAGAATGATCTAATTGCCTTGGGCTCTGAAAGTGAATTTGGCCTTCGAGAAAAGACTGGAGATGAAGTATTGGGTTGGCCAAAAGGTTCGTTTGGGTTTTCCTTATATTGCCATTATTCTACTTCATAAAAATAGTCTGAGCAAAATTCACTGAGCTTAATCCTTTGGAGCTATGATAAATCAAAAAAACTTTTTGGCCAACCCAATGAATCTATGTCCTCCATCTGTCCTTTGAGAGCAGAGCCTTGAAGACCACCCAGGACTTCCGACCGCAAGTCCAAAGCCCTCTACCATGCATGCTGCCTTGTATGTGGAGTTGGAATTTAGTTCTGGAGGTAGGGGGAGCTATGGATGAAGTTTGAGCAGTGGAATGTCTCAGAGGGGTCAGTGCTTTGGGAAGATAGATCTGTAATTAGGATCCAGCCATTAGGATAAGCTCAGAATGGAATTGTGGATTTAAGCTTTGTCCATTCTTTTGTTCTGCTCCATTAACTGAGTGCCTCTGATAGGTCTGGAGCTGTGTTGGGTGCCATGAGAGGTATGGAGATGAATAACACTTAGTTTCTGCTCTCAGAAATGACATGATAATGAAGGAGGTGACTATCATCTCAGTGAAGTAATTGATACCTAGATAAATCAGCAGAGTGCTAGGGGACACAGGAAAAGGAAGCAATTCAATACAACTGCGACCGGGGAGGGGAGGATGACGTGGAGTTGGAATATCTGAGCTAAGTCTCGAAGGATTTTCTTTAGTTAAGAAGAGTGGAGACGGTAGACGGATATGAGAAACGCTGAGCAAGCAAGGCCAGCAGGATGTGGCAACTGACCGGCAGGGAGGCGAGAAAGACACAGAAGTGGCGTGATATCCAAGCTCCTGGCTCGGGCGATTGATTTGAAAGAGGTGCCACACACACGGGGTCACGTTTCGTAGAGATCGTGGGCGCTCCTTTGGAGAGAGGGAGGATAGATTAGAGGAGAGCATCGGAAGGCGGGGAGGTCAAGGAGGGGCTGTTCTAGCAACCCAGGCAGGACGTGGTGGTGGGAGTGAAGCGGAGGAAGAGCATGGACAAGACAGAGGAAGGAAAATGCACAACAATCCTGCCAATACGTATTATGTCCCCATTTTAAAGATGAGGAAAGTAAACTCTGCTTTAAATGATTCAAAGAACAACAGTAACAAGCGGTGGAGTTGACATGAAAACTCAGGACTATCTGACTCCAAAGTCATGCCATTATACTGCTCGAAGGCAGACGCATCACAGAGGCAGAAGCAATGAGCCTTGGTGACTGGCCGGCTATGTGGAGAGAGGAAGGGACGGGAATTATGACAAGGGCAAGGTTTCCAGCCTGGGCAACGAGGCAGGGAAAAGAGGACGCTAACCAAGACAGCTGGTGACAGAGAGAGAAGCAGGTTTGGATTTAAGGCTGACATGGGGGCAGCCAAAAAGAAACCTGAGGTCTTTGGGGAACAAGTGAATTTTAAGCATTAAGGAGTTAAAACAGGTGTCGTAGGAATGACTTCCTGAATTGGTCAGCTTAGTGGTGAGGTTTGGGGTTGATCACAGAGGTAGTGGGATGTGGCAGAGTCAAGCGTGTACCCAGGTCCTGTTCTAGTTATTTACGAGCTGTGGACTATGGGCAAGGGACCAGTTTCTTCTTTCTACAAAATAAGCCCTGTCCAGCATGCACCCTGAGTTTGATGAGAGCACATAGAGTTAATACCGGTGAGCGTGCTGCAGGGAATTCCTGAGTTTCAGCTAGCAGACTGCATTGGTATGATAACTTCACAGAGATGACCCTGGAGACATTGTAGGGTCAAAAATAGCAGAGAAAGAGCCTCCTATACATCTTACTAAGATTTGTTTGTTGTTATTTTATTAAAACTGGTATCTTGCAGAACGTCTACGCCCCTCTCTTTTTAGTCTTGTCAGTTCTGCCTCAATTCAGTCTAGGAGAACGTTGTGTCCAGCGCTGTCTTCCCACCTGTTCTGAGCCCCCAACTTACAAAGACACTGATCCCTCTGTGTGACTGTCATTTTGCTAGATACGTCTCTCATTCCTGTCCTCATGGGGGCACGGTTTATACTTCTCTCTGCACTTCATTTGGGAGTGAGAAAAGCTTTGGCTTCAAGGAAAGGGGTTTCCAATCCTGGCAAGTTAAAGGTGGAGGTTGGGGAGAGAGTTCTACTCTATGCCAGGTATTTTAGAGATGTTATTATACTTTGAAAACAGCTTTATTGAGGTATAATAGATTTACAAAAACCTGTATATATTTAATGTTTACAATTTGACAAGTGTGGTCATAGGCAGATTAGGTATCTGCCTATGTTGCCATCATCATAGTCAAGGTAACAGACATATCCATCACCTCCAAACATTTCCTTGTTTTTTTTCTGTCTTTTGTTTGTTTTGTTGTTGTTGTAAGAACACTTAACATGAGATCTACCCTCTTAACAAATGTTTCAGTGCACAATACAATACTAACTAGAGGCACTGTGTTGTACATAGATGTCATTATATTTACTTTTCACAATAACTGTGGGAGGTAGGTGTTATCATTCCCATTTTACAGATGTGGATCCTGAAGCTTAAAGAGGTTAAATTCTTTGCCCAAAGCCATACAGCTAGTTAGTTAATGGAAGAGCTAGGATTCACATTTCAGTTTACCTGACTCTTTTAGCCCAGGCTGTCCCTATTATGTTATAATGTCTCCCCTATTCTGTCTGTCCTGGTACCCCAGTGGCTGAGCTGAGCCATAAGGGAAACGACCTCTAATCTTGGTGCCCTTAAAGTGCTCAGGAGGCAGGACTCAAAGAAAATATCTGAACAAAAATTGAGGGACACAGTGGGCTCAGCTCACACACTGAGGAGGGAATGATACAACACTTGAACTAGATTAGCTTCCCGGGGTCAGTAACCCAGAAGGTGCCGGGATGGGCCCGGTAACAACTACCTTGCTGAGCTTCCAGGAATCCTGGAAGATCTAGAAGCTTTTGCATGTCAAGTGATAAATGAAACCCTACGCTGTTGGAGTGCCCAGTAGGGACTCAGATAGGTGTGTGGGAATGAGAGATGGGAAGAAGGTAGGGTTTCATCAGCAGGTGCTAACAAGTTCCTGAAATCTTGAACATACACCCAGCCTGGAAACTTACTTTCTGCTTTTTTTTTTTTAAATGGCATCAGTACAGTTTAATAGAATATTGATTTATTGCAAGGTACACGTACCATGACATGCCATTCTTTTGTCTGTGTGAGCTCCATTAGTGCGGAGAGCAACTGTTGAATGTTTGCTCTTGTACCTTTATTTCTTCAAAATTCAATCTCTGATTCAGCTTTTTCATATACCTAGCTGCCAGACTGGGTCAGAGCAGGGTTACGTCAGTGAGCAACTGTTAGAAGCAACCATGACACATGAAGAGAGGGTCCAAGAGAAAGGAGGTGAAAACCTAGAAATTCCTCTAGGATTTGGATCAAGTATAACTAGCTAAACTCTGCAATACATGATGAAAGGATTTGGCCTGATCTTTTTCCTGTTTGGGCCTGATTTTACCTGGAAACTAACAGAGAAGGTCCCATGTAGGGTAGTGGGAAGGGAGCTGGGTTTGAATCCAGGATCTCACTAGCCACATGAATACAAACAAAATATTTTACCTTTAGGGGTCTTCATTGTCTCACCTGAGAAATGAGAAAATGACACTTATCACAAGAAGCCGTTGGGAGTATCAAATGCGGCAATGGATGTAAAGGCACCTGGCACGATGCCTGGCACACAGTAAATGTTCAAAAATATTTATGAATTGAATTGATGCTCTACAAATGTTAATCACTCCAGATTTCCATGCTTGGCACTGCACTCACTACTTAGGAAAATGAGTCGGGGGCCTCTTAGGCAAGTTTCAGGCGTGTCATTGAATTACAGTGAAAGGACAAAAGCTCATCCTGTGCCCCTCCCCCATTCAGAGGCAACTGGGAGAGTAGCTGAAGGCCTCCTCCTGCTGCGGCAGAAGCAGCAGCAGCAAAGCAAACATCGTCAGAGGCAGGTGACCCAGCCTCTACTGTGGGCTTCAGCACGAAGCATCTGGGTGGCCTCCGGCTTGTGGCTTCTCTGCCACAGCTGTCTCTGAGCCTGTGGACTCATGCAGAGCAAAACTGGCACTGTTTATGGAGATTTGTGTGAGAGCCAGGTAGAGGCCCAGCGTGTCCCTTCCCTCTCCTCCCCTCCTTTTTGCATAATCATCTCACTCTCCTTAGTACACTGGTTTGGTAGCCGGTTCTACCCACTGCGGCTCTATCCTGAGAAGGAAGAGAGCAGACAAGAAGAGAGGCTACAGCGCCCCCTGCTGGGGCTGGGTGGGCTGGTAGCTTCTAGCCAGTTCACCTGCCGGCTTGGTGCTGTCCTCCATCTCAGTGCTGAAACTCTTCCCCTCTAACCTGAGACCATTAGATATAACCTGGCCTAAGAAAGCTAGGGAGCTGCAGATCAGGCTGAGGCCACAGGGAAGTCCACTGGCAACCAGTGTGGAGATACAGACATCCCTTTTGCAAACACATCCTACAGTCTGCCTTATATCCATGTATTTTTCCCTCATAAGGATTGCTGAATGTTAGCAGGTCCATATTCTGTAATTCAGAGACATTTAATGTCACTTGTTTAGTGTTAAATGTGACTTTTTGTACTGTACACTCCATTGTCTGACATCAGGAATGTGAGTCCCATCTCATGCCATTTCTCTTCAGAGTTATAGAATAGGAGGTGATGCCACGGAGCATCCAGCATCCCCCTAGAGTTCCTCCAGATGCTCAGTCAGATTCTGCTTGCATACCTCTACTGTTGGGGAACTCAGTGTCTCTCAACGGAGCCCATCCAATGGTCGACAACTCTATTCCCTAGAAGGTTTTCCTCACGTTTGAGCTGAAATTTGTCTTACTGAGACTACCTCCCTAGATTTGGTTCTTACTTTTGGCAACATAGAACAAGTTTGCTTTTTTGGACAAAGAGAATGTCCAAGATGTTTTCTTCAACTTTTTAGAGATTGCGATCTTGCTTTCCTACCCCTGCTCCCTCTTATTTTTCATCTCAGGGATAAACAGCTCCAGTCTTCTCATCCGTTTCCAATGGGAAATGATTTGCAGACCCCTCACCATCCTGGCCACACTCCCAATAACAGCTATCATTTATTGAGCACATTTGCTGACATTCCCCACACCTAAGTTCATCAAACCCACATAACTACTGTAATGAGGTAGACATAATTATCACCATCTTACAGGAAACTAAGATTCGGAGAGGTTAAATAACTTACCCAAGATCACACAGGTATTAAGAGACAGAACCAAGGTTTGAATGCAGCATTAGAACCCAGAGCTGCCTGGCTCCACTAGCATGCCTGAGCTTATAAAGCCTGTGATCTAATTAATCAACACAGTTTTTAAAAAGTGGGTCTGTAACTGAGGATATTCTATTGATAAAAAGTTGATGAAAATAAATGATTTTTTATGTCAATGAAGATTTGCTAAAATGGATATCAGTTCACTCCCAGTAAAATGTAAATTGGAAATGTACTATGTCATTATTTAATATGCAGTATAAATCTATAAAATGATCCACCTTAGCACCAAAAATAAAGGAGGGCCTAGGGCTTCCCTGGTGGCGCAGTGGTTGAGAGTCCGCCTGCCGATGCAGGGGACACGGGTTCGTGCCCCGGTCCGGGAAGATCCCACATGCCGCGGAGTGCCTGGGCCCGTGAGCCATGGCTGCTGGGCCTGCGCATCCGGAGCCTGTGCTCCGCAACGGGAGAGGCCACAACAGTGAGAGGCCCGCGTACCGCAAAAAAAAAAAAAAAAAAAAGAAAAGAAAAGAAAAAAAGGGGGGGCCTAAATATGGTCACATTATGGAAGCAGTCTGACCAGGGAAAAGTAGATCTGGACTATCACCTCTGATTTTATGCGATCTGTCTCTATTTATGCCATCTCAAGAGATGCTCTCATTTCTGAAAGCTCTGACACACTGTTGGCTCGTGCTGAGACGGTTGCATTCAAATAAACTCCCCAGGACTCTGCTGCACGAGCTGCTGGAAAGTCAAGCCTTGACTGTTCTTCCTTATCTTCATGACAGAGTCCCTGACAGCAAAGTGAGCGTTACACCGAATTGGGTCAACCAGCTGGTTCTTGAGGGAGTGAGAGACCTAGAAGGAAAGGTGCCAAGAACACCCAGAGGAACAGAGGAGCTGCAGAAAGCACTTTATTTGTGTTCTTCTGGGCAACAAGAACCCAGGGGAGAAGCTGTATATACAACACAACATTTGTAGCCGACTAACATACGGTTCTTTGTTTTCATTTCTGAAAAGCAATAAGCAAAGGGAGCATAAGCTTTGCTCTCAATTTTTGCAACAAAGTTTGAAAATCTCCAACCCAAAACAAAAGAATGCTAAACTGAAGCTTTGTGCTAAAGGCCCTCCCTCCCTTGAGCCTCTCTTTCTCTCCCTATCTCCTAATCCTTATTTCCGGGAGGTCATTTTAATTAGCAGGCTGTCATGGTGACTCAGCCTGCTGCTTCACAGACAGGCAGGGAGCCGACTCCCCTGGACCCATTCATCATGAAAGGCACTTTACTCCGTAGAAAAATGCACAATTTTGAGCTTGGTCCACCTTGGGAATTGCCCCTGCTGTTGTTTTACTTTGTCATCCCCACCTGCCTCAGAGTGCATCCTTTTGTCTTTTGCATCTCCTGTCCCTGGCGGTCTGCCTCCTCCCCCCTGTTGCAGATTTTCCATGTCCTTGTCTTCAGTGGTCAGGTTTGATCTCAGACACCAAGATCTAGAGATCTTAACCATGAGAGACCTTTTGGAATGTGTGTCTATTACTTTTTGTTTTAGGAGCTAAAGTTTCAATGAAACGACCCAGGTCATTGGGACATAGCGCTCAGAGCAGTTTTCTGAAGTTGCATGCTGGGGTTTAGGGGAGTCAGGGAGCATGCAGCTCATAAATTAACCGTATGTCTAAGACCATCGTGATCTCAAAAATTCTGTCCCATTGTTCCCAACAGTGCATTTGTCTTCGCGTTGTACGTGTTGTTGTTATTGTTCTGGGTCAGCAAATGTGGACACCGCACTTCTAAAAGCGAAAACTGTAGCCTAGTCTAAAAGGTAAACATCTGTAGTAACGGCACAACTTAGAACAGTAAAGGGGCTGGAAAGCAGTGACCTGAGAAGGGACGTGTGGGTTTTCTCTTCCTGTGAGGGTCTCTATGTTGTGGAAAATAGCATCTGTACTCATCTGGTTTGAATCTCCTATTTTGTTCTTAAGCCTGAAGGTGAAGGCTCACAATTGATTTTCCACTGGTAAAAGGGAAAATCGATGATGAAATTTCTCATGTTTTCCCTTCCCTTTCACTAGCTTATACATTATCTCACAGCCATTATCTTGGAAACTAGAGAAGGGTGATTAATTTCATGCCCCAGCAGAAAATGCATGCTCCTGCCACCACAAGACCTCCCCGGACTCCACGTCCTTAAAAAGAGTTTGAAGGGTCTTTGTGGTTCACTGAGCTCTTCTTGCCCCCTTTGCTGTTGGGGTGGCTGCTGGCTGGGCCCCGCAGGAGTGGGTGCTTGTAGGGGGGGCGTTCTTTCCTGTAAAGGGGGAGATAACAGAAAGAGAGAAGAAAGACAGCACATATACACGCTGTACTGCAATCATTTGTGTGCATGTCTATCTCCCCCCACTGGACTGTGACCTCCTAGGAGCAGTGGCCTTGACTTCCTCTTCTCTGCATCCCAGGAACCCAGCCCAGGGCCTGGTTCAAAGCAGGCAGCATGACTCAATGGAATAACTGTTAGATGAATGGATGGATACGTTGTATCATTCTGGTTCTGGAGAAAACCTAACTGTCCTATAGTTACAAGTCTTCCACACTTCCAACTTGATTCTAACTCATTCTATCCATTTCACAACGGGATGGGCATGAACCCATAGATGAATTGCAGCTTGGCAGATCCAGGGAGCTCATTCCCTTCATAACCATCATGGGCTCCAGAGTTCCCTTTATATTTCTCAGTATAGCCTAATTATGGCATTTCATGGTGGGTCTGTTTCCCCTACAATCTTGGGGGCTCTCTGAAGGCAGAGATGTGTCTAGTTCATCTCTGTATCCCAGCACCCAGCACCCAATGCAATACCTTTAACACTACTCTTCAGCAATTATTCACTGTCTGTTCTGCTCACACACTAGGCTATGAGCTTCTGATAGGCAGGGACCCAGTTTATCCAGTTTGCATTTTTCCTCATACGGGGCCTTGTTTGTGTGTTATGTTGTTGAGTGACAAACTGATGTGCCATTCATTCAAGCATTGGGTTAAGATTTATTTGCAGCGGAAAGATTAGCCAATCCAGAAAGAACTGAACTGAATTCTCTGGTCAGCCATATATGAGAGGGACGACCTTGAGCAAGTTGTTTAACTTCTCTGACTTTCATTTACAAAACGAGGATAAAATATTCCAATCTTGGAGGGTGGTGTGAGGTTAAATGAGATAATATGAATAAACTCACCTAGCATCTTCCTTTGCCTACTATAACTTACAAAGGCATGGTGCTAGGTGCTAGGTGCTAGGTATGGTCCACTGTACTCTGGAGATGACAAAGTTGAGTCAGACGTTGATGCTGTCCTCAGGCTGCTTACAGTTTAGTAGAGGAGACAGTTATACAAAATAATTACACAAAATAATAAAGAACTATAATGCATGGAAGAAAATGGTAATGCCACAAATATGGGAATCTCTTGGGCTGTTTGATTTAGGATTCAAGATGTGACTTCTTATAACCCATGATGCTCTGACCCTGGAGTATCATTTTCCTTCATTGCCGATGAGTCATGAATAAGGTAAAGACAGAACAGGTGGCAGCACACAAAAGGGACACCTTGCCCTAATGTAGCTCCTCTACCAGGAAGCCTCACTGTCTAAAATTCCACACTCATGAGGGACCTTGCTAACATAGGAAGGCCATCTAGCATGGGTGAGGTACACCTAGATCTTAGTACCCATCAACAGCCTGGAACATATGCTGGAATGTTGTTTACAGGCGACGTGATCTTGAAGAAGTCCCTTTTTCCTCTAGCCTCTGTTTCTTCATTTCTAAAATAGTAGAGCCCATGTCCTTCCTGCATCATAGGCTCTGGTAAATGGGGTTGGGGAAGAGTTTTGCCAATTACAAGGTGTCATTCATATGTCACTGAGAGTGCGGGTCCTCACACCCAAAGGAAGCATGGGAAATAAGATGGGTTTGTTTCTTTGCGGGTGAAGCCCAGGTATGATCACAGGTGGGGCAGCCCCAGGCAGATGGTGTGCGTGAGGAGAGGGTGTGCAGTGGCTGGGGAGGAGTGTGAACGTGCAGAATGACTCTGGGGCCATTACAGAGCCAAAGAGCACCTGCAGCTCAAGATGGGGGCACAGAGAGAGGCACTGGTAGGCAAGCATCTCACACCTGGGCCCCACAGAGATGCTCCTTTTCCCATCGTGCCCTCCAGACTCACCTCCTTTGGGAAGCTGACTCCCCAGAAAGTAAGCCTCTCTCTTCCAGAGGCCTCTGCAGCACTTTGTGCCTAATCTCTTAGTACACCACTTTCTAGGGAGTTTTTGCCCAGCTATTTTTCTCACGGGACTGTGGGTTGGATGCATTTGATTTTGCTCTACAATTCCTGAGTGGTATGGAGTAGATGCTTGAAGGTTGTTTGATGAATTGAATGAATGTTTAGTCCCATCTGTATCACCTCTATTGCCCTAAACATCCTGGCCTGTCATTGCCTTAGAAAGTGTCTTTTCAGGTTCGGCTCCCTGCCTTTTACAACCTTTCCCTCAACCTGGAATGCCCTCTCTCCTCTTTCTGTTTCATCCATTGGAATTCTACATGTCCTTTGAAACCAAGTTCAAGCCCCACTTTGTCCATGAAGCCCTCCTGGGATACTCCTGCTGGCTGCCGAATGTTTGCCAGATGGTGTGGGAGAGTAATTTCTGATTGGGTCTCACTTTTCACTATAACAAGAAGGGGTTGAAGTAGATGATTCTTAGGGGCTTCTTCAGTTCTACCATTTTATAATTCATACACTTAGGGCTTATTTAGGACCTATACCCGGCTAGGCTCTGCACCTGGCACTAAGGATACAGGAGTGATAAAATAATTCCTCAAGGAGCAGCCCATCTAGTGGAGGAGCCAGACATGCAAAGATGTCACAGCATGCAAAGATGCTGTGACAATACGTTATGGGACGTACCATGCACACGTGTGTGCAAAATCAGTTCGGGATCCAGCAGAGAGGAAGGAGCTCTACCTCAGGTGGAGAGCAAGGACAAAAACACAGAGGTATGATGTCTGGACTGGGCTTTGAAAGATAAGTCGGCATTTGTCATCTACAGACAGTAAGGGAGAACATTCCAGAAAGAAGGAAAAGGATGAACATGGAAGTATGACTTGCTGACTGGGGTATAAAGTGGTAGAAAGCAGGTGGGGTGGAGAAGGTGCTCACAAGGGAAAGGTGTGTGCTAGGAGGCTGCACATGAAGTTTTAAATGTAGGCCAGGGCCTTGAACAGCCAGAAGATGAACTGAAATGGGAAGCCATGGACGGTGTTTTGAAAGAGGGCACAATCTGATAGGTAACTGAGCACATTTACACATTGCTCAGTACTGTTTGCTATCTTTGCATGTGTACATGCTTTCTCCTCTGTGAATCTGAGCTCCTGATGGGCAAAGGTTATCTACGTTCCCCCAGCATTCACTGCAGGGCCTGCCACGTGGTGGGCTCCAGTGTGATGCAGAGCTGATGATTCCCACTCCCACGCCCCGCACACATACCCAAACCCCAGCGTGGAGGCAGCCCACCGGCACTGAGCCTGAGGCCACCTTACACTTAGAGGCCCACCCTCCGTGCTCATGCTCTGTCGCCGCACAGAGGATAACCTGGCCTGCTCATTTCCCCTGTCTACTTTGTATGCACCTCGCTGGGGCATTCTGTGTCACTGTGGTCGAGATAAGCGCGGGGTCTCAGCTCTGGTCATCAACGCCATGTCCCTGAGCCTGCACTCTCAGGCCCACATCCTGGCCTCCCCAGGGACCTTCCCCAAAGGGTGGTACAGCACCCAGAGATGCTGACAGGCTCCTTCCAGCACGTGGGTGGAAACTGACACAGTATAATTATCCGTAGACATGAGAGAAAACAAAGATTAATTTTGAGTCAAAACATACAATTTTCCTTTAAAAGCAGAACTGCTCTTTCATGTATGTTATTTGATACTTGGGTGGAAAATAATACAAAAATTGGGAAGTATTCAAGTCCCACATCAGAGCCTTGTATCCTCCTGAGATTCATTTCTTCAAGAACTGCTGACCAGTTGAGAGCTAAGACATATTCATAGTTTGATGAGGTAGAGATGTGGGGATGGAGAGAGTTTTTATTTTGTTTTTCTTAGGCGAAGGGTGGGCGCATTTACCACAAGTCCTCAAGGCTATGAACTTTGAGGAATGAGCTCTCCAGCTCTTCTCTAACGAGGGCTGCAAAGCTCAGGGAAATGAGGTCCCATGAGCAGGGCCCCGAACTCCCCTGAATGCTTTAGACCCAGTTTCAGGGTCCTGCCTCCCCCATCTCAAAGAACTCTTCACTAACTGATGCTGAGAACACCAGGCTGGGGATGGTGGGGCCTGGCTCCAGCCATGGCTGTGACCAATCCTGTCTGCTCCCTGGGTCTCAACACCTCATCTGCATCATGATGATGGCTACTCTCCCTGGGTGTCAGCACCATTTTACTGACAATGCAACATTCAAGAACAAAGTGGGAAAGGGTCCGGATAATTTTATTCAGGCTGACAGAGGACCTGAAAGAGACAATCCCCAAATTAACTTGTAAATGAGATTCTAACAATTCTTTTGAGTTTTACAGAGCTTTAAATTTTTAAGAACATAACCAATGACTTCTAAGGATGAATTGAGCACCATTCTCTAGAGGTGAGCTCTTCAACGTCGGGGTCACGCCTTAATCATTTACTCGTTCAAGCACCCCCTCTGCCCAGACACTTGGCACAAAGTGTCGTTTTCCCTAAATGAGTGAATGAAGGGATGTAACATGCACGCATGCTCAGTACAGCCTAGGCACTGTGGGAGCACAGAGAAGAAACACAGATGCTCCTTCTGAAGACTAATCCACCAGGATCGGGGGGAACAACCTGAGACAAAGTATGAGTCAGAGTACATTGTGTTGCAGATTCCTTGTGGAGCTGGGATTCAAGAGGTGGGACTCCCAGCCTGATGGGACGTGGGTCCTGAAAGATCATCCAGCCCAACCAGAGAAGACCAGGGACTTGCCCCAGGCTGTGACGAGCTGTCTGGAAATCTGGGACTGCACCCCAGAAGCCAGAGGAGATGGAAACATTTATTGAACACCTACTGGCGGCCAGGCACTACAGCACGCTTGTATCTAATTTTTAAAACCATCCTTATTACGCCCACTTTAGGTAGGAGGAGAAAGGTTTCATGAGGCCAGGAAGCTTGCCTAATATCTCACAAGCTAGCATGAGCTTGAGACAGAATTTGAACCCACACTGAGGTGGAGCTTAGCTGGACTTCAGTCCAGCTTTAGAATCATAAACGCCTAGGATCAAATTCTGCCTCTGCCAAAATATCTTTGACCTCAGGCAATTCTCGTCACCTTTCTGAGCTTCCTTTTCCGCATTTGTAATATGAGGAATAAATTGTCTAGGAGGACTGAATAAGACCATATACAAAAAGTACTTTGCTCAATAAATAGTAGTGATTAACACTGTGTTTTGTTAATAACAGGTAGGGAGGAAGGTGCATCAGGGCAAAAGCCCTGAGACAGCAAAGCATTTGGGCAAGGTCATGGGCAAGGTCAGTGGGAAGACTGGTTTGGCAGGAGCAGTAAGTTGGATGTCGTCATGTCCTTCAAGGAAGCTGGACCACTAGGAGAGTAGGAGATGAGGTCAAGAGGTAGGACGGGGCCAGCACATTCCAGATGCCACTGGGTGTCACTGACCAAATGCTCACTGGGCTCACCGCCAGCAGTCATGGGAATATCCAGCACTCTGGGCTCTGGTCCAGCCCTCAGGAAGGACACTCATCTCCTAACCTTCTTTCTTCACCAGCTCAAGAACTTGGCCCCAGCAGAGGACCTGAGGGGAAACTTCTAAGGGATGTGTCTTCTCAGCCCTGAGGCTTTGCATCTTGATAGAAGGGGACTCTCATGTGCTCGGGGTACATACGTGCCTGGCACTGTGCAGGGTGCTCTAACACACATCTCTTAATAATCTTCTAAGTGAGCACCACTGTCCCCACTTTACAGATGAGGAAATTGAAGGATCAGAGACCTTATGAGCCTAGATGACATAGGAGCTATCAGATGAAGTAGCATATGGAAACACCCAGACTAGCTTGGAACAGTGGCTGGACTCAGCCTCCCAGCAACTTCCATCCCTGTCGGTTCCCATGTTAGACCCAGAAATGTGACCAACCCCTCACTGTCTGACCCCATAATTATACTTCAACTCAGGAAATGTGCTGTTAAGCCCTTCTGCTCCGTACACTCTCTGTGGCAGGGCCAATCATCTTTCCCGTGACACAGATGGGAAACCGAGGGACAGAGAGAGGCTAAGCGAAGCTGCCCCTAGCAAGAAGCCAGTTAAGCAGGACGCAAGGCCCTGCTGCTCTGCTCAGCACTTACCGCAGCCTTGGCATGGGGATCGTCACTTTCTCCACCATGGGGTTCAGCCGGTAATAATCCAAAAACGTTCTCGCCACGTTCCGCCCCAGCTTCATATCTGCAAGGGTGGGTGTTAAGGAGCAACTCTGGACTAGTAAGAAAAGTGAGAACAGTCACAAAACAGTATCACCACTCACTCTTCTAAGTGTTGTATGGACTGTCTTTTTTGATTTTCACGAAACCTTAAATATTATTGATAGATACTATTATTTTCCTCATTTTCCAGATGAGGAAACTGAGATGTGGAGAAGTCCAATAATTTGCCCAAGGTCACAGAACTGGGAAGGAGAGGAGCCAGGATATGGGTCTAGGTAGTCTTACCCCGAAGCCTGTGTTCAGAGCTTTTAGAACCTACTGCACCCCTTTGGGAATCACTGGGCTTCCATGGTCTGCCTTCAGGTGGCTTGGGGTGGAGGCAGATAAGCAAGACTCGAGGGCAAGAGACCCTTTGTTGCATATAGACCAGGGCCTACTTGACCCCGGGGATTAGTCACCTACTTTGGTAACCTTGGGGACAATGATAAAACCCTCTCACCCTAAACAGTATCCCCGTTCCACCTTGAAATCCACCAATTACGAATCCTTAGGGTAAGCGTTCTTGACCTGTTAAAGTACAAACTCCCTGGGGAGGGGAAAAGGGTCAATTCCATATTGACCATTAACATTTTAGTATAAATTAGCACAGCAATGATCTATTCAACAACATGGAGCACATGCTCTATGTATTATCTATTATTATCTATAACTCTGGGGCTTCACGTGAGCTGTCTCCTCTCCCTGAAGCGCCTTCCCCTTCCCTTTGGCTAAGTTTTAACTATCAATTCTCCAGTTAGGTGATGTCTCTTTAGTAAAGCCTCCCACAGTACTCCTCTCCCAGGTCTATGATTGGTGCCCTTGCCCCCTACTTCCGTGGCTTCTGAACTGACTTCATTCAAAGCACTTATCTTTTATCTCATATCTCTCAGCTCTGAACGTCCAAGCCATCACCAACTCTTACCCAAGGGACCTCCTATCTCTTTGGTTTCTCCACTTTTCTCCAGGTCCCTGCTGTTCCCCTAGAAAAGGCCAGCACCATCTTTTCCTTGAATTGCTGTCATCCTGTCCTAATGGCCTTCCTGCCATAAGAGTGCCTGCCTCTACTCCATTTTCTATAACTTTGCTAGTGGGGGTGCGGTGGGAGGGTAGTTATTCTAAAACGCAGATCTGACGACGCTACCCAGCTGAGTAAAACACTTTAGTGGCTCCCAGTTGCCTGTAAGGTTCAAATTTTGGAACTTGATCTACCGGGTCCTTTGTAGTTAGGTCTCAGCTTTGTGTTTGTTGCCTCCCACCTTCCACCCCTCGACCTTCACGCTCCAGTGATACTGAACTTCTTCTACCTCCAGACCTTTGTCCATTCCATTCCATCTTCCCAGACCACTCTCCCCTCTGCCCACAGGCCTTACAGGGCAGACTCCTTCTCAGCTTCCAGACACCTCAGTTTAGTTGCCCCTTCACTGGGTACCACTCAGCCACCATTCTACCCAGGCTCATGGAGGTGGGCTAGCATCTGTGGACAGTTGAGTGAGTTCTCACCACTCTCTTCAAGATGTCTCCAAGCTGGGGTTGGATGTGGCCCAGGACGTGAACACCAGCATTTATGTAATGCCTGGCATCACACGGGCGCTTTGCTTACATATGCATTTTAAAAAACCCAGGGAGGAAGGCATTTTTATCTCCCCTTTGCTCTGGGAGGTTAAGAAACTTGTCCAAAGCTATATAACTGGAAATGGTAGAGTCAAGACTCCAATTTGGGAGTGTCTGACTCCAGAACCGTGAGCTTTCCACCACTCTGGGCTGTTTCCCAACTTGAAAGCACCTTTTCTGTCAAGGGCTGAGTCATCCCAGGCCAGTGCCTGGTGGGAGAAGGAGAAATGCCAGACGAGTTGTTTAAGACAGTGAGACGTGCCGCAGGCTTGCTGTGCTCTGGGGCTGCCACCTGCTTTCTTCCTCTGGTTGTGACCGACCTTCTCTGTCCCCTCCTTTAAAAAGTTCACAAGCTGGTGTCAGGCATGGGCTCTCTGACCAGCAGACCTTGAGGCAGTCTCGCCACCAGGGCCTGCAGAAGTGGCTGGCTGCTTCAACCTAGCCAGGCTCTAGCTGGCTTGGGGTGACCAAATCACCATTGCGTGTGTCAACAGTAAGAGCTGCAGGGCTTCCCTGGTGGCACAGTGGTTAAGAGTCCACCTGCCAATGCAGGAGACACGGGTTCGAGCCCTGGTCCGGGAAGATCCCACATGCTGTGGAGCAACTAAGCCCGTGCGCTACAACTACTGAGCCTGCGCTCTAGAGTCCGTGAGCCACAACTACTGAAGTCCACGTGCCACAACTACTGATCCCGTGCACCTAGAGCCTGTGCTCTGCAACAAGAGAAGCCACCGCAATGAGAAGCCCATGTGCCACAACGAAGAGTAGCCTCCGCTCACCACAACTAGAGAAAGCCCGCACGCAGCAACGAAGACCCAGTGCAGCCAAAAACAAACAAACAAAACAGTAAGAGCAACAGGGGCACAGAGGAAGGGAGAGGTTCCTGTGGACAGGGCTGAAAGATTGTAGTAGAAGTTTTGGAATCAAATGTACCTAATCCGATTCCGAATCCTGGCTCGGCCACGTGCTGTGTGGGGCAGATTGTACTTTCCAAAGATGTCTGCAACAATGTCTCCCATCTCACCTCTTATTCTATGATGTGACCTTGACACTCCCTCCACTGAGAGGTGGCATCGGTATCCCCTCTCTCTGAAGCTGAGTGGGCTTTGTGACTCACTTGCCACCAGAGGAATGGCAGAAGTGACAGTGTGGGACTTCTGAGGAGAGGCCAGAAAAACAGATATAACTTGCACCTTTCCTGCTCGAATGTTCCAGCTGGGGCCCTGAACTTCCAGGCATGCTGTCTGACTGCCCTGAGGCCAGCATGCTGTGAGGAAGCCCAAACTAGCCCATGGAGGGGCTGCAGGGAGAGGCCCTGAGACTTTGTGGAGAGATTACTTTAGAGAGAGATTCCTGGCCAGCCCGCAGCAGCTCCTCCAGCACACTACTGCTCCAGCTCCAGCTCCAGCCACTGTCTCACTGTCACTGCGTCAGAGATGCCAAGCTAAGAGTACTCAGGGGAGCCCTTCCCAAATTTCTGACCCACAGAAAACAAGAGAGAATAGCTGTGGTTTTAAACACTAAGTTTGGGGGAGATTTGTTACGCAGCAGAGGAGAACTGAGACACAGCGTGGCCCTGCAGAGCTTTTCCCATCTCCCTGAGCCCTCATTTCCTCACCTGTAAAATGTGAATAACAATGGCTGCCTCACAGGATTACGGTGGTGAGGTATGTCACTAACACGTGGGCGCTGACTAAGTAAGTGCATGAATGGGGCCAGAGGGAAGCCTGAACCCTTCCTCCTGACCTGCAGTGGACGCCAGACTCTCCCAGACTGGAAGCAAGCCTAGGAGATCTCCTTGGTACTCGATACTCCTGGGCTCTACAAGGTGGAGGAGTTGGGCTGTTGCAGTAAAATGTCCCGCAGTGGGGTGCTGATCATTTTAGCAAGCTCTGTTTAAAAGACAGCGTTTTAAAGGTGGGAATTGTCAGGGACAACCCTCTTTCTCTTTCCAATAGTATTACATATTTCCTAAGCCCTGAGAGCCTCACTCCAGATTAGTTACTGCACTGGCCCTGCTGGAGTCAAGAAATGAGACATGGGTGACAGGAGTGAAGAGACTGACTGAACATTTTCAATGAAAACAAGCTGTCTTTGAACAAAGATTTAAGATCTAGGCAAGGAGAAAGCAATAGCTCTCTTGGCTGGAACCTTTTCCAATATACTGCAGAAATAAGAAAGAAAAAAATTGGGGTGAAAACTCCCAACTCTTCATTGCCAACAAAAACCTCAGAACGGCCTGTGAATTCAAACTGTCATCCTCCTCAGATTCTTCTGTAGCTCCCGATGGGCTTCTCTCAGAGGGCAGGAACAGGCAGCAGGTGGGATCAGGACCCTTGAATCAGAGAAGCAGGAGGGTTTGTCTGGGGTTGTCTGAAACTCAGACTCACTTGGTGACTTCTGCCCAGAGCTGTTTTAAAGTAAAGGGTGGGCGTCAATAGCTCCAGCACTTGGTGGGACGCTTTAACAGGCAATGAGGGCTGGGATATTCTCATTCATTCGTTCATTTGTTCATTCATTCTAACATTCTGGGGGCTGCTCCCATGTGTGTACTGGCATGAAGAAGGGCAGAGATTGAGCTTAAAGAAGAATTAGACAAATTCTGTTTACAGTCTAGAAGAGGAAACTAATGTCCCAACTAACTATACTAGCAAACAGGCTGTTGCATTCTCCCCTTTACAAAAGCAACTAGCATTTTATTTCCCAGCATACCCTGTGCACCGTACAGTGTACTTATTTACTGTCAATAACCCCCACCACATCCCTGCAAGGTCAAAGCACAACTCGACACATATTTAACAGGAAACTGAAAAAAGCAGAGTTTGCATAATTGACCCAGAGCCTTGTGCCTCGAAAGTGATAGAGGTGGCATATGAACCTGTGTCTTTTATTTATTTATTTTGACATCTTTATTGGAGTATAATTGCTTTACAATGGTGTGTTAGTTTCTGCTTTATAAAAAAGTGAATCAGCTATACATACACATATATCCCCATATCTCCTCCCTCTTGCATCTCCCTCCCACCCTCCCTATCCCACCTCTAGGTGGACACAAAGCACCGAGCTGATCTCCCTGTGCTACATGGCTGTTTCTCACTAGCTATCTATTTTACATTTGGTAGTGTATATATGTCAATGCCACTCTCTCACTTTGTCCCAGCTTACCCTTCCCCCTCCATATGTCCTCAAGTCCATTCTCTACATCTGTGTCTTTATTTCTGTCCTGCTCCTAGGTTCTTCAGAAGCAATTTCTTTTTTTTTTTTTTAGATTCCATATGTATGTTAGCATACAGTACATGTTTTTCTTTTTCTGACTTACTTCACTCTGTATGACAGGCTCTAGGTCCATCCACCTCACTAAAAACAACTCAATTTCATTTCTTTTTATGGCTGAGTAATATTCCATTGTATATATGTGCCACATCTTCTTTATCCATTCATCTGTCGATGGACACTTAGGTTGCTTCATGTCCTGGCTATTGTAAATAGTGCTGCAATGAATATTGTGGTACATGACTTTTTTGAATTATGGTTTTCTCAGGGTATACACCCAGTGGTGGAATTGCTGGGTCTTATGGTAGCTCTATTTTTCGTTTTTTAAGGAACATCCACACTGTTCTGCATAGTGGTTGTATCAATTTACACTCCCACCAAAAGTGCAAGAGGGTTCCCTTTTCTCCACACCCTCTCCCGTATTTATTGTTTTTAGATTTTTTGATGATGGCCATTCTGACCTGTGTGTGGTGATACCTCATTGTAATTTTGATTTGCATTTCTCTAATGATTAGTGATGTTGAGCATCCTTTCATGTATTGGTTGGCAATCTGTATATCTTCTTTGGAGAAATGTCTATTTAGGTCTTTTGCCCATTTATGGATTGGGTTGTTTGCTTTTTTGATATTGAGCTGCATGAGCTGCTTATAAATTTTGGAGATTAATCCTTTGTCAGTTGCTTCATTTGCAAATATTTTCTCCCATTCTGAGGGTTGTCTTTTTGTCTTGTTTATGGTTTCCTTTGCTGTGCAAAACCTTTGATGTTTCATTAGGTCCCATTTGTTTATTTTTGCTTTTATTTCCATTTTTCTAGGAGGTGGGTCAAAAAGGATCTTGCTGTGATTTATGTCATAGAATGTTCTGCCTATGATTTCCTCTAAGAGTTTTATAGTGTCTGTCCTTACATTTAGGTCTTTAATCCATATTGAGTTTATTTTTGTGTATGGTGTTAGGGAGTGTTCTAATTTCATTCTTTTACATGCAGCTGTCCAGTTTTCCATGCACCACTTATTGAAGAGGCTGTCTCTTCTCCATTGTATATTCTTGCCTCCTTTATCAAAAATAAAGTGACCATATGTGCATGGGTTTATCTCTGCACTTTCTATCCTGTTCCATTGACCTATATTTCTGTTTTTGTGCCAGTACCATACTGTCTTGATTACTGTAGCTTTGTAGTATAGTCTGAAGTCCAGGAGCCTGATTCCTCCAACTCCGTTTTTCTTTCTCGAGATTGCTTTGGCTATTCAAGGTCTTTTGTGTTTACAAAGAAATTGTGAAAAAAATTTTTCTAGTCCTGTGAAAAATGCCATTGGTAGTTTGATAGGGATTGCACTGAATCTGTAGATTGCTTTGGGGAATATAGTAATTTTTACAATGTTGATCCTTCCAATCCAAGAAAATGGTATATCTCTCCATCTGTTTGTATTGTCTTTAATTTCTTTCATCAGTGTCTTATAGTTTTCTGCATACAGGTCTTTTGTCTCCTTAGGTAGGTTTATTCCTGGGTATTTTATTCTTTTTGTTGCAATGGTAAATGGGAGCGTTTCCTTAATTTCTCTTTCAGATTTTTCATCATTAGTGTATAGGAATGCCAGAGATTTCTGTGCATTAATTTTGTATCCTGCTACTTTTCCAAATTCATTGATTAGCTCTAGTAGTTTTTTGGTAGCATCTTTAGAATTCTCTACGTATAGTATCATGTCATCTGCAAACAGTGACAGCTTTAATTCTTCTTTTCCAATTTGGATTCCTTTTATTTCTTTTTCTTCTCTGATTGCTGTGGCTAAACTTCCAAAACTATGTTGAATACTAGTGGTGCGAGTGGACAACCTTGTCTTGTTCCTAATCTTAGAGGAAATGGTTTCAGTTTTTCACCATTGAGAACAATGTTGGCTGTGGTTTTGTCATATATTGCCTCTATTATGTTGAGGTAAGTTCCCTCTATGCCTACTTGCTGGAGGTTTTATCATAAATGGGTGCTGAATTTTGTCAAAAGATTTTTCTGCATCTATTGAGATGATCATATGGTTTTTATAGTTCAGTTTTTTAATATGGCTTATCACACTGATTGATTTACTTATATTGAAGAATCCTTGCAGTCCTGGGATAAACCCCACTTGATCATTGTGTATGATCCTTTTAATGTGCTGTTGGATTCTGTTTGCTAGTATTTTGGTTAGGATTTTTACACCTATGTTCATCATTGGTATTGGCTTCTAGTTTTCTTTCTTTGTGGCATCTTTGTCTGGTTTTGGTATCAGGGTGATGGTGGCCTCGTAGAATGAGTTTGGGAGTGCTCCTCCCTCTGGTATATTTTGGAAGAGTTTGAGAAGAATAGGTGTTAGCTCTTCTCTAAATGTTTGATAGAATTCGCCTGTGAAGCCATCTGGTCCTGGGCTTTTGTTTGTTGGAAGATTTTTAATCACAGTTTCAATTTCAGTGCTTGTGATTGGTCTGTTTGTATTTTCTATTTCTTCCTGGTTCAGTTGCAGAAGGTTGTGCTTTTTTAAGAATTCATCCATTTCTTGCAGGTTGTCCATTTTATTGGCATATAGTTGTTTGTAGTAATCTCTCATGATCCTTTGTATTTCTGCAGTGTCAGTTGTCACTTCTCCTTTTTCATTTCTAATTCTATTAATTTGAGTCTTCTTCCTTTTTTTCTTGATGAGTCTGGCTAATGGTTTATCAATTTCGTTTACCTTCTCAAAGAACCAGCTTTTAGTTTTATTGACATTTGCTATCGTTTCCTTCACTTCTTTTTCATTTATTTCTGATATGATCTTTATGATTTCATTCCTTCTGCTAACTTTGGGGGTTTTTTGTTCTTCTTTCTCTAATTGCTTTAGGTGTAAGGTTAGGTTGTTTATTTGAGATGTTTCTTGTTTCTTGAGGTAGGATTGTATTGCTATAAACTTCCCTCTTAGAACTGCTTTTGCTGCATTCCATAGGTTTTGGGTTGTTGTGTTTTCATTGTCATTTATTTCTAGGTATTTTTTGATTTCCTCTTTGATTTCTTCAGTGATCTCTTGGTTAATTAGTACTGTGTTGTTTAGTCTCCATGTGTTTGTATTTTTTACAGAGTTTTTCCTGTAATCGATATCTAGTCTCATAGTGTTGTGATCAGAAAAGATACTTGATACGATTTCAATTTTCTTAAATTTACCAAGGCTTGATTTGTGAGCCAAGGTATGATCTATCCTGGAGAATGTTCTATGAGCACTTGAGAAGAAAGTGTATTCTGTTGTTTTTGGATGACATGTCCTATAAATATTAAGTCCATTTTGTTTAATGTATCAGTTAAAGCCTGTGTTTCCTTATTTATTTTCATTTTGGATGATCTGTCCATTGGTGAAAGTGGGGTGTTAAAGTTCCCTACTATGATTGTTAACTGTCAATTTCCCCTTTTACGGCTGTTAGCATTTGTCTTATGTATTTAGGTGCTCCTATGTTGGGTGCATAAATATTTACAATTGTTGTATCTTCTTCTTGGATTGATCCCTTGATCATTATGTAGTGTCCTTCTTTGTCTCTTGTAATAGTCTTTATTTTAAAGTCTATCTTGTCTGCTATGAGAATTGCTACTCCTGTTTTCTGTTGATTTCCATTTTCATGGAATATTTTACTCCATCCCCTCACTTTCAGTCTGTATATGTCTCTAGGTCTGAAGTGGGTCTTTTGTAGACAGCATATATACCAGTCTTGTTTTTGTATCCATTCAGCCAGTCTACATCTTTTTTTTTTTTTTTTTTTTTTGCAGTACTCGGGCCTCTCACTGTTGTGGCCTCTCCTGTTGCACAGCACAGGCTCCGGACACGCAAGCTCAGCAGCCATGGCTCATGGGCTTAGTTGCTCCATGGCATGTGGGATCCTCCCAGACTGGGGCACAAACCTGCATCCCCTGCATCGGCAAGCGGACTCTCAACCACTGTGCCACCAGGGAAGCCCAGTCTATGTCTTTTGGTTGGAGTACTTAATCCATGTACATTTAAGGTAAATATCAATATGTATGTTCCTATTACCATTTTCTAAATTGTTTTGCATTTGTTATTGTAGGTCTTTTCCATCTCTTGTGTTTCCTCCCCAGAGTAGTTCCTTTAGTGTTTGTTGTAAAGCTGCTTTGGTGATGCTGAATTCTCTTAGCGTTTGCTTGTCCGTAAAGGTTTTAATTTCTCTGTTGAATCTGAATGTGATCCTTGCTGGGTAGAGTCATCTTGCTTGTAGGTTTTCCCTTTCATCACTTTAAATATGTCCTGTCACTCCCTTGTGGCTTGCAGAGTTTCTGTTGAAAATCAGTTGTTAACCTTATGGGGATTCCCTTGTATGTTATTTGTTTTTTTTTTTCCCCTTGCTGCTTTTAATATTTTTTCTTTGTATTTAATTTTTTGATAGTTTGATTAATATGTGTCTTGGAGTGTTTCTCCTTGGATTTATCCTATATTGGACTCTCTGTGCTTCCTGGACTTGATTGACTATTTCCTTTCCCATATTAGGGAAATTTTCAACTATAATCTCTTCAAATATTTTCTCAGTCCCTTTCTTTTTCTCTTCTTCTTCTGGGACTTGTATAATTCGAATGTTGGTGCATTTCGTGTTGTCCCAGAGGTCTCTGAGACTGTCCTCAATTCTTTTCATTCTTTTTTCTTTATTTTGCTCTGCAGTAGTTATTTCCATTATCTTATCTTCCAGGTCGCTTATCCATTTCTCTGCCTCAGTTGTTCTGCCATTGATTCCTTCTAGAGAATTTTTAATTTCATTTATTGTGTTGTTCATCATTGTTTGTTTGCTCTTTAGTTCTTCTAGGTCCTTTTTAAATGTTTCTTGTATTTTCTCCATTCTATTTCCAAGATCTTGGATCATCTTTACTATCATTACTCTGAATTCCTTTTCAGGTACACTGCCTATTTTGTCTCATTTGTTTGGTCTGGTGGGTTTTTACTTTGCTCCTTCATCTGCTGCATATTTCTTTGTCTTCTCATTTTACTTAACTTACTGTGTTTGGGGTCTCCTTTTCTCAGGCTGCAGGTTCATAGTTCCCATTGTTTTTGGTGTCTGCCCGCAGTGGCTAAGGCTGGTTCAGTGGGTTGTGTAGGCTTCCTGGTGGAGGGGACTGGTGTCTGTGTTCTGGTGGATGAGGCTGGATCTTGTCTTTCTGGTGGGCAGGGCAGCATCTGGTGGTATGTTTTGGGGTGTCTGTGACCTTATTATAATTTTAGGAAGCCTCTCTGTTAATGGGTGGGGTTGTGTTCCTGTGTTTCTAGTTGTTTGGCATAGGGTGTCCAGCACTGTAGCTTGCTGGTCGATGCGTGGAGCTGGGTCTTTGCGCTGAGATGGAGATCTGTGGGAGAGCCATTCGATATTACGTGGAGCCAGGAGGTCTCTGGTGGACCAATGTCCTGAACTTGGCTCTCCCACCTCAGAGGCACAGACCTGACACCTGGTTGGAGCACCAAGACCCTGTCAGCCACACGGCTGAGGGTGAAGTGAGGGTCCTTACCTCGAAATTCTGTCTGGCCCTCCCAGATCTCACAGCAGGGTTGGAGCAGGGCTCTGAGGTTACTCTCTTCTGGAGTTTTATTATTCTGAGTTCATATGGTAGGTATTTGGAGAAATCACGGTACTTAGTGAAAAGCAGGTTTGAGGGCGTGCCAGGGACCTGTGCTCATTTGTTGCTGGGTGCTGCTTAATTGCTGGAGAGTTCCTGTTGAGGACTTTTAGCCCTCTTTGAGTCCAGACCTGTCTGAAGCAAGGTCCTGGAGTAACACCCCACTGTGTACGGCAGGCAGGACGTGGCGGCAGTCTTCACTCTCAGGGGGAAGGGCAACCTGAGTGTCTTTTAACACCATGCATGCTTTCTCTTCTCTTGAGCATGACCATAAATTCAGACACTAAATTCTGTGGACATGTTGGAGATTTAATTTCAAATGGAGGAATTTTGAAAGGCTTCATGGAAGTGGGTATATAGTCAAGATTTGACAGACAAAGACAAATCTGAAAGAGGGAGGAAGGGAGAGATTAGCATCAGTAGAAGCGGGGAGTGGGCCTGGGGCCCATGATCCTGGGCCAGAAATAAGACAGAGAAGGGCCCGTGGACCAAGGGAGCTAAAGTGTAGAGGGGAAGGTGGGGCTGCAATGCTAGGCTGGCGTCAGATTAGCGAAGGCTCTGAATGTCAAATTATGGAATTTAAACTTGTATCCTGTTGGCAATAAAAACCAGGGCCTATCTATGGTTGTATTTATCATCTGTTCACTCAATACGTTTTATTGATCATCTGGTATGTTCAAGTTCTCTAGAAGGCGCAGTGTATATACTGTGGTTAAAAACCAAAAACTAAAAACCAAAAACCAACCAACCAAACATAAAACAACCAACCAAGACAAGGATTTTTAAATCCAGAAGCAGAAACGGTAACAAAGTAATGCAAAAACAATGAATAAATACATAACTGCAATTTTAATAGTGCTAGGAAGAAAATGCAGAGTCTGTACCTGAGGTCAATGGGGTACTGCCTTAGAAAGGGGGTGTGGGCAGGCCTCTGTGAACTGAGAGTGGGCAGTGGGTACAGAAGCATCTAGGAAGAAGGAAACGTGTGTGGGAAGGGTCCTTGGGTGGGACACACAGGCTGAAAGAGGGCTGGTGTGGAGGGAGAGGCAAGGGTTGGATCACGTGGCACATTATTCTGGGTCACCTTCAGGACTCTGGATTTTCTAAGTGAATGGGAAGCATCTAAGTGAATGAAGAATTTTAAGCAGGAAAATGAGATGGTCTGATTTATAATTTTAAAAGGTCAGGTCATTGCTTTGCTAAAAATAAGAAAGCAAGAGTGGAAGCAGGCGGGCCAGACAGGAGAATACAGCAATGGTCCAGGGGAAAGATGGGGCCCTGGACCAGGATGGAGGCAGTAGAGATGGGAAGATATGTCGTGGGGGGAAGAACTGGCAGGATCTGCTGACAGGTTGGATGTGGGGCTTGAGAGAGAGGAAGGAAGGAAGGGTGACTCTGCATACTTAGACCCGGTAGCTGGGTGAATGGGGGTGCTGTGCTCTGGAATGTGGAAGACTGAGGGAGGAAAGGCTCGGGGGAGAGGTTAGGAGTTCAGCTTGAGTTCAAGATGCCTGTGAGATGTTGGGCACCCAGGTCCTCAATCAGAAATAGGAAGATATCAACAATAGAAATGGTTTCTGAACCACCACCTCTCTAGGATTATTCATGCCATAAACTTTTGCTCACTGCATGGCCTGTTCCCTTCTGCTCCCTCTCCATCTTCTTGCCCCTGGCTCTCAGAGGGCATCCAAGGGTCCTGGGAGAATGGCAGTGACTGCAGGACCCTCTGTTCTCTTATCTCAGGGCCTCAGGTCTGGTGCATTGAATGAGCCCATAAATGGGAATCAAGAGACCAACCTGGTTTCAGTCGGTAACTTTCCGTGTGATCTTGGCCATTTCCTTTCTCTGGCCTTAACTTCTCTGCGGGTAACATGTATAGTCTCTCAAGTTCTTTCCAGCGCTAACATGGTATGTTAAAGCAAAGGCCTCGACGCCATAAGTTTATGAAAAATCCCATCCTCGTTCTTTCATTCAACAAATATTTATCGAGAACCTACTCTGTGCCAAGTTATTTAGGAGCTTAGCACAGTGAACAAAACTGACCGAGATCCCTGTCTTCACGAAGCTTACATTCTAGCTACTGGAGACGAACCGCTAATCCAGTACACTCGTACATGACTGAGATGCCAGACAGTGACGTGCGCTATGAAGCAGGTAAGGAAAAGGGCAAGGGGAGGGCTGGGGGGCAGGCAGCAGATCGCAGCAGAAAGTAGAGTGGTCAGAGGAGTCCTCATGGATTAAAGTGGGGCTTCAGCGGGCTTGGAGGAGGCGGGGCACCTGGGCAGCATCGAGCATGAGTGACCCTCCTCATCTGAAACAGGACCTCTGACCAGTCACTTCATAACTGGTCTCCTGCTAAGTCCAGCCCAATCCCACCACTGGGGATAACAGTCAGCCTCCAGGGTGGGATTGAGGAACACCTCCTTCTTGGCACGTGGCAGTTTCCTGACCGACTGAAGCTCCCCCTCACCTCCCAGAGCAAAGCCAGAGGGGACGCGTCTCACACCCATCCTCCCGCCTGGCCTGTGGCCTCCCTTCCCCGGCCTGCTCCTTCCCCAGGCCCTCATGTCTGAAGCCGGCTCCACACCTCTCACTCCCTGCGGCTCTTCCAGAACCACTGCTCAGCACTCCTGGCCTCCCTGCCCTGCAGGGAGCTGAGGTCCGGCCCGCTCAGCAGATACCATATTTCGCTTCCTCTCTCCCCACAGATGTGTGCTGCAGGCAGGTCTGATTGCTCTCCCCATATTTTTAAAGTCTTTATTGGATTTGTTACAATATTGCTTCTGTTTTCGGTTTTGGTTTTCTGGCCCCGAGGCATGTGGGATCTTAGCTCCCCGATCAGGGATCGAACCTGCCCCCCCTGCACTGGACGGCGAAGTCTTAACCACTGGACCGCCAGGGAAGTCCCGCTATCCCCGTTTTGCAGATGAAAAATCAGAAGGGACTTGTCCATTGAGGCTCACCAGATACTGGCGCACAGAGGATTGAAGCCCATTCATTCGTTCATTCATTCACTCATTCATCATTCACGTAATCATGACGTGCCGGACACCATTCTAGGACCTAGGATACAATGACAAGAAAAAAAGACACAGTCCCTGTCCTCATGAAGGTCTTTCCTTGCCATCATCCTGCCTCCAAATACAAAAATTTAACTCCTACCTGCTCCCTGCAGGGAAGCCCCCACCTAGAATTCTTTCTCTTCTCACACTCCTACTCATGCCAGCAAAAGATGATTATCATTAAAGGGGACTGATTAATTCTGCAGAGGAGTCGGCCAAGGAAAAGTGATTTCTCTTTGGTAAGGCTGACAGCGCTGCTGGAATGTTGAGAGGCAACTGCCCAGGAGCCTCTAGGTAAAGGCAGAAGAACAGTGGGATGCGAAGGATCTTTTGTCTCTGCCTGCCTCACCCATCCTCCCATGGGGTCAGACAGGTGCATGACTAAACAGATGAATCTGTCTCTTGAGTGCGGTGCAGAGGCTGCAGATATAATTGCAGACTCCTCTCCAATGCCATGCAAGTCCTGAGGCACCCCCTGAGGTAAGGAGGCCATGAATGGGAGAGAAAGACAGGGAGACACAGCAGGAGGGAGGAAGAGACAGGGAGAGAGAGGCAGGGGCAGAGACCAACAGAGAGAGAGATGCAAGCAGACAGGAAGATACAGGGAGAAACGCGTCAGGATGGAGCTGAAAGATGGGGGCCGAGAGAAACTCAAACTTGAAAACTGGAGAGAAAGGAGTGAGGGGCAGAGACAGAAACCTACGAAGTGGATGACAGAGAGAGAGAGAGAGAGAGAGAGAATCAGACTGAGAGAGAGAGACAGACAGAGCAAGAGAGAGAGAGAGAGACACTGAGAGAGGGAGAAGGAAAGGGAGAGAAACATGCAACTGTAGACCACAGGGAGGGTGATGGGGGGAAGGAGAGGGAGAAAGGCAGAGGATGAGACAGAAAGAGACAGAGGAAAGAAACAGGGAAACACAGGCATAAGAGGAGAGACAGTAGGGCTTCCCTGGTGGCGCAGTGGTTGAGAGTCCACCTGCCGATGCAGGGGACGCGGGTTCGTGCCCCGGTCCGGGAAGATCCCACATGCCGCGGAGCGGCTAGGCCTGTGAGCCATGGCCGCTGAGCCTGCGCGTCCGGAGCCTGTGCTCTGCAACGGGAGAGGCCACAACAGTGAGAGGCCCGTGTACCGCAAAAAAAAAAAAAAAAAAAAGAGGAGAGACAGTAAATGAGATGAGCAAGGCACAAATAGAGGCAGAGACAGAGAGAGAGGCAGAGAAGGACAGACAGAAGGAAGGGAGAGACAGACTGATGGGAAGGGACACCTCCTCTTTGATAAGTGAAGTACCACTCAAGAGGGTGGGTATTTTCTGAGAGGTTCACTTCAGAGAAGAGGCTGGAGATGAGCACACAGGTATAAATGGTGGGGAGGTGTCCAAACCACTAAAGAATGCTGAAAGTTGCAGATAGCTATGAGGCTCTATATTCATTTCCTATTGCCACGGAAACAAAGTACCACACACTTAGTGGCTTAAAACAACAGAAATGTAGTCTCTCACAGTTCCTGAGGCCAGAAGACTGAAATCCATTTCAATGGGCCAAAGTCAAGGTGGTAACAGGGTCACACTCGTCTTGAGGCTCTAGGGGAGAAACCGCTTCTGGCCTCTCCTGGCTTCTGGTGGCTGCGGGCGTTCCTTGGCTTGTGACCACATCACTCCAGTCTCTGCCTCTGTGGTCACATGTCCCTGTGCCGTCCTCTTATAAGGTTACATGTGATTGCATTTAGGGCCCACCCAGGTAATCCAGGATACTCTCGCACCTCCAGATCCCTAGAAATGACATATACAGAGACCTTCTTTCTATATTAGGTAACATTTATATCTCTAGGCTCCAAGGATTGAGGTCTGGACATCTTTGGGGCTTACAGTACGTGCCCTGAGTTCACCTGCTTAGCTAAGAGCTGAGGGTGAAGATGCTGTGAGTGTCAGGGGTGGAGCTCTGGCTCTGTGCTGGGCGCTCTACCCACACCACCCACCAGACCCTCAGTATCACTCAGAGATGTCCAACACCTCCTGCACAAGCAGCAAGTGGATTTACCAGGATTTGGACCCAACTATGTCTAACTCCAGAGTCCTTTGTACTTGCATTATCTGCTGCCTCTCAAGGGCAGGAAATACCTGTAACGGACCATGTACTGCTTATTTTACTTCTTAAACACGTCGTAACGCTGCCCCCTCCTCTTCTACCACCATGAGTCCTTTAGTTCAGACCCTTATCTCTTACCTGACCTGTGCTTCAGCCTCCTAACTGGTCTTCTTGCCGTCAAGTTCTCCCCTTTTTTGCTGAGAGTCCCATTCTCACAATTGCTAACCTTGTCACTTCCTGACTTACAACCCCATGCTGATTCCCTGTCACCTACAGGGTGAGGTCCAAACTCTGAACTCTGGCATTCCTGGCTTTCTATAATCTGGTCTTAAGCCTTGTCCCCTGACACTGTATGCTGTTGTACATTTAAATGTGGGCTTTGGAATCTGAAAAGCGTGGGTTTTAATCTTGGCTGCCGTACATTTAGCTGTGTGGCCTTGGGCAAGATACTTATATCCTCTGAGCCTCAGTTTTCTCATCTCTGAAATGGGTAATGCTCCCTACCTCACAGTACAATTGTGCTGATTAGGAATCGTATAGCCAAAGCACCCAGCACAATGTTGCTATGTAGTAGCTTTTAAAATTATCGCTATTATTTATGAGCCTGTCATTGCCAACAAAGCATGAGTTCTTTAAGGACGAGGGTATGTCAGGTTCAAATTTGTTTCCAGAGTCATTTTACACGTTAGGCCTCTTAACAGAAGCAGGGAGAAGACAAACACACAAGCTAAGAAAACAAGGTAAGGGAAAGAGAAAAAGAAGGACAGAGACAGAGGGAGGGAGAGAGAAAGAAATTATTTTTAAAGTTGTTTCCTGGATGTATAGGGATAAGACCTTGCAGGTCCTTCCATGCTGCGGGCCTCAGTTTCCTCTCCCGTAAAATTGGCTGGAGGTGGACCTAGGTGACCTCTAGTCCGAAGGCTCACTCTCTCTCTGCTCTTCCCTAGGAGGAGTGCATCCCTGGAGCAGGGGATATCCTTTCCCGCCACTCAGACGAGGGACAGCCTTACCAGGTGCGAGGGTGGTGCCTGTCTCTCTAACAGTGTATTTAGAAGAGAAATTAGGCTAGAGGCTGGCTGGGCCAGGACACATGGAGACCTGACCTCAGGTATAGTGTGCTGAGTCTGGAAGGGAAGAGCGAGGGGGATTTGGGGACTTAAAACAACATTCGGAATGTTGTTGTCATTCATTCATCATTTGTTACTCATTTATTCCCTCAAGAGACACTTACCGAGAACCTCCTGTGTGCTGGGCCATGTAACAGCTTATAGAGTACACGTGCTGAGTATATAAACAAAGACTGGCGGTCCTGCCTCGGGCTGCTGAGAGTGTAGACACTGTTGCCATTGGGGCTGGATGAGCCCACGGTGTAGGGAACTGTCCTGCGCACTGTAGGACGTTTAGCAGCGTCCCTGGCCCTTTCTTTAGGCGCCAGCAGAATCCGCCACTCTTTTGGGATAACCAAAAATGTCTTCAGACATTGTCACACATTCCCCGTGGGGACGATTCACCCCTAGGTGAGAACCACTGGTCCGGGGGTTACACAGGATCTGGTGGAGATGCAGCGGGTGAAACGAGAGAGGTGGGCGTGGGCAGGAGCTTGAGAAGTGGGTCAGAGCTTGACTGGGAGGCTGCCTCAGCAGCCCTACCTGGAAGAAGTACTCCTTGAATAGATCCTTGGAGACAGCGGGAGGGGAAAGGAAGCTGCCCTCACGGGCTGCCTTGCCTTCGTAGGATGGACGTCTAACGCCCCCTCCAGTCACTCTGGCAGGAACCGTGGCCCCCTCCATCTCTAGCACACCTCAGTCTCCGAGGACCTCTCCCTTCCTGACTTCCCCTGGACTGCTTTATTTATAGCCCTTCTGTCTATCTCGGGCCCCCTGCTCACCCAAGAGGGAAGTTAATAATCTCTCCCTCCAGCCCCCATGCTATCGCTCGCTTTGTGGCTCCCTCTCCTCCCCTCCTCCTTCACTCTAGGCTCCAGCAATTCCCCAGCAGTACCTCCCTTTCCCACTGACGGCTGACCACAGCTCTGGCAACTGGCTCTCAGAATCGGCTGTGCCTGTGCAGCTGGGCCCCTTTCAGCAATTGTTGGGACTTGGATGTGCTGCAGCCTAAGAGGAGGCCCTGCTTCTCTGAGAGATGCTCACAGATGTTATCAGAAGCTTCCGCTCGTGTACAATAAAAACAAGACCAAAGACCAAAGTAAATATTCGTGCAGTGGCACCTTGGAGCAGGTTGCAAGCGTTAGGGTCCTCCTGGCTTTAACGCCTTATGACTTTCTCACCCTTGTGCTATTTTCTTTTTAACTTTTTAACTTGTTTTGAACTTGAAACTCAGGGGATGGAATAAATGTTTATGACTACCTCCTATCTTCCAGGCACTGTGCTAGTTTCATTTATTATGCACAAGCAAGGTAGATTTTATTATCCTCACGCTGCAGGTTAGAAAACTGAGGTTGAGAGATGTCACTTGTCTAACACGACTCAGCCAGCAACTGGTTAGGACTTAAGCTCAGGTCTGTCCAATTCCAAGCCCTACGGCTTGTAAAAACTATGCTATAATTTAAAAACTTATTTTAACTTTCTTTTTTTAATTTGTAAATTTATTTTATTTAAATTTTTATTATATTGGAGTATAGTTGATTAACAATGTTGTCTTAGTTTCAGGGATGGACCTGGAGGTTATCATACTAAGTGAAGTAAGTCAGAGAAAAACAGATATCATATGATAACGCTTATATGCGGAATCTAAAAAAAAAATGATACAATTGAACTTATTTACAAAACAGAAACAGACTCACAGATTTAGAGAACAAACATATGGTTACCAGGGGGGAAATGTTGGGGGGAGTGTAGAATAGGAGGTTGGGATTGACACATGCGCACTGCTATATTTAAAATAGATAACCAGTAAGGACCTACTGTATAGCACAGGGAACTGTGCTCGATATTCTGTAATAACCTAAATGGGAAAAGTACGTTCACTGTCTTAAAATGAATTCATTCATTTATTCAAAATTGATTATGTGCTATGTAAGGCTCTGGGCCACTTGCTGTGGGTTTGGGATGAGAAGTCAGTCCCTGCCCTTGAGCAGCCCTTGGAGAAGCCTTGTGAATAAGAACTGCAGTGCAGGGCACTGGCTACTCCAGCAGAAGGCGGGAGGGGACGTGGGGCGCAGAAGGTAAGAATGAACACTGGAGGGACCCAGAAGAGGTCTTAGGCTTCTGAGCTGAACTGAGTGGGGGGCGGGGGCCAGTGGTTTTTGTTTTTGTTTTTGAGATGAGTCTTCACTGAACAATTTAGTTAACAAATAATTGAGAATCTATTACATAATGTGCACTTTTCTAGATGCTGAGATACAACTGTGCACAAAACAACAGGATCTCTATTCTCACGGAGCTCATATCACAGTGGGGAAAATAGGCAATAAACAAACAGGTGAAGAATAAGGTAGAAATCTGGGGCACCTGAAGGAAAAATAGGAGTTGGCCAGGTGAAAAGAGAAAGAGGACAGGGAAAGGCATCCCTGAACAAAGGCAGAGGCACGATGTGCGAGCAGGGTGAGGCCTGGCCATCCCTCTGAAGACTCTAAGACATTCGGCACAGCTGGAATGCCTTCTACGAGATGAAGAAGGAAGAAAGAAACACACAAAGACAGGTCATGAGTGCCTTGTGTGAGGTAATGAGCGTGAGCTTCATCCTGCAGGAAATGAGGAGCCATGGCAGGGTCTTAGGGGAGGGAGAGAGAATGTCAGGTGTGGCTTCGAGATGATCACTCCAGTGGCCCTGGTGGAGGATGGTTTGGAAGGGACCAACACTAGAGACAGGGAGGACATTCTGATCCAGGGAGGCTGGTGAGGGCCTGAGGTAGGACACAGCCATGGAGTAAGGAGGGAGGGATAGAATTAGCAATATCTGTAAAGTAAAACTGACATGACTTGGGGATTGAATGTAGGGTGTTTACAGGGGTAGCTGAACTAGGAAAGGTATCGAGGCTAACATACCAGGTTCTTATCTTGAGGAACCGGGTGGAGGTGTCCCCATTGCTTCTGGATAGGACGTCTGCATGTGGCTTCTAGAAGCCAGGGAGCTTGGTGCTCCCTCGAGTGGCTTCCTCGGCACCCTTCTTACCTAATTTAATTTTGCTGCACAGTTGTGCCAGGCGACTCCTCTGATTCCTACGATGAAGCTCCATTGTAATGTCTGGTTTTTGTCATTTCCTGGTATCTACTGCTCCTTGGGGGACATCTTGGTTTCGTGTCAGGCAAAGCTGATGTGATCCCACTCCCAGGATGGGTAACAAGTTGGGCTTAAAGTTCCCACGAGACTAACACATTTATCCAATCTTTAGGATGGAACGTATTTCCTCTGGAGCTTTTCTTTTCTGTTCTCATTCTCCCACACCTCTGCTGGGCCAGCTGGCCTGTCTGTCTGCCTGGCTGCCTCTCTGCCTCTGACAAACACTAACCAGGGTCTGCTCAGCATCAGGGTATCAAACATGCCTGTTCCGTATCTCATTCAGTCCTGCTCTGTTTTAGTAACAATAAGACAACAAGTCATGTGCTATCTCACGCTCTCATCTATCCCTTGGGCAACAGGATTTCTTAGACCAGTTCTGTGCCGTTCCATTCTCCCTCCATGGCAGACCCCCTGCCTCACTGGCTCTAGGAACTCCTACTAATTCTTTAGCCCTCTGCTCAATTGCCACTTCCTCAAGAAAGCCTCCTGTCCGTGTCAGTGCCACCATCATATCCCCTCCTGGACCTCCTGGCACTCCTTCACGGTCCTTTCACGTTGGTAACTTCACATGCATATATGTAGGCTTGGATACTGTCTCCTCTGCTAGACTACCAACTTCCACGATGGCAACATCTGTGTGTTTTGTTTGCCACCATTTCCCCTGTGCCCAGCGGAGTGTATGACACATTAGGTGTTCAATTCATGTTTTGCTGCTAATGGTAGGAATCTGGAGCCCAGTCTGGCCCCTCCTTCTTCCTGAGCCAAGGTTGTCTCAGGACTTTGCTGGGAGGAGAAATGGAGGCCACTTCCTGGTGACTGATGGAGAGAATGTGGTGATGAGAAGAGAAATGCTGAGGCGCGGATGTTGGCGAGAGGAAGGCTGAAAGCAAACATCACAAACTCCAGAAGGGAAAGTGGCCTTGTTCGTCCTCTATCACTCTAGCAAAGCGGGAAAAATCCAGAAGCAGGGATCCTTGAAGAAGGACTGTCTGATGAAGGGAAGAAAGAGGCGGCCCTGACTATCACCAACGATAGCCTGGATGCAGAGATGAAGAGGTTTTGTGGAGGAAACGATGACCCTCTAGTATGGTGAAGGTGATCCTGGGCTAGAGGAGCCAGGTTCTTTTGACAACTAGTTATAGCTGGAGGGTGAAGCCAATTGAGTACCACTGGGCCTCCAGGGACAAAACCTCCTCTTGAACCGCAGACTCTCAGAACAATGTCCCACCTATGCAGAGCAGGGAAGCTTGGACTTGTGCCTGGAGGGGACAAAAGGGAGAATGGCCTGGCACCCTCCAGACCGGGACTGAACCCACCACACCCATGATCTCCACTGCTCTTTGCCTCTCTCTCCGCATTAGACTGTGAGGTCCTACAGGGCAGAGCCGGCATCTTCCCCATCCTTGTTTCCCCACAGTCTAATACAATCCCACCGAAGAAGTCTTTGTGGGAAGAATATGTAAATGAATACATACTTAGACAAGTGGTTCACCCCCTAATTCTCAATTTCTTTATCTCTAAGTGGGAATGATCATGGCTACTAAGTCAAGTCTTGTGAAAATTGAATGACAATGAACATGAGGGCACTCGCTACAGACCCTAACATAAAGCAGGTGCTCAAAAATACTTTCTTCTCTCCCATGCCTTTAAGCACACCTCCTGACTTCAAGTCCTCCCTGAACTTCACTGACCTTCATATTTTCTAGGCTGAACTTGACAGTACAGCAGTGGTTAGAGGATCATAAAATGCCTGAGCAGGAGGGTACCAATAGCGGACATCGGCCTTGTTTGGTTTCCTGCTCTTAATCTGTTCCCTTTTCATAACACCCCACTTTTCCCCATTGAATGCCCATTCTCAATCCCTGTGGCTCAGGAGGAGCTGACTCCACCCAGACTCTCCATGGGGATAGAGTCAACCCTCTCCTGGCAAGCAGAGCACTGAATTCCTTTTGCCACAGTGATTAGTCAGCCATGGCATAAGCCCAATGAGACTCAGTTCTGGACTTGGGGGAGAGGAAATCACCCTTAATGGTGAGAGGATGGGATATCCACCAAGAGCTGCCATTTTTCATCTGGAGGAGAGAGAGCCTGTGAGAGAATGGAGCCAATATTCAGGAAGCAGATTGACATCAAGTCCTGATGACCCTGCTTGAGTCTCTTGAGCCAGGCATGCCTAAAACCAGTATTCCTTTGGCCTTCAACATTTTGTGAGCTAATTAATTCCCCTTTTTACTTAAGTCAGTTTGAGTTGGGTTTTCTGTCACTTGCAACCGAAGGAATTCTGACTAATATAGGACCTTGGAGTTTACCTCGTCAAGTGTCTTAATCTTACAGATGAGGAAGAGATTTGCAAAATCACTTAGCTTTTATACACAATCAATTTTCCAAATAAATATATTGCCTCACTTGCTTTTATCTTTGCTGCTGACCAGAACAGGAGCATGTTGTCCTCCTGCCTGGATAGGGTCATAGAACATTGATCTTGGTCAAAGAACGCCTAATCTTTCTCCAACAGAGAGAATTTCTTAATTCAAGTCCTCAGGAACCAGCTTTATTTTGCATGACAATGTTCTTATCCACCAAGCCAAACTGTTGATGACTGTCCTTTCTCTTCCACACGGTGTAATCAGCAGCAATTAATTCTAATCACAAGGAGACAGCAAGAGTGAACAGAGCATTAATTGGACGGAAGTAATCAGAATCTCCCTTGTCCACAGTTGGTACCTGTATGCAGGCAAGGCAAATACGAACAGGCACATGTATGCATGCGCGCGTGCGCGCACACACACACACACACACACACACACACACACACACACACACACTCCTCCCAACCCCCAATCAACTAAGGCCCAAGGAGAGGGTACAGAATGAGCCTGCTGTCTGATCAGCGTGGTGCTGTATAAAAACATCAAGGACTGTGGAGCCACAAAGATTCCACCGCTAACTAGTCGCTTAAACTGGGCCTCCTCATTTGTAAAATGGGGATACACAGACCTACTTCAAAGTGGTTTAGAAGATTAAATAAGAATCTTGTATGCAAAGCACTTTTCGCTGGTGTGTAGCAGGAGCTCAGTCAGTGCTCGTTTCCTTTCCTTCCACATCAAACACCTTTTATAGCTGGTGGAGAATAAAGGCCTAACATAAACTGAAATTTTAGATCCTTTGAACGTTCTTGATCTAGCCAAATCACCAGCCCCTCCCCTTAATCCTGTGCCACCATCCTCCTCCAGTCTATACCAACACACACACACACACACACACACACACACACACACACACACACACACCCTCCTGCCTCTTTCCTCTCTGGGATTATAAATTCTCAGAGAGCAGTTTAGTATCCCCATTGCTCTCACAGTACCGGGCACAGAGTAGACACTGAGTGGACACTTGTTACATAATCACCAACAGAGCCTGTGCCTTTGCTCGTGTTTGTTCTCCACCTTAGTCTCTGTCCTGGTCATCTTTCAAGGTTTAGCCTACACCCCACCACGTCCTTCATGAAAGTTTTGAACCTTATTCTTGGGAGCACTCTCTTCTCCTCTGAACTCCACTCCTCTTTCATAATACCTGCAGCTTTCCACCCATAATATAATATACACATGGGTGACATAAGATATATATGGATGTCTTTTCTTCCCTGTCTCCTCAAGTTCCTTCAATCAATCATTCAACTAACTCTTGGAGCCAGTGTATGCTGGGCACCATGGATACTGAGAGATACCCAACTGTGTCTGTGTCTTGAGATGTTCAGGTTCAGACTAGTCCTTGAGCACAGCCACTGTGTCTGATGCATCTTTCTCTATCCTAGGCCTTGGGCCATGGTAGGTGATCCTTAAATATTTGATAATCCCTCCCTCCCTCCTTCCCTCCTTCCTTCCTTCCTTCCTCCCTCCTTCCCTCCCTCCCTCTCTCCCTTTCTCTCTTTTTCTTTCTCTCTCTTTTTCTTTCTTTCTTTCTTTCTTTCTTTCTTTCTTTCTTTCTTTCTTT
>NW_020837953.1:12934589-13037200 GCF_003676395.1 Aethalodelphis obliquidens | reverse complement strand
TTCTTTCTTTCTTTCTTTCTTTCTTTCTTTCTTTCTTTCTTTCTTTCCTTCCTTCCTTCCTTCCTTCCTTCCTTCCTTCCTTCTTTCTTTCTTCTATTAAGAGGGAAGATTAAATCAGATCAGCTCTACCAACACTTTTAAAACTGAGAAGGACCCTGCAGGACCCTCCTGGGTACGAAAACCCCTCCATATCCCATGTTTCTTATTTTTAGAAAAAGGCTTTAGTGTCCTAGGCCTTCCCTGAGTTCCAAAGAGCAGACTCAAGCAGTTACTTATTAGAGAAGTGAGGGAATGCAGAAATAAAGGAAAATCAGTCAAGCAAGAAAAGTACTGATAGCTTAAACAAGAGTTCAGCGATAAAACAGAGTCCTAGCTCCTCAAGGGATATACATAACAATATGACACAGATCTTTGAGTTGTTGTGCAGTAACTAAGACCCCAACCAGGTGAAGGTTGGTGACTACATGCTGAGCATAAGCACATAGACTGGTTAGAAACGGAAGGTTGATGATTGAGATTCCCAAAACATCACCCTGGTACCTCACCACCGACCACTTAGAAGAAAGTCCACGAGCTGATCACATACCCTGCAACCCTCCCCAAATATTGCCTTTAAAAACCCTTCCCTGAAAGCCATCAGGGAGTTCAGGTCTTTTGCTGCCTCTTCTCCTTGCTTGGCACCTGTGATAAACACTGTACTTTCCTTCACCACAACCTGGTGTCATTAGATTGGCTTTGTTGTGTGGCGGGCAAACGGACCCAAGTTTGGTTTGGTGACATTTTTAAGATGCAGTAGTCACTCATTAATCTTTGTGCTGGGTCTCTGAAACTCATGATCAATCTGTCCGAGCTATGCCTCTCCTTATGGTGTTTGAAAACATCCCTAAAGTCAATTAACCAGACGAGACTGGGCTTGGCTTCCTAAAGAAAGTTCCTTCCAATAGTGAATGAGATGTCAAGTTTTCTCTACCACACCCAACCTTCCCCTTCCCTAGTTCTTGTTCCTGCCCTGGATTATAGTTTTCTCCCTTGAAAAATGCTGAAAGAGATCACTTATGCCTCTTATTTCAGAGCAGTGAGGGGCTCATCCATGGCTCTGGGCTCTCAGGCCCTTGTGGAGTGTCTTCCTCTTTTTCCACTCTTGCTTATCCTCTTGGAGAATACTTAATCACCCTTGCGGACCCAGCTCAAAAATCTGTCCTATTTAGGAAATCTTCCCAGATCCCTCAAGACTGAATTAGTTGCTTAATTGCCCTGTTCTCCATGTACCCAAGGAATTCCGTACCTATCTCTTCCTTAGCTTTAAGCACATTGTTTTATAATCTAAGCCAGATCATGAGGCAGGTTAGGCAGGCAGGGTACCAGGTACCATTTGTGATGGGATGAAAATACAGCAAGTGGGAGAAAATGATATTTATGAGAACAGTTCACTAATATGTGGTTGGAGGGAAATCTGAGACCAGAGAGGTGAAGTCACTTTTGCTCAAATCATCAAGCTAGAAAGTGGTTGAACTGGGATTTGAATCTGACTCCCAAATCAATGCTCATATTGGTTATTCAATCATACGTGTTAGATGCTAACTGTGTGCCAGGCATGGTGCTAGGCACCAGGATACAAAAGTTCAAGCATGGTTGCCCTGGCTCATGGCAGGTAATGGCAGAGCAGAGCCAAATGTTGGTCTCTGGTCTCCTGTCCCACTGTGTGATTTCACCACTAAGAAACTCCATGGCCAGACTCGTAGCCTCTCCCTCTCCCCAGAAAATAGCAAGACACTTCCTCAGAACGACCCCTTTCCCTGCCCCAAAATCTTTGGCTGTGCCCACTGTGGAAAGACAGCCAAGACTGCTGCCAAGTTCATTAATAATTTTGGCTTTCTGGAGGAAGGAGTTGGATTGCTTTACTCTTCAAATATCAAAACATCCAATTAACACAACTAATTAGCATCACTAGCAGCAGTCAAAAGAATGGCAATTTAGATGCAGGATTTCAAAGGTTTCCTAGTTGTAGGCCAAGGCAACCCATCTCTTGCTAATGACAAGAGTTCCTTGTTTAGGCAATTCTATAGCAGCCATCAATTAGCTTAGCCACTGGGCAGAGACTGGCTGCATCCCCGAGTCATTTGTCTAATCAGAACTGGGGATAGAGAGAAAGAGACAGAATAGGGTAAGAGAGGGATGGAGGGAGGGGGGAGGCAGGGTGGGACAAAGAGAGAGAGAGAAAATGAGAAAAAGAGGGAAACACAGAGAGGGAGAGATACAGAGAGAAATAACACACCAAGAGAAACTCTCAGAAACAAAAAGACATAGAAGGAGAGAGAGAGAGAAATAAATATGAAAGGTGACTTACAGATAAACAGACAGCAATCATATAGATACAAAGAAAAAGAAATAAATTTCCTAAATATGGAAATGATATGACAGAAAAAATGTCCGACCACCAGTAGCTTTGGGAAGGTAGCTGATCGTTGGGAAGCCTAGCGTTCTGACCTGTAAAATCAGGCTTAGCTGTGAGAATTCAGATGAAAATTTGGCAAAGTTTGGCTGCTATAGTGAAAGCCAAGAGAGGAGAGACTAAGAAACCCAAATCAGAGTCTTTCCTCTTCCCTTCTCACTCTGAACTTTGGTCTTCCCATGAGCCTCGATTCCCCTTTAGAAGGTCAGGGGTGAGGTCAATATTCCTCCATTTATGTACTTTCTCCTATAAACCCAGTGGGCCCAGCAGCCAGGGCTCCACCAGCCAGGAGTGTTGCTGTCTCCCCAAGGTAGGGAACCAATGGGGTCCACCTCAGAAATGGATCTCCTGTGGAGTCCACCTCAGAAATGGCATTTGTGTCTTCCTCCTCTCCATCGCACTGCCTCTGCCCTGGTTCAGGCCTCAGGGTTGCATCTGCATCAGCAACCTGAGGGGACTGCAACAGCCTCTCTCCTTGCTGCTGGCCAATCCATCCTTATCACTGCTGCCACAGTGACATTTCTCAGATGCAGGTATGACCACGTCTCTCTCTGACTTAAACCCCTTTTTGATGGGTTCCATGCTTTCTCTAGAGCAAGCCCAAGTCTATTAAACATGGTATCCAAGGCCTCCCTCTGGGCTCTGGTTCCTGCTGTCTTCTCTGCAGTTTTCTCTTGACCCATCTCTCCCACTCCCCACCTTACACTCGCATTCCACCACACTAGAGGTCGTGGAGGACCCTGGACAATCCATACATCTTTGTCTCTGGGTTCCTCCTCATACACTCTGGCCCCCACAATACCTCATTGATCCCAGCTCTTTCTCCGTGGCTTTCTATGCCTATGTTTTTGTTTATACACGTCCCTTGCCTATTAACTTGTTCTCTTTTACAGCCTCACCTCTTACCCATCCGATACACCAGGGTCACAAGCTCAAATGTCTTCAGAAGATGGGTTTATAATGTAAGTATGTGCAATGATAGGTGTGAAACAATAGGGGGCGTAGTGGCAAATTGAACAGTGAAAGCCATGCTCCTAGACCCTCAAACTCAACATTAAACCAACCACCAGCCAGCTCACCAGCCAGCAAACATTGTTCTGGCCAAACCCACCATCTGGGGGAAGGAGTCAGCCATGGGCCACCAGTTGGTGATGCTCCATCTGTAACAGACTCAGAGCTTACCTTGGCCCACAAGGTCCTCCATGCTCAGACTCTATTTCCATCTCTTGCCATCTCTTTGCATCTGGTTCCCCTGTGCAGGGGCATTTTCACAGCCTCCGCTGTCTCCTCCCCTTTGGGTCCTGCAGGGGTGTTAGCTGTGTGTAAACAGCTGCAAAGAACACTAACATTCACAGCAACTAGGCCAATCCCATCATGTGCCTGGCCCAGGCAAGATGTTATTAATCAGCATTTTAATGAAGCCTAATTACAGCAGATGATGCCTCCCACCAGGTAAGACAATGGTTACAGATGTGAGCACACCAGGAAATCTCTGCCCTCTCCTGGAGGTTGCTCCAGTGCAGCACCAGAGGGTTAACTCTGGAAGGACTGGACGGCTGTAGAGATGAATGTCCAGCAGAGGACTCCACTCACAGTAAGAAATGACCCCTCTCCCCAGGACCTATGGAAACACAGTCTGGACAGTGAGTGGAGCTGAGCTTAATTCTGGCAAAGAATCACCATCTCTTCTGAGCTCCACCAGCCAACATTCTGTCTTTCCAGATATGACTGGGTCTCTATTTCCAGCATTTACTCCTGACTCAGACCTTGGTAAGGCATTAGAGTCTTCAAAAAATGGTCTCTGCAGGAATAAAGATGTAGATATAGAGAATGGACTTGAGGACACGGGGAGGGAGAAGGGTAAGCTGGGACGACGTGGGAGATTGACATGGACATATATACATACTAAATATAAAATAGATAGCTAGTGGGAAGCAGCCGCATAGCACAGGGAGATCAGCTCGGTGCTTTGTGACCACCTAGAGGGGTGGGATAGGGAGTGTGGGAGGGAGACGCAAGAGAGAGGAGATATGGGGATGTATGTATATGTATAGCTGATTCACTTTGTTATACAGCAGAAACTAACACACCATTGTAAAGCAATTATACTCCAATAAAGATGTTAAAAAAAAATGGTCTCTGTTTCCTCAACTCTTTGGGTTTTCTCTCTGCCCCTCCATTTACTCCTCTTTTCTCTTTACAAGACTCAAGCACCAGGGACTCTCCCAGCCCCACCCTCTACTGCCGCTTAGTGGTTAAGAGTGCAGGCTGTGGAATCAGACAAGGCTAGTCCAGACCCTGACATGCACATCTACCAGCTGTGACCTTGGGAAAGTTACTTCATCTCTCTGACCTTCAATGCCCTCGTCAGTCACATGAGAACAATAATCTCTGCCCTGTCTTCTTCACATGATTGCTTTGAGATTATGGAAAACTCCCAGGGCATTGTCTGACACCTAGCCAAGTCCCTTCCATAATTCTGAAACTTCACTGAGAAGTCAGTTGGTGGCAGAAATTCTTGGCCCTTGCCAAATGTTTCTTCCTGCTATTTTTTTATGATGTGGACCATTTTTAAAGTCTTTATCAAATTTGTTACAATATTGCTTCTGTTTTATGTTTTGGTTTTTTGGCCACGAGGCATGTGGGATCTTAGCTCCCTGACCAGGGACCAAACCTGTACCTCCTGCATTGGAAGGTGAAGTCTTTTATTTTTTCTTCTGGCTGCGTTGAGTCTTCGTTGCTGCGCCTGGGCTTTCTCTCGTTGTGACGAGTGGGGGCTACTCTTTGTTGCGCTGTGCAGGCTTCTAATTAAGGTGGCTTCTCTTGTGGAGCACAGGCTCTAGGCGTGCAGGCTTCAGTAGTTGCAGCATGCAGGCTCGGTAGTTGTGGCTTGCGGGCTCTAGAGTGCAGGCTCAGTAGTTGTGGCGCACGGGCTTAGTTGCTCCGCGGAACGTGGGATCTTCCTTGACCAGGGATCAAACCTGTGTCCCCTTCACTGGCAGGCGGATTCTTAACCACTGTGCCACCAGGGAAGTCCTGGAAGTCAAAGTCTTAACCACTGGATGGCCAGGGAAGTCCCTAGATGTTTCTTTCTTGATTGGATAATGAAGTATGGATTTCACAATGCTTCCAAATCATATCAAGAGGACGTGCTCACTGGTCGAGGATAAACTAACCTGATTCCCCTTCCCTATCTCCTCCTATATACACTACCCATTCCTCTTGTTAATACAGTAATTTATTCGTGCTACTCTCTTGTTCAGGAAACTTCTTTGGCTCCCTGTTGCCTATAAGCTAAAACCTCAAATTAGTACTAGGGCATCCAAGGCTTTCTATGATCTGGCCCCAAAGGACTTTTCCAACTTCAGTTCCTAAGTCTCCCTTGTATGAACTCACCAGTCAAGACAGGCCAATTTCTTAACATGCTCAGTTCTACCATCCAGCCTTTACTCTCCAGAGGATGATCTACTCTCCAGAACGCCTTCCCTGTTTCATTACTGGACGGTAAAGCTCCTTCATTAGGCTGTGAGGCTGGATGCTACTTTGTTTTGTTTTGAATCTCAATATCAAGAGAGCTAGACACAATGAAGACCCTCAATAAATATTTGTTAAAATGAACTAAATGCCACTCTTTCAAATTCTTCTTCTTTAAAGTCCAGAACAGATCACTTTGGGTGCTCTGATGCAGTCAAGTTCAGGATCTGAAGCCAACAGACCTGGGGTCAGACACAAGCTCTACCACTGTGATGGCTAATTTCATATATCAACTTGTCTGGGACACGATGCCCAGATAAGTGTTCAAACATTATTCTGGATGTTTCTGTGAGAATGTTTTGAATGAGATTATCACTTAAATTGGTGAACTTGGAGTGAAGCAGATTACCCTCCATAATGTTGGTGGGCTTCAGCCAATCAGTTGAAGGACTGAATGAAACAAAGGACTGACCTCCCCTGAGTACAGTGCACAGCCTTCGGACTTGAACTGCAATATCGGCTCTTCCCTGGGTCTCCAGCTTGCTGGCCCACCCTGCAGATTTGGGACTTGCCAGCCTCCATAGTCACAAGAGCCAATTCCTTAAAATAAATTCCTTTCTATATAGACACACATCCTATTGGCTCTGTCTCTCTGGAGAACGCTGACTTATACAATCACTTACTGGCAGTGTACTTCCATCAAGTTATTTTACCTGGCTGAGCCTTTGTTGTCTAAGCTGGAAGATGAGAATCATTGTTTCTCCTTCATAGGGTTGTTGCGATGATTCATTGAGCCCCTGTCTGTGTATGTGAGAGCCCTGTAAATTGTGAGCTACCATGCCTTGCTAAATCTTATTATCAAGGTCCATCACCTCCAGGAAGGTGTCCCCACCTGCTCCAGCCCTCTTTACTCTGACATTCCTGAGCTCCAAGAGCAGTCTGGGCTTACACCGCACCATCTCTGTCCTTTCTTTTGGCATCTAAGCACATGTGATGCCCAGCACTGGAGGGGAGACAGAGGAAGTGGGGACAGCGGACCCAGTAGAGAGGCCCTGTGTAGACAGACCAGCCTGGGGGCAGCTCGTGGAGCTACAGCAGAGGCTGCTGTGAAGGATTCAGACACAGGGCTGCAGTCAGTTGGGTCCTGAATTTAAATGCAGTCCATCGCTCTTTGTCTCGACAGGGTAATAAAAAATCCTCAGACAGTATATTATGGATGCAAAGGTGCAACCCTGGATCTCTGCTCTCTGCCCACCATCCGAGAGAAGGGAGACATGTCTGGGGCCTGAAGGAGACAGACCTTGCAGGGAAGGAAACAGGTCAGAGCAGACAGCATGTCCTTGGCAGGGTGGGGAGGGCTTGGACCCCTTACGCTAAGCCAGTACTTCCCGATGTTTCATGCTGTGACTCACAGAGAAAATGATATTTGTTTGCACAGTGAAGGAAGAAGGGAGGGGCTGCCTTTTTCTGGAGGTTACTGGCCTTAGAGCCTGGGCTGCGCCAGGCCTCATGAGGCTGTGCATGGGCTGTGGTATCAGTACCTTGGTGGGAATCTCTGTGATGCACTTTCCCCAACAGCTGGGAGCACAGAAGATGCTGTGGTCCTCACAGGCCAACCTGATGGAAAGCTCAGCTGGGAAGTCTACTGGCCCCCCAGCTCCAGTAGGTCTTATGGTTGCTGCCTCTCTCTATGGGTCGAGAATCATGCAAATCAGATCACGGCATCCCTCGCTCATAATGACTAGCACCTACACTCCTGGGTAGGGCACGTAAATAAGGACCTCACCTCTCCGCTCAGCCCTGTCTCCAAGCATTCCCTCCCCTAATAACTGTATCCATGTGTTTTAAACAACATCCATCTTTTCCATTCTCTCTCTCCCAAGTCTGCAGGTGGCTGGTTTGACTGATGTAGGATAAACTCTGCCAGAAGGCAGGGCTCTAGGCTGGCGTGGCTGCAGGCTGCAGGGGGGTCCGCAGTGCTCATTCTGGAGCCAGGCTAAAGTGGCAGTGGCTCCCTGTGGCATGCTCTTCTCCTGGTGGGTCTTTAGAATAGCCAGTGCCAAGCCAAACTGCACAGGCACGTTGGAGACCTCCAGCCGGGTCCGTTCTGTTAGCCTCCCGTTTGCCAAAGGAGGTCACCTAGATATGCCCAACATCAGCGGGGCAAGGAAGAGTACTGAACCCACAGTCCTTCCTGGTGCTTGAAGCTCCAGACATTCCCAGCTCCTGAATACATGTGGTGTCATGTCTCTGGCCTGGCCCTAGAAGGTCCATTAATTGTAATATCTGCACATCAACTTCTCCATCAGATTGTACATACAATCTTGGAATACTGCTGCCTCCTCTGACCCTTTTCTATATCTCTAGCCACCCAGTATGGTGCCTGACACAGAAGGAGTGCTCAGAAACTCCTCCATAAACGAATGAGTGAATGATTGAACAAATGAATGGCCAATGCCTGGGTTTCTATGTGCTCACTTGCCTGTCTATCTGGACCCAGGGGTCTCTGTGTATGTTTTGACCCTGGGCCCACTGGGGTACAGCTCAAACACTGGGTCTAGGTTCTAGCAGAGCTAAGACACGCTGTATAGGGTCAAAGTCCCTTGACCCTTCATCCTTCCTTATGGCTGAATTTGAGTTCGTAGGATGTCCAAACTGGGAAGGACATTAGAGACTCCTTGGTTCAACTGCCCCCGTGTGGGAAGAAGCAATGTCTTATTCGTCTTGGATTCCCAATGCCCAGAGCAGGACCTGGTACAAAGTGGGTGCTTGGTAAACATTTGATTTTGCACAACTCCCTCTAACACTTTTATAAATAAGAAACCGAAAGCCCAGAGAGGGAAGATAAACTCTCCCATTCATACAGTAATTTTCTGGTAGTCTGGTTTCCAGCCTGGATCCTCTGACTTTCAGAAGGCCAGAACCCAATGGACTTTTCCTAAGGTCTTGTTTCTTGACACGGATCTAAGGTTATATGAAGTAAGACATTAATTACTTGTTCCAAATTGGTCTTAGATCATTGATGGATCCAACACGGATGAGCTCATGTTGCTTTTAAGCCATGAAGGCAAAAGGCAACTGATGTGGCAGCAACAGAGCAGACTTTGAAAGCTGACAGTATAATTCAAAAAGTCACGTACCAAAATGTTCATTGCAGCTCTATTTACAATAGCCCGGAGATGGAAACAACCTAAGTGTCCATCATCAGATGAATGGATAAAGAAGATGTGGCACATACATACAATGGAATATTACTCAGCCATAAAAAGAAACGAAATTGAGCTATTTGTAATGAGGTGGATAGACCTAGAGTCTGTCATACAGAGTGAAGTAAGTCAGAAAGAGAAAGACAAATACCGTATGCTAACACATATATATGGAATTTAAGGAAAAAAAAAGTCATGAAGAACTTAGGGGTAAGACAGGAATAAAGACACAGACTTACTAGAGCATGGACTTGAGGATATGGGGAGGGGGAAGGGTAAGCTGTGACAAAGCGAGAGAGAGGCATGGACATATATACACTACCAAACGTAAGGTAGATAGCTGGTGGGAAGCAGCCGCATAGCACAGGGAGATCAGCTCGGTGCTTTGTGACCGCCTGGAGGGGTGGGATAGGGAGGGTGGGAGGGAGGGAGACGCAAGAGGGAAGAGATATGGGAACATATGTATATGTATAACTGATTCACTTTGTTATACAGCAGAAACTAACACACCACTGTAAAGCAATTATACTCCAATAAAGATGTAAAAAAAAAAAAAAAAAGAATCTGCAAAGGCACTTGCTAACTACATGACCTTGGGCAAATCCCCTGACTGCCCCGAGCATCGATCTCCTCCCCCACTTCTTACTCCAAACGGGGTCCACAATGCCTGTCTTTCAGGGCTGTGGTAAAGATCCACGCTAATGCGGGCCATTTGCCCGAAACATCTTAATCTTAGATGGTTGGTCACTTACAATGCCGTTGTAGGTTCAGTTTGTACGTCAAAGCTGGCCCACAGCTCCAGCCATCACCTCTGGAGACTGTTTGCCCTTACAGAGACGCCCGGTCTCCATGCCCTGCCATCCTGCTATTTTAATTTTCGCAGTGCCACTGCTCACTGTGGAACAGCCACTGACCATAAAGTTTGACATTTTGAAGATTAAAGTGCTTTGAATTAGTCATGCACATGTGAAGTCATTGTTCCTACTTGTCCTGCTCCAGAATCTAAAAATGACTTTCAGCAGAGCCCAGTAACTTTCCCTCCTCAGTCACCTTCTGGTGAGGAGACGTGGTGGAGTTCAGGCCAAGTGAAAACCCTCAGCCACTCAGAAGAAAACCAGAGCAGATGCGGGACGGTATGACTTGGCGTATTTGGAAAGAGGGGTCTGCTCTGCCAGGGCTTGGAGGTCTGCTGCCTCCCCCAGGAGCAGGGGGTGCTGGAGGGCTGGGGAGGGGTGCGGGGGAGGCAGGGAAATCGTAAGCACAGGAGCAGAGCAGGCGCTGTGGGCTTACGGGGCTCTGGGTTCAGAACCTGCCTCTGCCCCATGTCAGCTGTGTGACCGCAGGTACGTTCGTATCTTGAGCCAACATTTTCTCACGTGCAAGAAAGAAATAGTGCCCCTTTCATAAGGCTGCTGTGGGAATTTAATAAGCGAACAAGGCACTTAGCACAGTGTCTGGCACACGGCAGACATCAATCAATATTTTCCTTCTCTCAAAATCTTCCCAACTTTCCACGACTCAGATATCTTCTCGTGCTTTAAATGCTGTGCATTCCCAGAAATGCCAGAGAAGTTCACTTGCAAATATTATTACTAAAATGCTTAGCCAAAGGGAAGTGAACTTGGGATTTCCCAGTCTGCCCTTAGTGTAACTAAGTGGGGCAGACTACAGTCACCGTGTTCTTGTGGGGAACTCAAAAGAGGAAAATCCTCTTTGCTTTAAAACTAGCTGCCTGGCTGCCCGTGTCTCTATGGGGGGCCGGGTGGTTCTCCATCAGGCAGGAAGTCTGGTCCCCAACCAGCTGGCCTCCGGACCACCTACTCAGCAGATCCCCATGAAGTGATCACACAGAACTGTAATGTGTAATAAGAGCTACCATTCCTTACTCGGAGACAGTCAGCATGTTAAGTACTTACATTCTAATTTAACCTCACAAAAACCCTGGGAAGTTTGTATCATTATCTCTCTTCGGTGGATAAGGAGTCTGGGGTCCAGAGAGGTGAAGCAACTTGCCCACAGTTGTGCAGGGCTCAGAAATGGCAGGGCTAAGGTTTGAAACCAGATCTGTATGACTGCAGAACCCCAGGCTCCTAACCACTGAACCATACCGGCTCATATACCTCCAGTCCTGGCCCTTGCCTAAGCCTGGGCCAGTTGGCTGTCCTGGCTTCTCTGTGGCTGGGCTGAGAGACTCGACCTTCCCCGAGGGAGGTGTGGAAGACGCGGCCTGTGTTAGTGCAGCAGCCAGCTAGCTGTCAGATCGCTGCGACCTGGAGCGTGTTTGGGATTGTACCCTCGGCTCTCCTCGGGGGACACTGTGAGAGGCAACCTCGTGACGCTGGTGCTGGCATCTGCTGAAGGAACGCTCCTCCCAACATGGGGCCCTGGGTGAGACGTTTCCTTAAGAGCTCAGTGCTGGGAAATTCTTTGTGTGGTTTCAGGGTGGCATGGGCTTTTGTTGTAACTAGCACACACAGTAAAAAAATGGCAAGCACGTTAAAGTAACTGGCCCACCGACATATGCACCAGGACGTCATGTGGGACCTCGGGAGATGACTCCTCCCCGCACTCCCACCAAGGGCGCACTGGGAAGAGGAACTCCCTTGACATCCTTACACCCTCTGGTTGTCCCTTAGCTCAGTTCACAGGCCCGGATGGCACACTTGGTCAAAAATCCACTCTGCCCACTTGGGGAGGCAGAAAAGACAGACTGTGATCCCTGAAAGACAGCTCCTTCAAGGTGAAGGTCAAGTCCCCGCTTTTCTGAAGAGCTCGATAAGTGGTATTTGAATCTGAATCTGTACTGAGGTATGAGGAGAGGGGAAGGGGGAAGAGGGCGGGGGCGCGGAGGACTGGAGAGGAGAGGAAGAATAGAAAGCCTAGTGGGGCTGCCAGGGAAGGAAGGGGAAGGAGTGCTGAGGCTGCCTGTGCCCCTTTAGTCCTCACCACCACCAGTTCAGGGGCTGGAGCTCTGCGCACCTGCACAGCAGAGTGTAAGCAGAGGACACTGGAATCCAATGCAGATTTGGTGCAAAACGTTTCCCCTGTTTGTCTTAAGAGAGGAAGGGTACTAATGAGGAAGAAGGAGAGAGAAAGGAAAAGTGGAGGACAGGAGAGGGGAGGCAGGAGGCTGGGGGAAACGAGAAGACAGCAGGCGGAGGCGAAGGAGGGCACACTAGACACTGTGTGAGTGTGTGTGTCTGTCTGAGAGACAGAGACCAATAGACTGACAGAGAAGACTGGTGGGGAAGAGGAGAGAGAGACAGAGACAGAGGGGAGAGGGAAGAAATAGTCGGGAGGGGGGATGCCCATGCAGGGAGAAAACTGGGAGAGGTGAGTGGATGTGTCCCTCCCTCCTCCCAGCCCAGACAAAGGACTTGGCGGCTTCCCAACCCTCTGCGGGATGAAGCCAGACTCTCAAAGGCAGCCATGCACCCTGGGGGCCAGGAGAGGGCACCTCAACCCCAGACAACAGCAACGGAGCTGGAGCCGCAGCCGGTGGTCACCGCCAGGCAGGCAGATGAGAGGCGGAGGGAGGGGAGGGGAGGAGAGGCGAGCCTCCGGCTCAGGTCTGTGGGTTACCAGCTCTCAGTGGAGCCAGGATCCTGTGCACATCCCTGCAGACACAGGATGGGCCATGACCTGGTCTGGGTCCCCCTTGGCTGCCTTTGCCCCAGCCCAGTGCCTCCTTTGGCCCTGCCCCGCCCCGCCCCTACTCTATTCCACATTTCTGTCCTGAAGGGCAGTGTCCCTCCAACTTCTCCCCATGGGCCCCCCTCCTCCCTTTCATCAAGAATCATCGCTTCCTTGAGTACAGGGAAGACTAATTTTCAAAACCATTTCTTAAATACTCTGCCATCTGATCTGCACAAGCGTTCACAAGGTGGGCAGTGGCAGGGAGAGGGCGACACCAGGGCACTGAGGTGGGGTGTCACTTGTTTGTGATCACATTAAAAAAAATAAAAGTCACGGCACTCTCCCGTCCGTAACTTCCCTAAGGAGAACTTAAGCATGTTACTGTTTCCTCAACACCAGGATTAAGGAGTGCTTACATATATTGTCTCTGAGCACCAAATACCTAACCTTGTCACACCCTGAGTCTTGGTCTCAGTCCCACATCTTGACCATAGACGACTTTGTCCTGATGAGAAGTTCTAAACCAGGCACATGAATCCAGATGACGGAGTCTGACTCTACTGGGATAGCTGAGAAATCCAAACACGCTTTGAAAAGGATTGATGCTATTTAAGAATCTCAGGAACCCCTTTAGCATCTTAAGAACGCTTCATGGAAATTTCCATGAAGCCTCCAGCCTGCACTGATATCACTGATTCCTGATGGTCCAGATACTTATTACTTAGGTTTCACGCAATTCAGTACTTGACCAGAAACAGTAATAATATTATTATTTATTGAGTGCCTACCATGTTCCAGGTAATTTATTAGGCACCTGAGATTTTTTTTTTTTATGTTTCTGTCTACTTGAAACAACCCTATGAGGTAAGTAGCATAATCATCACTGTTATAGATAGGCAAAGTCGGGCTCAGAGAGCTTAGGTCTCTTGCCCAAGGTCACACAACTAGTAAACAGCAGAGCCAAGATCTGTACCCAGGTCAGCCTGGCTCCAAACACCAAGCTCTTTTCCTCCTCTTGTCAAACAATGGCATCTCTTAGTTACATCTCAGCTATAATTAGCTCAACCGTCTGGCTGGTTTCTTCAAAGAAACTGTCCTCTAGTAGGGCACTGAGATTTGGACTTGGTAAAGGAAGAAACAAATCCAAGCTTCTGGGAGGGGACTGCTCCACCATCTACAAGCTGTCACCTGAGCAGGCTTCCTCTATTCGACTGTTTCTGCACTTTTGGAGCCGGGAACTGGTTGTGGCTAAGGACAGACACTCAGGGACAACATGCACCGCCCCCTCCCCGTTTATGAAGATAGATAATAATACTCATCTCTTAGACTGCTGGGGGGAATCAAACAAGATGATGGCTCTGAATGTACTTTATACACCCATAAGGGCTGTTCACTTCCTGATGGCCCATTCAGGGCTCAGCATCCTGTAGGAGCTCTGTAAGTATCATAAATATATTTTGCTTTGAACGGAAATCCAAGCATCCTCTGTCTCCTCTCCTGTCTCCACTGACTCATGGCAAAATGTCCTCAGACCGAGAGCAGTGGTCCTGACCTCCTGCTCCTTCCAGGTTCCATTTTTCATCCTCCCGGTCACAACTCCCACCTCCTGCCTCTCCAGACACATCAACACGCCAGGCACGGCCACAGCTTCAGCTAAGGGCCCTCGCCTCGGACAGGGCTGGCAGCTGCCTCCTCTTCTTGGCAGGACATTTATCATCTTGAGGAAAATACTGACGGATAAGAAACCCCAGACAGACAGCGTGTCCCACCGGGCATGCAGCCTGCTGCTTGGGAAGTGAGATTTGAGGTGCTGGCTCCAGATCTTTCTGGAAGAAAGGGAGGGTTGGTGGACCTGTGGCACCTGGGCTGTGCCCACAGGGGGTTAACAAAATCCTAGGGATGACTGTGCCCAGTACATAGATGTTCAATAAACGCGAGTTAGACCCAAGCTCAATAGGCCCTTTGAATGAGGCCTGGAGGATGGAGGCCCTTTGTCCAAACCCACCATGTCACAGATGGGAAAGTGGGATCCAGGGAAGACTAGAGATTTGCTGAGCATCACGCCCACAGCAAGTCAGTGGCCAAAACCGGATGAACAAAGTCCAGGGCTCAAGAGTCTCACATCAGAACACTGTCCACCTCACAACAATGCCAATAAGATAGCCCCAAACCGCTTCCCTGGTGGCGCAGTGGTTGAGAGTTCGCCTGCCGATGCAGGGGACGTGGGTTCGTGCCCTGGTCCGGGAAGATCCCACATGCCGTGGAGCGACTAGGCCCGTGAGCCATGGCCGCTGAGCCTGCGCGTCCGGAGCCTGTGCTCCACAACGGGAGAGGCCACAACAGTGAGAGGCCCGCGTACGGCAAAAAAAAAAAAAAAAAAAGATAGCCCCAAACCTCTGGTCAGATGTGACGATCTGAGAAACTGGAATTGTTGGTTCCCTCTGGAAATCAGGAAAAGGGGGACCATCGACTTAATTTCAGAGCCAGTGTCCAGGGAGCACATCCTTTTAAAGATGAAAGGAGCGGGAAGAAGGCAGAGCAGAGGAGTGTAACTGGGTGAGGTGGTACCCATCTATCCGCTGCCCGCTCCTATCTCCCCTGACCATCCCCCTGGCCTCCCCGCTGCCATGATGCTCTCCCTGCAGCGCTGGTTTGCCAGCAGATCATCAGTCCTTCACCAACTGGCTCCCACAGACCTCTCCAGCCTCACTGACTCTCACTCCCCAACTTGCACCCCAAGCCCCTGACTTGCCCAAAGGAGGGAAGCAGCTCTCCCAGGGCTGCAGACTCTGCACACGCTGCCCTCCCTGCCTGGCCTGCAAGCCCCTTCCAGGTCGGTGCTGCTCCTCACCACCCTCTGTGCCCCCTCTGTCACAACACTGTGCTGCAGCCACTCGCTCACCTGTCCGCCCACTGCACGGGAACTTCTCCAGGCAGACGCTGTTACCACCCATCGCTGCACCCCCAGAAGCCAGGCCAGGTCCTGGCACATAATAAGTGCTCAGTAAGTGTGGTCTCCGTTCTCCCCCACGTAGAGGTTCAAGCTGGAGCTGCCTCCACTGGCTCTCGTTCTGACCTCTAGGGCCACATAGAACAGATCTACGCCCTCTGCTGCATGATGACTCTTTAGAAATTGACCAAAGCAAAGAGTCCAGATGTTTTCTTTCTAAGGAGAATACCCCCGATTCCTTGGCCAGTTCCTCACAGGCAACAGTGTTGGGTAGGGTAACAAACCATCCTGCTTTACCCAGGACTGTCCTGGGTTTAGCACCACAAGTCCCCTGTCCCAGGAAACCCCTCAGTCCCAGGCAAACCTGGACACATGGTAAATCTAGTTTTATCTTCCCCTCCCATCCTAGGTCTTCAGAGGCCATGCACCTCAATGGCCTGCATAGGTGGGGCGTAGGCAGAAATGAACCCAGGGCTCCAGGGGTCGATGACACCACAAGGCAAAGAAAGGCCAGCACCTCCTTGCTCCCAACATTGGCCTCTGTTAATGCAGCCAGTCGGCATAAATTCCGGCGCGGGAACAGTGTGTGGTGGCTGTGCGGGTTGATGCATTTGCCTTGTGGGCTAACATGGAGGTTTATAGTGTCAGCTAAGATGCCTAAGGCAACTTACCACATAGGAGAACTTGTTCCCCCAAAGCAGTCCTTCCAAAGTTGCTTTGGTTTTACTTTTTCAATACCTTTGTTCTCAATATTGCCTGAGTCCTTCAAGTGTTCCAGGCATTCATCCTTTCCACAATTACTTATTAAACACCTACAATGTGGCAGACAGTCCCTCTCAGTGTCCTTGGGGCTGCTCAGAGACCCAAATCTGCAACTGGTTGGAACAGACTTGGGGTAAAGTTCTGCTACTTTGGGGCCTCTCCCCACATTTGTACAGTAAGATAATAGAAACACAAGTAAGTGTGTATATAAGTGTGCAAGTGAACTTGAATATAAACAAACAGGTTCAAATTTCTGAAGAAGCAGCTGGAATTTCTCTGACTGTCAGCGAACAGCCATGATCCTGAGACAATATCAACTATTTTTATCAGCAACGTGGTTTCCATGGAGCCTTGCAGCGCTGCTAGTGAAGGCGGACGGTTAGCACCATAAAATAACTTTACAACTTTGTAATTTGTACCTCTCTGCTGTCAGTAATATTAACAGCATTTCGAATTTTGGCTATAAACTTGACAATAGCAGATAAAACCCTTAGAAATCTCATTTTGGGGGGATGAGGGAGGCTGCGGGAAGGTAATGACGTTTTGGTTTTCCAGGCCTGGGTAGAAGGTGCACTTTGATCTGGAGGTGGGAAATGGGAGGGCCAAGGCAGGGTTCACAAAGAGCAAGGCAGCTGAGCTGGGGTACCACAGAGACAGGGTCTGGGTGGCAGGACGTCTGGGTGATCAGAGACTACAAACATGTCAAGACTGGGGGCAGGGGTTACAGAGAGTGGGGCTATAGGATGGGCAAGAGCTGGCTGGTGGGTCCCAACCTCTGTGGGGTTTTGTCCTACAGGAAAGGAAGGGAAACTGGGCCAACTGTAGAGCAGGGAGGAAAGTAAGACAAAGCCCACCAGGCAGAATTGAGAGAGCAGGCCGGGGCATGTTATTTGACTTTTTTGGGCTTGAATTTCCCTATATGTAAAAGGTACTTATCTCATAAACCCAAGCACACGTGGTCACCTTATCTTTGAAAAGGAGGCAAGAATACACAATGGAGAAAAGACAGCCTCTTCAATAAGTGGTGCTGGGAAAACTGGACAGCTACATGTAAAAGAATGAAATTAGAACACTCCCTAACACCATACACAAAAATAAACTCAAAATGGATTAGAGACGTAAATGTCAGGCCGGACACTATAAAACTCTTAGAGGAAAACATAGGCAGAACACTTTATGACGTAAATCAAAGCAAGATCTTTTTTGACCCACCTCCTAGAGAAATGGAAATAAAAACAAAAATAAACAAATGGGACCTAATGAAACTTCAAAGCTTTTGCACAGCAAAGGAACACATAAGACGAAAACACAACCCTCAGAATGGGAGAAAATATTTGCAAACAAAGCAACTGACAAAGGATTAATCTCCAAAATATACAAGCAGCTCATGCAGCTCAATATCAAAAAAACAAACAACCCAATCCAAAAATGGGCAGAAGACCTAAAAAGACATTTCTCCAAAGAAGATATACAGATTGCCAACAAACACATGAAAGGATGCTCAACATCACTAGTTATTAAGAGAAATGCAAATCAGAACTACAATGAGGTATCACCTCACACCATCAGAATGGCCATCATCAAAAAATCTACAAATAATGCTGGAGAGGGTGTGGAGAAAAGGGAACCCTCTTGCACTGTTGGTGGGAATGTAAATTGATACAGCCACTATGGAGAACAGTATGGACATTTCTTAAAAAACTAAAAATAGAACTACCATATGACCAGCAATCCCACTACTGGGCATATACCCTGAGAAAACCATAATTCAAAAAGAGTCATGTACCAAAATGTTCATTGCAGCTCTATTTACAATAGCCAGGACATGGAAGCAACCTAAGTGCCCATTGACAGATGAATGGATAAAGAAGATGTGGCACATATATACAATGGAATATTACTCAGTCATAAAAAGAAACAAAATTGAATAATTTGTAGTGAGGTGGATGGACCTAGAGACTGTCCTACAGAGTGAAGTAAGTCAGAAAGAGAAAAACAAATACTGTACGCTAACACATATATATGGAATCTAAGAAAAAAAAAAAAGCTTCTTAAGGACCTAGGGGCAGGACAGGAATAAAGACACAGACGTAAAGAATGGACTTGAGGACGTGGGAAGGGGGAAGGGTAAGGTGGGACAAAGTGAGAGAGTGGCATGGACATATATACACTACCAAACGTAAAATAGATAGCTAGTGGGAAGCAGCCGCATAGCTCAGGGAGATCAGTTCAGTGCTTTGTGTCCACCTAGAGGGGTGGGATAGGGAGGGTGGGAGGGAGATGCAAGAGAGAGGGGATATGGGGAGATATATATATATATATATATATATATATATATAGCTGATTCACTCTGTTATACAGCAGAAACTAACACAACAATGTAAAGCAATTATACTCCAATAAAGATTTTTTTAAAAAAGGTACTTATCTCAAAGGCCAAAAATCAAATGATTCTTTCTATATCCATCTATCTATCTATCTGTCTATCTATCTACCTAATGATTTGGAAATAAACTTGGAGATCATATCATTTCATCTTCTAATCGAAAGATAGGAAAATTTGGACCCAAAGAGAAAGGAACTCCCCAAACCTACATGGCAAGCTGGAGGCAAAGCCAATCCTGTAATGCATGAAGCACATCCCACCTCATGAAGCACATCTCAACATTATTATTTTTACCATTATTACTACTACTATTAATCATTCATTCATTCAGCCAGTCATTCAGCCATTTAGTAAGCATTTGTGTTTACAGACCAAATTCTAGTCCATGTCTGCGTGGAGGAGAAAAAAGATTCTAACCGGCTTCAGTCCCGTTTAGTCGTCTGTTCCCAAAGCCCTCTTTGCGAAGCATTATTTTGTTTATGAATCTTAACAAAGGCTTGACCTTGGCCATCACAAGTAGGAACTGGGAAGTACCTGGGTATCTTTCCTTGCCACCCAACAGGTCAGACCTGACTGCTTCCTACTCTTCTGTATAAAAAGTGAAGCTTCCTCCCCAAGAAAGAAAACCCAGGCAGTACTCCCCTCCACCTGATAACCACCACAGCACACACACATATTCACACTCACTGTCCTATTAGTGAGCCAACTAGCAGATGCAGGTGAAGCTTCCTTCCACTTCATTCATTCCTTCATTCATTCACGTTCACTGGGGGTCTACCTAGTACCAGGCTTTAGCCAGAGAAGTAAAATGATTTAACCAAGGTCACACAGCTTTATGAGGGGGGGAGGGCAGAAGACTGTTCCAGAACTGGGATCTTGACTCCCAGCCCAGCATTCTTTTCACCAACTCAAGGGAAAGCCCACCTTGACGGTGCACACCAAGAAAATCCCTTCCTTCCTTATGACTCTACAGTAGCTTGTGGAAGAGTCTGTCTGAAGCCCAGGTCTCTTCCCAGAAATTCTGGCCCATAGAACCATCTGCCTACCAAACTTCTCCATTTGTATGTCACATGAGCCCCCTACACTTAACACATCCCAAACAGAGCTCAGAATATCCCCCTCTCCAACCCCTTTCTCCAATAGTTGTGTTTAAGTGATTGGCGCCACCGTCCGCCATGTTGTTCAAGTTGAGAAACTGGGCATCTTCCTTGACTTCTTCCTTTACCTCCACACCCAAGCCATCACCCAAAATAGTCAATTCTACCAGTTAGATAATAGAACATGTTATTAAGATGGAACTGTCTTAGTCTTGGTTTTGCTGAGATCCCAAGTCTGTAGATTCCACATTGCAAAGTGAGGTAGGAAACTACCAGGCAGGACTTGCAAAAGGAAACCAGAAAACCAGATTTGCAAACTTTAGCTCTCCATCAGACAAGAGGGCCACCGGAGGGTGCAGTGCCCTAACGGAGGTGAACCCCAGATCACCGTGGACTCAGGGAGGACCCATGAACAATCGGCCTGAGCACGTGCACTTGCCCACGTCAGCGTTCTCCAGCCCCGGGGCACGTGTGTCTGAGGAGGCCCACAAGGGACTGCCAGGCGCTCTCAGGGAGTACCAGTCACCCAAGACCTTTCCTACACTTTCCTCCTGTCCCTCATGCTGCTCTGCCTTGGAGGGGTAAATATCTAGGGTTAGCCAGATGGGGGAAAGGGCTGAAAATGAAGTCGGGGAAACAGGAGTCACCTCGAGCAGCCTGTCTGAGACAGGCCTGAGCTAGAGGATGTGGAAGGTTTTACTTTGAAGAGGTTCAATGGCTTTGATTGGACGAGACACAGTCATTGCTGAACTGAGACTGTTTGGTGACCAGAATTAATTAGAAAACTTTTAATTTCCCGAGAGTGATTAGAAGGCCTTGGGGTTTGTAAGAGCTTTTATATCTCTAGATCTAGATGTAGAATCTATACGCATCTATGTGCAGGGTCAATGGGAGACAAAACATATTTTATAATTGTACGCTGTTTCCTGTTTAATGTACCTGTTACATAGCTCACAAATCTTTCTCCTTCTATTCGTGGTCTGGTTCTGCCTATATTTATTTATCACCTACTGTTTCTGGCCCAACTCCAACTTCCTTCCAATACTTTGGATGCACATCCTCTCTCTGGCACCTGGGCTTTCTCCTGTTTGTCTCCTTCTACCAGGAAGGCGGCTCTACCCTGCTTCTGCTGTCTGCATCCCATCCACCCTGGAGGCCTGAGCCCTAGTTACTCCTCCTCCAGGAAGTCCTTCTTCCTTCTCCTTCTTCACCGCTCCTGCAGGGTTAGATGGCTCCCATGTGCATCCCCAACCAGCAGAGCTTCCCTCTGACTGATCATTTATCCCTCTGTGCTGCTGTCTCTACCTTTTTCCCTCCTCTCAAAACTGTCTCCTTCTTGAAGGCAGGAACCATGCCTTATTCATCTGCCTATTTCTAGGGTCTAGCGAGTTTTGTGGGATGGATGAGTAAATAAATGGTATATTCAATGTCTGCTGTATGTTTCAGAGGACGCAGTACAAGGCACATAGTGGGCTCTGAATCGAGACCAAGATAACTGAGTTCTAAAGCTCTGCATTTCGTCTTGGCTACAGCAGCCGTTCCCTTCTCCTAGAGACAGCATTTTCTGATTTCAAGGTGTCCACAGCTATAAGTGTGTGTGGAAAACAGTCTGCTTAGGACCCAAGGTCTCTGTTTCCAATGTTTTTCTCATCCATTATGTCAAAGAGCTATTTCCTTTTGGCTTGTAACCAGACCATAAACAAAGGCCAGAGAAACTCTGGGTTATTTTATGATTCCAGTTTAGCCTTTCTCTCTCTCTCTCTCTTTTTTTTTAAATTGTTTGAACAGAGCATATTTATTACTTGGCAGGCCAGTAAAATGTAAATAAGGTTTCTGAAGAATGGTCCAAAATTCTCAGGAATTTATCATTTCACAACAACAACAGAAACAACAAACCACAGGAAGGAAAGGCAAGGGAGCTAATATTTAATGGCACTGAGTATATGCCCAGTCATTTATCCGCTTTCTCTCACGTAACCCTCCAAACAACACTGTGAAGTAAATAATCATTATCTGCACTTTCCTGATGAAGAAACTGAGGTTAAATAACTGAGTTAGGGTCCTCAGCTAGAATGACAGAAAGCGGAACTCACACCCACGCCTCTGACCAGAGCTGTATTCTTGCTACAACCTGAACAGAGACCACCAGCCAGGGCAGCAGCCTCTGAGGATGGCTTCATTTAGATTCTGTTGAAAGTTAGAAGTCTTCCTCCCAGAAAATGAACTCCACATTTGTACTCACAGTTTTGCATAAATTTTAGACAGTTCATAGGCTCTTCTTGAAGCCCATCCATAAAGCCCTCGATTAAGAACCCTTTAACTAAAAGAATGAAAATAGCTATCGTCTTGGCTGGATCAGTTGTCCAGGACACTTCTGTGCTGATTTTCCCTACTGGACTGAAACTCATGCTCATGGGGTCACTCAGTCTTAAGACTCATACATAACACAACTGTGGATTCTTGATATCATAAATTCACCTAAACAGGGAATTATAAAATTTTAAATCTTAGAATCAGAAAAATCTTAGAATATTAGAGCTGGAAGGAACCAGAATACAGACAAGTCCACACATAGTTTCATTGTGCAGCTCTGACAGGTAGGAAGTATCAGACACTGAGCCTACGAGAAGGGACAGGGCCTGCTTGAGGCTACCCAGTAATGGTGATGGAATCAGGATTCAAACCCCCGGTTGCTGGATTCAAAGACAGATCATCGGGTTGAAGATTCAGCCAGTGGAAGGAAAGTCATGCGGTCTGCATGGAGATGAGAAAAGTGGCGACAGAGGAACATTTGTTGAGTTCCTATCAGGTGCCAGGCAGTGCAAGGGGATTGGAGATCTATTGCATCTTTTCGCTACCCCGATAAGCCTCACCCAAAGTGAGTATTATTATTTTTATTTTACAAATGGGGGAACAGGCTCAGAGTGGTGAGATAACCAGCCCAAGGTCACACAGCTAGGGAAGCATCAGTGTCTATGGCTATATTACCCTGATGTCGTGGGGAGGAGAGCCAGAGAGCAAGACCCTGGTAATGTTTAGCTGCTGCTTTTCCAGGGAGAAAAAGTAAACCGACAGATACATATGTTCTGGAAGGTAAGGAGGTGGACACTACTGTGGGCCTTGGTGAAATATCCCTCAGGATTCTCCACCTCCCCTAGCTCTTCTCTGATCTTCCTCTCACCCAGCATCCTCTGGATAGCTAATGTGGCCTTCATGCACCTGATGCTGGGAAGGGCATACTCTGGATGACAGAATTAAAACCCCTCACCATGGGAACTGCACATACCCACTCGCTGTGTGAACCACATGGCGTTCTGAGGTCCAGGTCCTCCGTTACGGTGATCCCACCAAGGCCTTTTGCCCCGCGTACCCTACCAACACAGCCCCTGGTCTTTTGCTCTCACAGCCCTGACAACCTTCTTTTTTTTTTTTTTTTCCTGACAACCTTCTTTAACATAAATGCGGGTCCTCATTCATAGTCACGTAAACCTTTTCGATGTTTTAACCAATAGTCGCTTAATATTTAAAGCTTACGGTGCACACTCATATTATTATTTCATTTAACCTCCTTGCAACTCAGTGAGGTTGAGTGTTACTAGGTCCTCCTCTTACAGACAAGGACACTGAGACACAGTGAGGCTATATAACTTGCCCGTGGTGACACATCCTGTAAATGGCTGAGCCTGGATTCAAATCCAGATCTGTCTCAATTGAAAGTCTGCTCTCTTTTCATGAATATTATTCCCACAGCAGGGGTTAAGAAAGCAGGAAGGTTCTTGGTTGCCTTTGTGAGGGTGATGAAGCTTACCTCAGGGAGGCTGGAGGATTGCCGAAGGGTGGGATGATGTTGGTGCTGTCATCAGATCCAGGTCTCCTGACTCCCAGTCTAGAGGACACTTCCTCCCAGACCATATTGCCATTCCTATCAGACCATGTAATTTCTTTTTCTGATTGGGACACAGAGCCAGCAGCCAACAAAGATCACAATCTGTCTGCCTGAAGTCTCCCTCTGTTTTTTTTTTTTTTTTTTTTTTTTAATGCATTTCAAACAAGAACCAGGTTAAATCACACTCATGTGTGTTGAACTGGCCTGCACTTCTCTGGAGAAACTCCAGATTCCTCTTCTTGTCCCCTAGATGACAGATAAGATGGGGTGACCCAACAGCACCGCGGCCTGTTCAGCTCCTGCACAGCCTTGCTACCCATCACCCTTAACCCCTTCCAAACGCTGGCTTCTGGTCCCCACCGACATCCCCATCCAATCACTTCCCAAGTCTTCTCAGTGCCACATTCTAAATATTCCACAGAACCACCCGAGTCTAGGCTTGAGTCATTTCCCACCTGGATTGTCATAACGGCCTCCTAGTGTGTCTCTGTCTACAGCCTTGGCCCCTCCAATCTAACCTTCCCACTGCAGCCAGAGGGGCTTCCCACTGCTCTTTAAAGCCCTTCTACTGCTCTTCACAGTCCTTACCATTTAAATTCCTAACAGGCTGCCATTTTGGTCTCATCTCCTGCATCTGAAGTCCTTCAGCCATACCCGACCCCTTACAGCTCCAACAGTCCACCTTCCTTCCTCCCCTTTCTGTCTGCAATGCCCTCCCTACAACGACCCACCCCAAGCAATCTGCCTAATTTCTACTCAGTCTTAAAAACTCAGCTTAGATGTCTCTTCTGCCGGGAAGCCTTCCTTGACTTCCCGAAACTGTGTTTGAGTCTCCTCCTACCCCCATATGCAGACATTTTTGTCTTCAGTATGTTCCCTGCTACACATCCCCTGTGCCTAGAGCTCCACCTGGCTTATGGCAGACACTCAATATATATATTTAAATGAACATTTCCCATGGCTCTCTGCAATTCCTCCACCACAGAACTTACCCCACAGATTACAACTGCCTCTTTCCTTTTCCGGCTCCTCAGATAGACCAAAAGCTCTGTGAGTCAGGGACCATGGCTTCTTGGTCAATATTTTACCCCAGTGCCTAGTAGGATACCTGGCATGTGCTAATGGTGTACTTACTTTTGATGAATGAGGATTGGGTGTTGAGGGGAGGAAACCCTGGGCCTGGGTCAAGGGAGGGGCCTTCCACTGACAGAAACATTTGCTTCTAACACAAAAGCATGTTGGAGGTGCTGAGATAGGGTAGGAGAACCCATCCAACTGGACATCAGAAATCAGCCACAAACTAAGTGCAGGCCACACCTGGCGGGACCCTTATCTCATTGAGATAAGGCTCACATGTGGGATACCTTTGGTGCGCATGCTCAAACTCTTCTTTCAGACAACTCCCTCTGTCCCCTTTGGCACCACGTCAGGGGCAAGCTAGGCAGGGGCAGCACGGAATGTGCGTATGCGTGGAGCACAGGATTAGCGGATCCTGGGGAAGCAATGGGCCGCACACCATCGTGTGTGTGTGTGTGTGTGTGTGTGTGTGTGTGTGTGTGTGTGTGTGTGTGTGTGTGTGTATGGGGGCAGTGTGGCACATAGAGATGGCCAGGACTTTGGAAACCAAGGGTCCTCTGCTGCAGAGCAGAGCCTACTCCATTGACCGGTGAGCCAGGTAGTTACTAAAGCAGACTTCAAGGTGACTGTCCCGGTCTTGGTGACTGGGCGGCGGGGGGACTCTCCCTCAGTTCTTACCACAGTCTCTCCAGTGAGGTACTGGATCTGGAACACTGGTCTAACACCTCGTCTGCCTACTGCACGTCCCTCCCTCTGAGGCCATCACCCTGCCCCCATGTCCCCAGCTAGGTTACTGGACCCTCCAGAGCCACGAGGGTGCAACCCTCGTGCAACCACGAGGGTGGACTAGTGCTAAGTCATGTCTCGACCAGAAAGGAAGTTTTCCTGCACAGAGTGTGGTAAGAACTCCACAAACACTCCCCAAGTGTTCAATCAAGGCTGAAAGGAGCACTTCCACTTCTGGGGAGAGAGAGTTTGTATATAGAGAGTTAATATTATCCTTTCCCTTTCTTTTCCATCAACTATAATTCTTTCTCTGAGAAAGCTAAGTGTTCAGAAAGGAGAAATGGGTCAGTCCAAAAACAAAAAGTAAAGAAAAGCAGAAACTGTCACAATCTGTCACAACCCTTATGTACTGACCTTGAAATGGAAATCAATACTCAGGAAACTAGAATTACTAAATAATCCCTAAAAAAATCAAGCAAGCTAGAAAGTGACCTCTAATTTCATCATGACAGGCTTGGGGGTTTTCAGGGACATTTTATGAGGAAGCCAAGAGGAAAAGCGAGTTGGCAAAGGAAATGCAAAGGCAGAGAGAAAGATGCACAGAGGACGAGCAGGAAGGCAGGGAAGATGGAGGGAGGCTAAGGGGAGACAGAGAGGAAAGGACGGTGGGGAAAGGAGAGAAGATGGAGGAGGAGAGGGAGGAACACATCACATGAAGTAAGGAGAGAAAAACACAAGGCGAGAGTTGGAGGGACAGACAGAAGGAGAGGGGGATGGGGACTTCCCTGGTGGCACAGTGGTTAAGAATCCGCCTGCCAATGCAGGACACACGGTTTCGAGCCCTGGTCCGGGAAGATCCCACATGTCGCAGAGCAACTAAGCCCATGCGCTGCAACTACTGAACCTGTGCTCTAGAGCCCGTGAGCCACAACTACTGAGCCTGCATGCCACAACTATGGAAATCCATGCACCTAGAGCCCATGCTCCGCAGCAAAGAAAAGCCACCGCAATGAGAAGCCTGCTCACCGCTGCGAAGAGTAGTCCCCACTCGCCGCAACTAGAGAAAGCCCACGCGCAGCAACGAAGACCTAACGCAGCCAAAAATAAACGAATAAATAAATAAATAAATAAAAGTAGAGGGGACAAGGCGGGTACAGACAAGCGAAAGGGAACGTGCGCACAGAGGGAAGACAAAGGGCGGGGGCATAAGCACAGAGAGATGGACGTCTGGTCTATAGACCAGACGTATAGTTGATAAGAGGGAGTGGGGGAAGGAGAGGGATGGACTGGGAGTTTGGGGTTAATAGACATGAACTATTACATGTTGAATGGATAAACAACAAGGTCCTACTGTAGAGCATGGGGAACTCTATCCAATCTCCTGGGATAAACCATAATGAAAAGGAATATTAAAAAAAGAATGTATGTGTGTGTATAACTGAGTCACTTTGCTGTACAGCAGAGATTGGCACACTAATGTAAATCAACTCTACTCCAATAAAAAATTAAAAAAAAAAAAAGAGAAAGAGAGAGAGAGAGACATGTTCAGGGTGAGAAGGAGGGGCCAAGACTGTCAAAGTCTTCCTTAGCAGCCCCGGGATGAGCATCTGGCCTGTGTACTTACATACTTTAGACGATGGAAGACTCACTCCTTTGTGAGGGGACAGAGGGGAGAGAGAGAGAGGGGAGCAACACAGGTATGGGACGGCCATGGGTCCAAGTGCCCGAGGAAGACTTGAGGCATAGCACAGGCAGATGGAGGGGGGTGTCCTTTAGGAGGGCAGAGAGCAAACAGGACAATCCAGAGATGACACCAGCAGAACCAGTCATGTCCATCCTCACCCCAGAGTCTCAGCCCTCACCTGAGTTGGAGACCAAATTCCTGACCTGCTTGGTAAATCCTGGCGGACTTGGGTACTTTCAGCTGGATGCGAGCTGGCCCAGGGCTGGGGGGTGGGGGGGACCTGCGAAGGATACAGGCTTCCTCTGTGTAGGGCACAGCGGCCGTGGTGCCACCGATGATGTAGCTGTAGAAGGAAACCTCGAGGGTGTAGCAATACGAAGTGTGGTCCAGCAGCCCACCGAGGAAGCGACGGCCAGTTCCTGCTTTCACGGCATCTCGGTTAAAGGACGTGCTGGACTGTGAGAGGCAAAGAAGGGAGGAGAGAATCAGGGCTGGACACCTGCTGGGTATGGGACCTTGAGCGAGCACCTCTGGATCTCAGCTTCCTCATCTGAAAAGTGGGATGTGACTCCCACTTTGCAAGATTATTGTAAGGATGGATTAAATAGACAAACAATTAAATGAAAGCACCTAGCGCAGTTCTTAGGGCATGGTAACTGCCATTTAACAAAGATTTGTGGAAATCTGAATGGGGACAGAGGGAGCAAGGAAAAGTAGACAGAGAATAAGGATAATATTACGATAATCAAGACTGAAATTTGGGCACTGCTTTCAACTTTATGATATTGTTTCCCATATAGTATCTCATTTAGGCTTCACCCCCTCGACAGGGGTGTCGTAAAGTTTCCCCTCTAAGGTGAGGTAATGGAAGTTCATAGTAAGTGACACAGGCCTAGACCAGGACTAAGTGACTCCAGACACCCCAACCCTCCTTCACAAAGCTCCCCCTCCGTTAGGGACAGCTGAACTCGTGCTCAGCATCACCAGAGCACAGGGATCACGGCTCTTCTTTACTTGGGTGTCTACTACCACCCATCACAGTGGATAGAGAGGAAAGAGCCAGCAGGTCCGCATTTCAAGTCCTCTCTTCAAAAGTGTGTGAGATGTTAGGCAACTGGCCTTATTGGTCTAAGCCTCAGTTTCCTCATCTGTAAAGCGGTGGTAAAAATCACATCTCTTTTACAGAGCTGTGAGGGTCAGTTCACTTGTGGTTAGAAGGGCTTTCTATGCTAACCCATGGAAATCGCAGTAAATGAAGAACCTGGTTTTAATAAGAGAAGGCATGCCTGTTCAGCAGAATATAAGAGAAGAAGGAAAAGGGGGTGGGGAGAAAGAGGGTGAAAGAAAACAGCAAAACAAGACAGATATAGAGACACTGAAAGAAAGAGAGCTGTGTGTATGTATGTGTGTGTGCCTTTTGACGTAAAGGAAAGGATCAGAAAATTAGAGTCTCAGATCAGAAAGGACTGTTGAAGTTGAAGCTCATGTAGTGAAATCCAACTCTCTCATTCTAGAGTTGGGTATCGAGAATCAGAGAAGAGGGGAGACAGAGGCTGGACTAGGATAGATGACCTTGACCCAAGCCCTAAGCTCTTAAGGAGGCTGCAATGCAGGAACTCCATCCGGCAAGGCCAGAAATAAAGCTCCTAGACTACACCCTTTTTGTAGACCCTGGAAACCTCATCCCTGTGAGGGTCTCTGAAGTCTGTGGCCCAGCCTCCTGGAGAATCACAGTCTCCCAGGGTCTCCTCCAGAAAGCCACACGTTGCTCTGAAACTGGAGTGGTTTCAAAAAGACAAGGGTTGGCCATCCTCTAGAGATTGCCACAGAAATAAGCACGGCTGTTTTTATCCCCAAGCTACCAATGAGCAGTCATCTCATTCTACCTGTTTCAAATGCTGAGGGACCTCGCCCTAGACACCCAACTTCTCTGGGCTTTAAGTGTCTCTTGGGTATAAAGTGTTGGATTGGGCCAAATAGTCCCCCAGTTCCTTTCCTGGTGGGGCATTCCAAGATTCTGGGATTCAAAGTGCATCTTACCTCATGGAGAAATTCATCCTCCCTCCACTAATGTCTAGGCCTGAAGCAACGAGCAGGCACGTTTTCAGCTCAGCAACTTCAAAAATTACCATGCCCTTTGTGGGCCTCTCCCCCTCTGGCCACACGGAAATAACAGGCCTCAGAGATTTCGTATCAAAACAAAGAAAAATGTGCAAAAACTCTTTCCCAAGTCTGCTTCCACCACAGGTTGATTCCCCTCCTTATCTTCCCTGCCATTTCTCAATATTCCTTTTTGCTGCAAATTATTCTAACTACCAGTCCACAGCCTCTCCAGTCCTTCCTGGCATGTAAGGGGGTAGTAACAACAGTCTCTGGAGTCTGTTGAGATCTTTACTGCCTGCAAAGTACTTTCATATCTATTATTGCATTTGTCCTCCCAGGAATTTACGAGGCAGGCAAGGCAAAAAATTATCACCCACAAATTACTGACAAAGAAATTGGGGCCCAGAAAGGGCTATGGAGGAAGAGGATGGTGGACATATGACCCCCGTCAGCAGACATGTTAGGCTCCTTCTAACAGAATGAAGGCCAAAGGTCTGTGAAAGCAGACCCTGGGACAGGGTCTGGCGCTGGGAGATGCTCAGTGAGTTTCTTCTCTTGTTAGCGCTGGAATCAGATCAACGAAACCAACGTCAGCTCCTCGGACAAACCAAGCGCTGTCTTTTCAGAGAGTCTCCCTCCCTGATGGGTGACGAGCTGCTTGCAGGTACAGGCAGAGCTTGTTTACCTCTATCTTTATCACCCACGCAAGACCCAGAGCAGAGTAGGTGTTCTGTGAAATGTGAAATCAAACTGAATTGAGTGAGGGGAAAGACAGGGTGGTGATGGGAGGGAGGGGGCAGTCTGGGGAGGGAAGCTGGGGCTGCCTGACTGAGAACTCTTCACTCACGTAGGAGAAGTCCTCGGCATTCTGGCAGAGGAGCTTGGGGAAGACGGCCTGCCTCTGGAACCGCACCTCATCTTCAAAGATGTTGCCATACATGAAGCCATTCATCATGGTGGAGTGGGCATGGATGTCAATATAAAACTCCAGGCTTGTTTTCTATTGAGAGAAAGGATAACAAATGAGACATCGGGGCCACAGAGTATGCCTTAAACACACACACACACACACACACACACACACACACACACACATTTCCTTGTGAGCTAGCCCTATGTCTCTTCAGATGTAGCAATTATCTGCAATGTGATTGGAGGGGTTGAGAGTAGCAAGGATCAAGTTCTCCTTACTTTTATTTTTTTAATATATTTATTTATTTATTTATTTTTTGAATATATTTATTTATTTTTAAATTTTTGGCTGTGTTGGGTCTTTGTTGCTGCGTGCGGGCTTTCTCTAGTTACGGTGAGCGGGTGCTACTCTTCGTTGCGGTGCGTGGACTTCTCATTGCCGTGGCTTCTCTTGTTGTGGAGCACGGGCTCTAGGCGTGAGGGCTTCAATAGTTGTGGCACGCAGGCTCAGTAGTTGTGGCTCGCGGCTCTTGAGTGCAGGCTCAGTATTTGTGGAGCACAGGCTTAGTTGCTCTGCAACATGTGGGATCTTCCCGGACCAGGGCTCGAACCTGTGTCCCCTGCACTGGCAGGCAGATTCTTAACCACTGCGCCACCAGGGAAATCCCTCTCCTTACTTTTAACACCATCCGCCTTCAGGGTCTCAGAGCGCTACCATTAGCAGCCCTCTTTAGAGGTCTTCTGAAGTGATGCTACCTACCCAGAACAGTTAACACATTCATGACTAAAGGCATTAGCAGAATTTGTTTCTCTGATTAATGAGAAACACCTTCAGGTGACATAATTGTATTTAAATTGGGCCTGCTAATGGTTTTGCCCCAAGTGGGCCATTTCTAGCTGAGGGATTCTGGGATAAATCATGTACCCGCTTCGAAATTTTTATTTGAAAAATGGGTATTTTAATTCCAACCTCAGAGAGTTAGAGTGGGAATCCAACTCAGCGATAATCATTACTATCATTTACTGCATAGTTAATGCATGCCAGACACCATTCTGGGAGCTTTACATAGGACATCTTAGTTAATTCTTTTATTTAACCTCACTTCATGATGCCACACGTACCCCACAATAATACATAGTGTATGGGAAAAAATAACCTTGTTGTCTATAAAGGTAATTGTGACTAGTCTCTCTCTGCTCTCTGCTCACATGTATTTAAGGCACTCCCTAGCTTGATGCAATGTTATTTGTTAACCTTCTCATTTATGAGCTCCCCGAAGGTAGGGGGATTGCCTGGAAAGCACCCAGTGCCTGTCCGTGAAGGATGCTCAGTAGCCAGATGCAGAGTGAATGAATAAACCACCCAGAGGGATCATTCCAGACACTGCAATCGACTGCCAGGAACGGGGGAATTTTCAGGCCCTTAGAACTTCAATGTCCCTCAAATCTGACTTTCTCTTCCTATATATCTGTCCTTTCTGAGAGTAACATGGGAATAACTGGGACTGAAACCCAGGTCTCCTGACCCTTGACACAGTGAACGTATCACCATTAATGGGTAAGACTAGAAACAGTCATGGCAAGACCTGGCCACCTTTCCATCTGCTTTCTAGCATGTAGTCCTGGGAAAGAAGAAAAATCCAGGCTTGGAAGAATTCTCCCTCCTTGGGACACTTTCAAATGAAGTTAGGACCAAATGAAAACCATGTTGCTTCTAGAATGTGGGCCTCATGACTGTCATTTCATTTGCCTCAGACTTGGAGTGAAAGATCATGTCTTGCTGAGCTCCCAGTTCTCTGGGTGGCGTAAGCTGCCTTCCGAGAGATACAAGATGCAGAGCGCTGGGTGATATTAAACTCATCATTTTCCGCTTTGGAGGTGGAATATGCAGTGAATCAACAGGAACCCTATAAAAGTCCTCTTTGAAATTTTATTTTCTTCAATTGTCTGTCTTTTCCTCTGAGCTTTTGATGAGCTGCAGAGGAAAGGAGGTGGTAGAGAGATGACTTAAGAAATGGGTAAGGAAAAACTGCCGTTTATATCTCTGGATGTGGGAGCTATTAGAAACCAGTTTCTCTGACATTTCCCAGATCAGCTCAGAGTGGGGAGGTTTCCTGCTTAAGGTCAGCCAGCAAGTTAGTGAAGGAATAAGAATTAGAACCTGGCTCCTCCGAAAACCAGCCTGGAGTGGCTTCCACTGCCCCATCCTGACACCTGGCACCTAATGTGATTTTACTTTAAATAACCGTAAAGTGAATTATATTGATTGATTTACCTGGTTCAAAAGTCAACAAGATATGAAAGAATTTACAATGAACAATCTCCCTTCTACCCCTGTCCTCCAGGCACCCAGGCACACTCCCCAGAGGCATCTCACATTACCAGTTTCTCATACAAACTTCCAGAGATCATTTACACACCAACAAGTAGATATTCCTCCCCCTACCCCCTTTGCCCCAACGCACACAAAAGGTAGCACACTAAAAACACGTCATTTGGGGAATTCCCCGGTGAGCCAGTGGTTAGGACTCTGTGCTTTTCACTGCTGAGGGCCTGGGTTCAGTCCCTGCTTGGGGAACTAAGATCCTGCAAGCCGCATGGGATAAAAACACAATAAAAAATAAAAACACAATTTTTGGATCAACTTTTTTTCCTCTCAACATATCTTAGAGAGAATTCTTTCTCAGTCCATGGTTACCTCATTTTTTTAAACAGTCGTATATAAACTAGGCAGTTCCCCACTGACAGACATTTGTTTCCAACCTTCTGTTACAAAGTCTTAGTGATTGACTCTGTTATAAATACCATTTCACATATATACAGTTATATGTAGGATAAATTCCTAGAAGTAGAGTTTCTGGGTCCTATGTGCAGTTGTGATTCTGATCAACACTGATGAACTGACCTCCTTAGAAGGACCAGTTTACAGTCCTAGCAAAGTATAACAGCATCAGTTTCATGACTATCTTGCAAACGTGGATGTGATCAAACTCTTTGATACTTTCCAATTTGGTGGTGAAACTGATATCTAAGATTAGTTTTAATCTGAATTTCTTTTAGTACAATTACCTTTTATTATATGGTTATTATTTTTCACATATTTAGGAACTATTAGCATTTTCTTTTCTATGAAGTGCCTGTTGATTTCCGTTGTCCATTTTAAAAACTGGGTTTCAGGGCTTTATTCCTTATTGATTTATAGAAACTATATACTAGAGAAATTAGCCTGTGTGTATAGTATAAAAATATTTTTGCTCAGTTTGTCATTTGTTTTTTGACCTTACATCTGCTAGTACTTTTTTTCCATGTGGAAATTTTTAATGCTCACTTTTTAGACAGATTTATCAGTCTTTTGTGGTTTCTGGGTTGAAATCTTTCATTGGCTCTTCTATTATTTCTATTGTTTCACTTCTTATATTTAAAAATTTCATTTCAATTTTAATTTACATGGATGTAGGATGTGAGGTAAGGGTTAAACGTTATTGTCCCATACCATTTATCAAATTGTGCATCTTTTCCCCACTGACTTGAAAAGCCATCTTTACCATATAACTTTCTTGTATATCTTTGGGTTGATGGTTGGACTTTCTATTCTCTTCTAATCATTTGTCTATTCATGTGTCAGTACTACACAATTTTAATTATGTTAAGTTTATAATGTATGTTAATATCTGGAGGGCTAGTAGCACCTCATTATGCTTCTTTCCCCATATTTTCCTGTATTTTCTTGCATATTTTTTTATACAGTCTTTGTAATTAGCTTCTTTAATTTTCCTTGCTCCCCCAATCCTGTCAAGACTCTTATCACTTTGAGGCTTCCGATCCAGGAATATGCTTTGACTTTCCATTTATTCCATTTTCTTTTGGGTACAGCAGAAAGTTGTAAAAGCTTTTTTTTTTTTTTTTCTTCATGTAGACCCTGAACATTCTTTTTGATGCCAAGGCAGTTTAAATTTTTAGTTGTTGTTGTAAACATGATATCTTCCATTAAATCTTCTAACTGATGGTTCTTTATACATATAAAGGCTCTGATTTTCAATGGTTTAAATATGTACCCAGACACCTCACTAATTCTATTAGTTCTTATAATAATTTCTCATTTTATTTTTTTGAGTTTTCATTTGCTTACTTATTCAACAAATAACCACTGAGTACCTACCACATGTCACATAGTGTTCTAGGCACTGGGAATATGCACCAGGGAGTGTTCTGGGCACTAGGATATAGCAATGAACACAACGGAAAGCACCTGATCTCAAAGAGTTTACATTCTATGGGAGAGAAAGAAAATAAACCAATTAATAAAAATACTAGATGTCAGGAGGTATAAATGCCATGGAACCAAATAAAGCATAATAAGAGAATAGAAAGTAATAGAGGTTCTGGAAAAACAGAGACTTGAATGGAGTAGGAGAGTTAGTCTTGAGGATATCAGGTTAATAGTCTTCCCGGTAGAAGGAGAAGTAAATGTACTTGGCATGTTCAAGGAACAGCCAGGAGGTGAGGATGACTGAGGTGAATAAAGGGGGCAGTATTTTCCAGGTTTGCAATCGTACCACATACACTTAGCAATTTTATCTCCTCTTTTCCAGTTTTTATGCTTCTAATTTCTTTTTTGTATCTAACTGCATTGGCTACTATCTTCAAAACAATGTTAAAGGACTATTTAGTTTCTAAGATCCCCTCCCACTCTGAGAGTCTAAAGTCGACCTGGAGTAGAAAAAGATCTAGGGAATTTGCCTGCACAGGGTCTGAGTTTGAAGTCTTAGTTCTTTTTCCTCTTCATTACACATATTCAGCACTATGCTGGCAATGCCAAAGACCACAAATACTAATTTCCTCACCATCCTGATGATGTTTTGTGCCTAAATTGGCTTTATGGACTTATGTTGGTTCATTAGAATGGAGCAGGGAAGGCAGAGCAGAGTTCCTACCTTTGGTTCTAATGTAAACATAATCTGTGACCACGAATAAGTAGCAGCTCTTCACTGTGCCTCAATTTCCCCATCTTTAAAAGTGGCTGTTGGATGAGAGAGAAGAGATATGGCTTTCTTAAACTTTTTATGATTTCTTCTCATGCTCAGTTAAAATAAATTCCTCCTTCTCCAGGCAGCTTCTTGCTTGGGCCTTGATGTCAGTACTTGTTACTGTATAAGTATACTTGAATACTGTATAGATATACTTGTATACTTCTTACTGTAATCTGGCTGAAAAGTATGTCTGTCTGCCTATGAGCTCTTTGAGGATAGGGACCATGTCTGATTTGAGTTCCATCTCTTTCTTAGTCTACTACAATAGCTTCTGACCTGGTTTCTTTGCTGCTTCAAAGCGACCTTTTAAAATGCAATCAAGGGACTTCCCTGGTGGTCCAGCAGTTAAGACTCCATGCTCCCAATGCAGGGGGCCCAGGTTTGATATGTGGGCAGGGAACTAGAGCCCACATACTGCAACTAAGAGCCTGCATGTCGCAGCTAAAGATCCCACACACTACAACTAAAAGATTCTGCATGTCACAGCTAAATATCCTGCACACTGCAACAAAGACCCCGCGTGCCACAACAAAGAAGACCCCGCGTGCCACAACAAAGAGCCGGCACAGCCAAATAAATATTTTTATTAAAAAATTTTTTTTTATTGGGGTATAGTTGTTTTACAATGTTGTGTTAGTTTCTACTGTACAGTGGAGTTCCCTGTGCTATACAGCAGGATCTTATTAGTTATCTATTTTATACCTATTAGTGTATATATGTCAATCCCACTCCAACCTAATGCCCCCCTCCCCCACTTTCTGCTATTGGTGTCCATACACTTGTTCTCTACATCTGTGTCTCTATTTCTGCCTTGCAAACTGGTTCATCTGTACCATTCTTCTAGATTCCACATATATGTGTTATATACGATGTTTGTTTTTCTCTTTCTGACTTATTTCACTCAGTATGACAGTCTCTAGGTCCATCCACGTCTCTTCTATAAATGACCCAATTTATTTTCTTTTTATGGTTGAGTAATATTCCACTGTATACACATAACACATCTTGTTTATCCATTCTTCAGTCAATGAACATTAAGGTTGCTTCCATAACCTGGCTCTTGTAAAGAGTGCTGCAATGAACATTGGGGTGCATGTGACTTATTGAATTTTGGTTTTCTCTGGGCATATGCCCAGTAGTGGGATTGCTGGGTCATATGGTAATTCTATTTCTACTTTTTTAAGGAACCTCCATACTGTTCTCCATAGTGGCTGTATCAATTTACATTCCCACCAACAGTGCAAGAGGGTTCCGTTTTTCTACACACCCTCTCCAGCATTTATTATTTGTAGATTTTCTGATGATGCCCATTCTAACTGGCGTAAGGTGATACCTCATTGTAGTTTTGATTTGCATTTCTCTAATAATTAGTAACGTTGAGCAGTTTCTAATGTGCCTCTTGGCCAGCTGTATGTCTTCTTTGGAGAAATGTCTATTTAGGTCTTCTGCCACTTTTTTGATTGGGTCATTTGTTTTCTTGATATTAAGTTGCAAGAGCTGTTTATATATTTTGTAGATTTGTCCATTGATTTGTTTGCAAATATTTTCTCCCATTCTGAGGGTTGTCTTTTCGTCTTGTTTATAGTTTCCTTTGCTGTGCAAAAGCTTTTAAGTTTCATTAGGTCCCATTTGTTTATTTTTGGTTTTATTTCGATTACTCTAGGAGGTGGGTCAAAAAACATCTTGCTGTGATTTATGTCAAAGAGTGTTCTTCTTATGTTTTCCTCTAAGAGTTTTATAGTGTCTGGCCTTACATTTAGGTCTTTAATCCATTTTGAGTTTACTTTTGTGTATGGTGTTAGGGAGTGTTCTAATTTCATTCTTTTACATGTAGCTGTCCAGTTTTCCCAGCCCCACTTATTGAAGAGACTGTCTGTTCTCCATTGTATATCATTGCCTCCTTTGTCAGAGATTAGCTGACCATAGGTGCGTGGGTTTATCTCTGGGCTTTCTATCCTGTTCCATTGATCTATATCTCTGTTTTTGTGTCAGTATCGTATTGTCTTGATTACTGTAGCTGTGTAGTAGAGTCTGAAGTCAGGGAGTGTGATTCCTCCAGGTCCTTTTTTTTTTTTTCTGAAGAATGCTTTGTCTATTTGGGGTCTTTTGTGTCTCCATACAAATTTTAAGATTTTTTTTTTCTAGTTCTGTAAAAAAATTCCATTGGTAATTTGATATGGATTGCATTGAATCTGTAGATTGCTTTGGGTAGTATAGTCATTTTCACAATATTGATTCTTCCAATCCAAGCACATGGTATATCTCTCCATCTGTTTGTATCATCTTTGATTTATTTCATCAGTATCTTATCGTTTTCTGAGTACAGGTCTTTTACCTCCTTAGGTAGGTTTGTTCCTAGGTATTTTATTCTTTTTGTTGCAATGGCGAAAAATATTCCAACAAACAAAAGTCCAGGACCAGAGGTCTTCACAGGTGAATTCTATCAAACATTTAGAGAACTAACACCCATCCTTCTTAAACTCTTCCAAAAGTTTGCAGAGGAAGGAACACTCCCAAACTCATTCTACAAGGCCACCATCACCCTGACACCAAAACCAGACAAAGCTACTACAAAAAAAGAAAATTACAGGCCAATATCACTCATGAATATAGATGCAAAAATCCTCAACAAAATATTAGCAAACAGAAGCTAACAACACATTAAAAGGATCATACACCCTGATCAAGTGGAATTTATCCCAGGGATGCAAGCATTCTTCAATATACGCAAATCAATCAATGTGATACACCATATTAATAAACTGAAGGAGAAAAACCATATGATCATCTCAATAGATGCAGAAAAAGCTTTTGGCAAAATTCAACACCCATTTATGATAAAAACTCTCCAGAAAGTGGGCATAGAGGGAACCTACCTCAACATAATAAAGACCATATACAACAAACCCACAGCAAACATCATTCTCAATGGTGAAAAACTGAAAGCATTTCCTCTAAGATCAGGAACAAGACAAGGTTGCCCACTCTCACCACTAATATTCAACAGAGTTTTGGAAGTCCTAGCCACAGCAATCAGAGAAGAAAAAGAAATAAAAAGAATCCAAATTGGAAGACAGAAAGTAAAACTGTCACTGTTTGCAGATGACATGATACCATACATAGAAAATCCTAAAGATGCCACCAGAAAACTACTAGAGTTATTCAGTGAATTTGGTAAAGTTTCAGGATACAAAATTAATGCACAGAAATCTCTTGCATTCCTATACACTAACAATGAAAGGTCAGAAAGAGAAATTAAGGAAAATAAATATTTTTTTAGAAAAATTTTTAAATAAATAAAAAAATAAAATGCAAAATCCCTGGCAGTCCAGTGGTTAAGACTCTGTGCTTCCACTGCAGGGTCTCCTGTTCGATCCCTGGTTGGGGAACTAGGATCCCACATGCCATGCAACATGACCAAAAATACATAAATAAATAAAATTCTCTAGTTAAAACTGTTCTACCATTCCCTGTTGCTCACAGGATAGAGTCCAAACTCCTTAATATATTTGCATAGGTCCTGCGTGATCTGGCCCCTGTCTAGTCTCAGCTCTTGCCAATTCTGGCCTGATATTCTACACTACAGTCCTATAGTGCTGCCTGGAGTACTTCAAACCTCTATGCTTGTGACTTTTGTCTCCACATTTACACACAACGAATGTCTTCTCTGCCTGGAATACATGATCTCTTTATCTGGCTAACTCTGACACAACCTTAATATTTAAGGCAGAAACTAAGTGGATGCTCACCAGTTCCACTTCCTTTTCCTGGACCATGGAAGACATCTCCCAGTCTACTTTGATATTTGGTTGGGATCAGATGGGATGTGGGCAGTGGTAACAAGTGTCACTTCCAAGCCTGGCCATTAAACTTGCACACAGTCACCCACATCCTTGCTCTTGTGCATGGAAGCTACATGTAAAAACAATGGTATCGTAAGAAGGAAAAAGGATAGGTAGTAAGAAGGAAAAAGGTTAGGTCGCTGAATCAACACTGAGAGGAAAATGGCCAGGCGAGTCATCTGACCTGCATCAGACTGTGATGAACCTTTACTGTATCAAGCCACTGAGATTTGGGCATTGCTTGTTATAGCATCCAATATTATTCATCCGACTGGTACAAAATATAAATTCAAATAGCATTATTTTATCCTTCAGGGATGAGTTAACAGCCTCCTCTGTGCTCTCATAATTCTATCTCCTGGCACTGACCACATGGCATAATAATGCTTTGTTTATCTCCATCTACTATGAGAATGTGGACTCTTTCAGGGCAGGGACCATACATTGCTGAATTTTTAAATCCACAGGACCAGAGCAAGGCCTGATATATAGTAGGTTATCATTAGAGGTCTGGTAAGGGAATGAATAGAAAATGAATCAGTGAATTGATTGACTAATGAGTGAATTAAATGAATGAACAGCTGCACCTGAATGTTTTTCCAGCAGTCAAATGAGGTACTTTTCTGTGGCTGTGTCAGAGCAAGGGGTGTGCAGCTAATTCAGGGCCCTTAATTACAGTTTGGGATTGAGAATAGAAGTGGGGACAGCATCTCTGTTCTTTCCTTCTGAACTTAAGAAACTTAATTAAAACCGAGCAATGAAGGGCTGTCCCCTTGCCAGCAGCCAACAGCTCATCCTGCAATCAGGGGCCTAAAGAGTAAATTAAAAGCAGTGTCAATAAAATTAAAACTACCTTAGGGCATATTTGGAACATAATTTAGCATGGAGTTTGCTTCCTCCTAGACACCGGGGAGGAAATGGGTTAGTTTTTTTTGGTTTGTTTTCTTGGGGTTTTTCTCCCCTCCATTCTGAGCTGCTTCCCTGCTTCACATCAGGCGGCATAAGCCAAAGCCTGAGCTTGGCGCTATGATGTGGGCTGAGTCCTCCACATTAGGGCAGCACTTCAGGGTGGACCACATATTCAAGCCAATGAAAGAAGGGAAACCCAACCCAGGAAGGGCAGAGGGATTTATCTCAGGTTTGGAGATGAGAAAGAAACGGAAGCTTAGGTGGGGATAAGGACAAGTTGAGGAGGGTAAACTGCTTTAGTGTTCCCTTTGTAGAGAGGAGGGAGCTGAAGCTAAGAGAGTTTAAGTAACTTGCCCCAGTGGATGCAGCAGGAAGTGGAGAGACTCAAACCCAGGCTCTGGTTACAAGCCACGCCGGGCATCCTGCTGTGCTCGCAGGAGCTAGCGGTCCAGCAAGGCAATCGCCCTCATCCCAGGAAGGAAGCTTAGGCTTAGCCTCTCAGAAAGGTTGGGGGGGTGGGGAGAGCAAGGAGGGTTAGAGAGCTTCCAGACAACTCCCCTGTTCAGATTTGCCCGAGGCAGCTCTTTCCCCATGGACCTAGGCAAAAAAGCCCCAAATCTATTTTTTTTTATTATCACCTAAAATATCCCCCCCGTCTGTTTTTCAGAAGTTAAAGTAGATACTTATGGAAGTCAGGGTGCGTGTCCTAAAGCAGGAAGGAGAAATTTTAAGAAAAATAGAGAATTATTTCCTTAAAAACAACTGAGCAGGACTTCCCTGGTGGCGTAGTGGTTAAGAATCTACCTGCCAATGCAGGGGACACGGGTTTGAGCCGTGGTCTGGGAAGATCCCACATGCTGCGGAGCAACTAAGCCAGTGCGCCACAACTACTGAGCCTGTACTCTAGAGCCTGTGTGCCACAACTACTGAGCCTGCACGCTAGAGCCCACGAGGTACAACTACCAAAGCCCAAGTGCCCAGAGCCTGTGCTCCACAACAAGAGAAGCCACTGCAATGAGAAGCCCGTGCACAGCAACGAAGAGTAGCCCCTGCTCGCCGCAACGAGAGAAAGTCCACGTGCAGCAACGAAGACCCAACACAGCCAAAAATAAAAATTAATTAATTAATTAATTTTTTAAAAAAAAACAACAAGTGAGCGACTCTAAGAGACAAAATGATGTCCTTTATCACACATAGCCTAGATCTCTGAAGTGGCCCAGTTAAGGCTTCTCTCCTTGCCCTGGGTGTGGCTGGACTGACATTCCTGCCACAAAAAATAAAAAGCATGCAATGAATCAATGGGGACAAAAGGAGGCACAACCACAAAAGAAACCCAGGCAGCCAGCCTAGGGCACCGAGGGGACGCGCTATGGCTCTTTCTTTCTTTCTTTCTTTATTTTGCGGTACGCGGGCCTCTCACCGTTGAGACCTCACCTGCCGTGGAACACAGGCTCCAGACGCGCAGGCCCGGTGGCCATGGCCCACGGGTCCAGCCGCTCCGCGGCACTTAGGGACCCTCCTGGACCGGGGCACGAACCCGCGTGCCCCGCATCGGCAGGCAGACCCTCAACCACTGCGCCACCAGGGAAGCCCGAGCTATGGTTCTTTGTCTCCTGCTTCTCTTCTCTTTACTCTCCAGCCTTGCTGACACCCACCCCTCGCCCCCCCGCCCCATAACTTCCCCAGCACACGCAGGTTCTCCTCTCTGTGCTTCTGGGTCTGCTACTCCTGTGGTGGCGGGGGTTGGGGGGCGGGGGGGGTGCCTACTCCCCCTCCCTTTCCCCTCCTGGTTACTTCTTTCTCATCTTTCACTGACAGGCCCAACGGCCTCTTGTCTGTGTAGCCTCCCTTTACTCTCCCAGGGACAGCAGCTCTCTTTTCTGGACTCCCACAGATTTTTAAAATACTCTTCTGTTAAGGTGTTTATCATCCAGTTTTTTTCATTCATTTAACAAATATTTACTACGAACCCACTATGTTCCAGGACCTGGGGGTGAACAAGACAGAAGAGGTTCCTGCCTTTGGGGAGCTGGCCTCCAGGTGGGGACGACTTGCCACGAACAGCAGCTAAGCAAGGCGACGGCAGATTGCAACGCGTGCTAGGAATGCCTGGGGTGAGCCACAGGATGGTGAATAAGTGAGTGGACGGGGGAGGGTCTACTTGAGGTAGTGTGATCAGGAAAGGCTTCTGATATTTGAGCTGAGCCTTGAAGGATGAAAACCACAAGCCATTCAATGAGGCCAGCAAGAGAATTCTGGGTAAATAGAGGCTCTGAAGCAAGGATGACTGTGGTATTTTCCAAGACCAGAGGAAAGGCCAATGGCTGTATCATGATTAGTACTGGAGGTGAGCCTGGAGAGGGTCCAGCTCACGCAGGGCCTTGCAGGCCAGAGTCAGAGTTTGGAGTGTCTCCTATGTACAGTGGAAGCATCTCAGTAGGGGGATGCTGTGAAAACATTACCCTGCCTGCGGTGTAGATAATGGATTTTAGTGGCGCATGAGTAGAAGCAGATGCGCTGGTGTCTCCTAAGAGATCATAGTAGCTTGAACTGAAGAGGTGACAGTAGACATGAAAAGAGAGGGACATATCTGATGAATATTTTGGCCACACTTCTATAGGACCTGCACACAGTTTCTATGCAAGAAGCATCAAAGATGGAGCAAGGGGTTATGCCTTGAGCAACTGAGCAGATGGTGGTGCTGTGGAGAGAGATGGAGGAAACTGGGATGCAGACCAGTTGGAAGGGTGGTGAGAAATTCGCGAGTTCTGACGTGGATCTCTGCATTTGCAATGACTATGAGATACCGATGTCAGGTAGGCAGTTAAATATATGAAAATGGAGCGCTGGGGAGAAGACTGGACTAGAGATGTAAATGTGGGCAGCATTAGCGTGGAGGTGCTCCTTGACGTCACTGGGGGAGAGTGTGAATCCAGAAGAGGTCCCAGGATTGAGCCTGGGACCTGCTAAGGTTGAGACTTTGGGTAAAGGAAGAAGCAAAGGAGACTGGGGAGTGACCAGAGAAGGAGGAATTAAAAAGGACAGTGTGGTTTCATGAAAACCAAGAGAAAAAGAAAGATTTTAAGAAGGCGGGGGGGAGTGGTCTGTGAACCCGGTAAAGGCTGGGACCATGCCTGGCTCACCTCTGCATCCCCAGGGTGTGTTATAGGGCCCAGCACTCAGTAAGTCATCAGGGACATTTGCTGAGTGACAAAATAAGTAAGTGAATGAACGGACCAGGTATCCTGCACTCAGAGAAAGGGGCTGTGCGGGGCGTGGTGTTAGGAGTCTCAGGGCCTAGATTCTAGCCAGCGGAGCTATGGAGGGAGGATAATAATAGCACTATGGTACTTACTACCTGCCAGGCACTCACGAACCCTCCCACAACCCTATCTGATAGAAACATCATTTACAGGTGAGGAAACTAAGGCATAGGGAGGTTAAGTAACTTTCAAGGGATCCCCCAGACCACATAGCGGTAACTGGCCGGACCCCAACAGTCTGGCTCTACCATCCATGCTCTTAACCATGACCCCATCGTCAAAAGCTGGTGATATTTATTAAGTGCTTCCTATGTATGGTCTTGTAATAAAAATCCTGTGCAGTAAGCACTGTTATCAAACTGAGACAAAGAGCTCACAAGGGGCAGAGCTGCAAGTCAAACCCACGTCTTTCTGATCCAGGGCTAAGCTGTCAACTCTAAGCTATTCAGAACACCCAGCCTCTGCATCTGTGGCCTCTTTGGCCTCCGCAGAATAAACTTCAGGGCAAAGGACATTTGCGAGAGTAATGCTTAGATGTGGGGAAAAAGCACCAGTAGCAGCAAGGTGAAGAGTAAAATTATTTTTCTACTCTTACAGTCCTACTCTACTTAGAAATGAAAAGTAGGATGTGCATGTAAATGGAGGCATTTCTACATCTCTTCCAAGGATCCGGGAAGAGCCAGGTCTGGCCTGGCAGGAGGGAGCCTTCCTTGGCTTCCATCCCCTCCTCCACTCCTGCCTAGAAAAAGGGAGAGAGAACAAAGACTCAGCACAAGCGGTCTGGGTTCATAACAGACCCTCCCAGAACAAAAGAAGAACTGCTGACCTGTGTCTCCTGCTTACTGTAGCAGTGATTGGTGACCCCCATGTTGACTGAGACAATGATGATGACGATAGAAGAGGGGAGTCACAAGAGTTCCATGGTTTTGGGATCCGGCAGACTTGGCTTCAAGTGTCAGCTTAGCCATGGGTGGGCTTTATGACCTGCACCACAGTTTCCTCATCTAAAAATTGGGGATAATAATCCCAGCCTCACAGGGTTCCCATGAAGTCGAATGCGGTGACTGGCTTTGCACCTGGCCAAACATCTGGCAGATTATACAATCTATACATTCTTTTCAGTCACACAGTGATACTTCGTTCAAGTGCTGTGCTTGGCACCAGGGATATGGACCTCTCTGAGTTCAAAACTTTACAGGGAAGATGGACATTTAAAAAGTAATTGCATGTGCAACGGAAGGCTCAAAGACAGGTGCAGGGGGTATAGGAGCATAGACGTGAGAGGGGCTTGGGAACCCAGCTTACATAAATGTAAATTTCTTCCTTGTTCAATAGAACATCTATGGACAATAACCATTATCTTGCACATTTGTAGAGTTTAAAAACCATTCTCACACCAATGAGTTCATTTGATTTTCTCAACAATTCACTGAAGTAAATAAGATCGTGGTCTTAGTTTCTCAGAAGAAGCTCCGAGACAGACTTGTCAAGATCTCATAGCAGGTTAGGGTCTGAACTGCGATTCTAACGTACATCACACTGCTTCCAAAGCCTCTGCTTGCTTCTCACCCTTGGGGGTCCCCCCAGGTGTTCACTCCTGCATCTAGAGTGGACATAGATACAAATGGAAAAGCCAGGCCTTCCTGCAGAAAGCCCAGTCTGAGCAGGAAGATGAGACAAAACAAGAAAAGGACTGAGATGATATGACATTTAAGCCTGTGAGAGCTGAGGGACATCTTAATTTCATAATTAAAAGTTAATGTTGCTTCATTATATATCAAAGGCTGATGAAACTAGGGCACCCCCAGGAACGTATTAAGAGCTCAGTAAGGGCTTCCCTGGTGACGCAGTGGTTGAGAGTCCGCCTGCCGATGCAGGGGACACGGGTTCATGCCCCGGTCCGGGAAGATCCCGCATGCCGCGGAGCGGCTGGGCCCGTGTGCCACGGCCGCTGAGCTTGCGCGTCCGGAGCCTGTGCTCCACAACGAAAGAGGCCACAACAGTGAGAGGCCCGAGTACCGCAAAAAGAAAAAAAATAAAAATAAAAATAATGTATCTCTAACTGCTGAGCTGGGGCTCTGTCCTCAGGAAATGTTAGTTCCTTTCTTCCCAGGAAGTCCATCTTGGCTCTCCTACTAACCTGACCTGTGACTCTGGAGCAGACCTTCTCCTCTCCTCAATTGCCCCATTGAGAGAGTTGATGTGGTGACTTCTCAGAGCCCATTTGTGCCCTGAGAGTCTTATATTTTTCAATCACCTCATTTTTCTGCTTTGCACTCTTTTGTTTTGTTTTTTCTCCTCCTGTGGCCTCTGAGGACAGATTCTGCCAGCCTCTCCCACCTCAGCTCCTTTAAGACCTGAGTGCATCATCCTTAACCTTGGCACGGCCCTGTGGGGAGAGAAATACTGCAAGACGGCAGTGCAACCACATCTCCAAGCTAATGCAGTCTTCCCGTTCGGTAGCGTAGACATCACTGCTTTTCAAAGAACCGTTCAGGGGTGTCAGCGTTCGTGCCGAAATTATGCGCTTTGTCCTAGAGAACTCTAAGATGGTTCCTACCTGCTTTATTCGGTGCAGGCGGCGAGGGGAGAGGCAGGGAGGAGAAAGGTACAGGGAGGGATCCCATGGCAGTTCCTTTGCTCTTTCCTCCACTCCCATCTCCCCCTCTCTCCTCCTCTCTTGTCTCTCTTCACTCCTTCTCTCCTCCTGTCCCCCTTCCCCACCCCTAAGTGTCCATAAGGCTTCCGGTGCTCTGGGAGGTGTGTGTGAAGATGGGGTGAAGTGACAGCTGAAGGAAACATCCATTCGTTGGGTGGTCAGGGAAGACTGTGGAACAGGAGGCTGTTGAGCAAGGCGTTGAAAGACCAGAAGGTTCTCACCAAGTGGGTGAGAAAGTGGGGAGCTGCCAGCAGAGAGAAAGGCATCCTAGGCAGAGGGAGTGTGTGAACAAAATCCCCGAGACCAAAACCCACCCAGCCCGTTCAGGGAACTATCGGGTGCTTGGCACCATTGAAGGGCATGGAGTGGAGGGGCAGTGGGGTGAGGAGAGGGGCTGGAGAAGAGTCTAGGGACCATTCATGGAAGGCCTTGCAAGCCACGAAGGCGTTGGGGCTTGTCTTGCAAAGTAGAAAATGGAGAGCCAGAGAAGTATTTTATAGAAGTATAACATGATTACATGTGCCTTTTGTAAAGATTGTTCTGGAGGCTGTGACGAGGAAGAATTGGGGGTTGTAAGCCTCAAAGGCATGAAATGGCTGGGACATTTTTGTCAGAGTCCAACTGAAGACTAATTGAAAAAAGACAAGATTATGAATCAAAGTAGGGTAGTGAGGATGAGAAGATGGGTACAGATATGAGGCGCATTAGAAGGTAAGATTGCCAGTGCTGGGTATGGGACCAAAATTTGGGCTGATTCCCAGGTTTCTGGCTTGGGTGACTGGGGAGAGGGTGGGTCATTCCCTGAGATTGCGAGTGTCATCATCTTACAAGTTTGAGTTGGATGTTTGCCTCCTAGGTACTTGTCCCCAGTTAGAATGGGATGCTATCAGATGGTCTATGGTCTTAGGTTATGACATTTTGATTCAAACAAGTTGGTTTTTCCTAAACATGGCTATTTGTGTGAAAAAACACGTTTCCCATGCAATCATAGGTCTCCTATAAGAATAGGACTATTTATCAATATAGTTAGACATAAGCATTATTGCACATCTTTGATAGGATACAGAATCAGAACAAGAGTTAAAAAAAAAATCAAAAACCTATATACACATACTCAAACACCTGGGCTCCCTACTGGAATGCAAATGGCATGAGGACAAGGGTTTTCTCAAGCTATTACTTTGCTGCAGGCTCTCACTCCCTCTGAATAGAAGAGATTGATTGTCATGGACTCATCACACATCCAGGAAGCAGCAAGGAGTGAGGGGGCAGTTGTGAGAGGTGAGCAAGGGTTGGACAAGGACGTGTGGGACGAACTAGGCTTTATCTCTTAGTTTGAAGGGATGTCCCAAGACAGTGCAGTCTCCTTAATCCACATCCACATAAAAACTTTCAGCAATAGCCAAGACACAGGGCTTCCCTGGTGGCGCAGTGGTTGAGAGTCCGCCTGCCGATGCAGGGGACATGGGTTCGTGCCCCGCTCTGGGAAGATCCCACATGCCGCGGAGCGGCTGGGCCTGTGAGCCATGGTCGCTGAGCCTGCGCGTCCAGAGCCTGTGCTCCGCAGCGGGAGAGGCCACAACAGTGAGAGGCCCGCATACCACACACACACACACAAAGCCAAGACACGGAAGCAACCTAAATGTCCACTGACAGAGGAATGGATAAAGAAGATGTGGTACCTATATACAATGGAATATTACTTGGCCATAAAAAAGAACAAAATAATGCCATTTGCAGCAACATGGATGGACCTAGAGATTATCATACTAAGTGAAGTAAGTCAGACAGAGAAAGACAAATATATGATATCACTCATATGAGGAATATATGTTTTAAAAAATTATATAAATGAACTTATTTACAAAGCAGAAACAGACTCACAGATTTCAAAAACAAACTTATGGTTACCAAAGGGGAAATCTGGCAGCAGGGGGGATAAATTAGGAGCTTGGGATTCACATACCCACACTACTATATATAAAATAGATAACCAACAAGGACCTACTGTATAGCACAGGGAACTCTACTCAGTATTCTGTGATAACCTATACGGGAAAAGAATCTGAAAAAGAATGAATATATGTATATGTATACCTGAATCACTTTGCTGTACACCTGAAACTAACACAACACTGTAAATCAAAAATACGCCTATAAAATTTTTATTTTTTAAAAGCCACATAGGATGAGTTTATAGCTTCTCTGGCTCTTTGAATTGTCTGGAATTTTTCTCCCCCACCTCCTTTCCTTTGACATATAATATACTATCAACAACTTACAAAACTTGTTCACAATCATTGTGTCACCCGCACCATACCCATTTTACATTTTACACTGCTCAAGATTACACAGCTAGCAAGTAGCAGAGCCAAGGATAAAACCCAGATCTTCTATCCAGAGTACACGTTCTTCCCACTATGCCTTTCTGCCTTGAGCCTCTAATTTTGGCCTGGTCTTAAGGGCGTCCAGAGGGTGGATTAACAGCGGTCATAGAAGATATTTATGTATGTGAATATCAGGTCCTCAAAGACCTGACTCCATCTCCAATCTCATTTCCTATTGTCTGCTAACAGGCATCTGATGCTTTCCTCATGCCAAACTGACAGTTCCAGACCATGCCATGCTCTTCTGTGCCTTCCAAGGCTTCAGTTGTGCCATTCCCTTGGCCAAGAAAGCCTTGCTCTACCTACCCATCCTCTAGGGCCCAAGACTAGCATCGCTTCCTCTTTAAAGGCTTCCTTAACACACCTGAGTATGGTTGACCATGCCCGCTTTCACTTATGTTTTCAATCAATCCTCTGTTTTTGTTATACTCATTTCACTGTTTCATTATTATTGCTATGTATGTCTATTTCCCCCACTGGAACAAGCACTGGTCAGGACCTGAAATCTTTACATCTCCAACAACTAGCACTGAGCCTGGCACATAGTAAGTGCTGAAGAAATCCTTGTTGAATGAATAAAAGGCCGAGTTAATCATGGAGAAGAAAACAGCCCTCAGCAGAGATGATCTCCATCCTCCACCTTCTGTGGGAAATGTTGACACGAAACAGGAAGAGAGAAGAGCAGACATCAAAGGGACATAATGGACAAAAAATTCTTCCGGGTTGTGTCTGTGTACTTTCTCCCTCCCCCACACCCCCACCCTTTTTTCCTTCTTGCTACTGGAACAAAAATAAAGAGTACATCGTGAGAGAAGCTGTATTTTCTGTTTATTGACACCAGCTTAATAACAGTAATGGTGCAAGAAGAAAATGAGGTGTTATGTAAAACCCTGCATCGCAGATTTTGCTGCTGATGTAAAGAACTCAATAAAGTGTAACACTTTAATCATAGAGATAAAAATCATACAGCAGCTTCCCACAGGCTCCCAGAGCCTTAAGACAAAATAGTTGTGGGGAAATGAGAGATGAGAGAAGAATATTATCAGGCATCAGAAATGTTACCTTTGAGCTTTTGGGTTTTTTTTTTTTCCTTCATTTCTAAAAAATAGAATAAGATTTTTCTATCTTCTTCCAAGACATCTTCTAGAGTTTCTGTATTCTCTAGAGGACATGCTCAGACTTCTGGGGGAAGACTTGCTCATTCTTTGTAAAAATTGTTTTGTTTAGAGAGAACTGAATTCCTGCCTTTTAGGTGACTCAGTGGCCTTTAAGAAATAGGGGCTGTCACGGGACTTCCCTGCGGGGCTCTGTGGTTAAGAATCCGCCTGCCAATGCAGGGGACACGGGTTTGAGCCCTGGTCCGGGAAGATCCCACGTGCTGCAGAGCAACTAAGCCTGTGCGCCACGACTATCGAGCCTGTACTCTAGAGCCCATGAGCCACAAGTGGAGCCCGCGTGCCTAGAGCCCGTGCTCCGCGACAAGAGAAGACACTGAGACGAGAAGCGCGCAAACCGCAACAAAGAGTAGCCCCCGCTTGCCGCAACTAGAGAAAGCCCACGCGCAGCAATGAACACCCAACGCAGCCAAAAATAAATACATAAATTTATATTAAAAAAGAAAAGAATTAGGGGCTGTCTCTAAAAATGAAAGAAGGGTTGGAATGGAGGTAAACTGTTGTTTGTAGTAAAACATCTATTTTTATGATGCTCTTGTAATGCAGGAAAAAAAATCATAGCAGACAAAATATCATATCAGGAGGTGGGAGCCCCTGTACCAACTCAGCCAACATTGGGAAAATCCTGTGGACCTCAATTTCATCATTCTTCAAAGAAGGGCTTACACCAGATGATCTCGTAGGTCATTCCAGCTCTGACACTTAGCAGTCTGTGAGGCTCTGGGCAAGGTCAGTGGCTTGGATTTTGACTATTGTGGTTCCGGACTATTGCAGTAGCCACCCAACTGACCTCTCTGTTTCCACTGAAAACGCCGCCTTCCCTCCCTCACCACCCAAATCCACTCTCCATCCTGCAGATGGAGTGATCAGTTCCTAACTATACTTGTACCCTGGAGACAGACTGGGGGAAGTACCTGTAGGAAGACCCCCACCCCCACCCCCACCCCAGGCAGGAGCATGCCTTAAGAGATCATTGAAAAGCAAGGAAGCCGGTATCTAGGGCAGGGTGACAGAGGCAGAGGGTCATAGGAGAGGAGGTCAGAGAGCTGATAGAGGGCCAAATCAGGTGGGTCTCATAGGCCCACTGAAAGGGCTTCACTGCCCCCAGGCACCACCCCTGAGTGCTCCCTGAGGCAGTGGCTGCAGTTGGCAGATAGGAAACACTGCTCTAAGGCAGCATGAGCATAGGTCATGAAAAGAGAAGAGCTTTGGAACTGGAGATCTAGGCTCAGAACCTGAACTGACTGGGTGACATTGAAGGAGCCGTTCTATTTCTCCATGTCTCAATTTCCTTGTCAGCAAACAGGAAGTGGCAGTAAGGCCATTCTTCTCACAGGGCTGACATGGGTTAAATGAGTTTGTGCATGTCCAAGTGCCTAAAACATAGCAGGTGTTCAGGAATTTCTTTAATCCCATAATCATTATTTCAGGTGTCATCAGAAACAAGGTAATAGTCTAGGGCTGCACTGTCTCTTATAGTAGTCACTTGCAACTATTTGCATTTAAATTAATTTAAATTAGTTTAAAAAATTTAATTCCTCAGTTGCACTAGCCACATTTGCAAGTGCTCAAAAGTCATGTGTGGCTGGTAGCTATTGTTAACGGACAGTGCAAAAGAATACCATCTTCACAGAAATTTCCACTGAGCAGCACTTTTCTGGTACTTAGCAGGTATAAGTTGTGCCTTGAAATTTACAGCATAGCCGTATCCAACTATACCTGCACAGACACATCTGCTTTCAGACACACAAGCACATACCTACATACAAAACCACAGAATCCGATGCTCAGGTTAATGACAGTATGTTTTGTTACCAGGGAAAAATAAATCTGAGTTCCAACGCTGAGTCAATTCACTGAGGATACAACGTCAGGTCTTGTGCCAAACATTTCACATCACTAAGTCCTTACAACAACCCTAAGAGGAAGTATTATTCTCATCTTGTTAATTTTGACATTGAGGCCCAGAGTGGTTGAGTAACTTGACTCAAGTCACAGAGCTTATAAGCAGCAGAATAGGACTCGTTCCCTACTATACCATGCTACTTCTTAAAGGACATTTCAGAGACACAGGGCTTATAGGGCAAAGTTACCATGAACTCTTTACAATCTTTGTTAAAGATGTGGATGTCTGAAACTGCCTTGGGACTATCTGACAGTACTGGGTTAGTCACAGAGATGGTAGAATTCAATGACATTGGCTCCTCAGGCCTTTCAACCTAGTTTTCTTGATTTATAGAATGTGGTAGTGTCAGATCTATGTGAGATCAGCTCAAATCTTCAGGAAAGTGCCGGAGCCACAGTAGCGGGAAGGGGTAGAGAGAGTCCTAAAACTGTAAAGAAGGAAGGCACCTTCCAAGTCATCCAAAGCTGGTCTTCTCACAGTTTATTTTTCTCCCTTATTTTAAGGGCACAGCCTTTGAAAAATTGCATGGTGAAAGGTGATCTGTAGACAGGAGGGGATTGCAAGTCAGGGCCAACGTGGCTTGGATGGTTCTGCATCAGTTACTGCCCATGGATGCAGATGTAAGCGCAACCAGAGCCAGAGAGAGAGATGGGTGGATGGGTGGGTGGATGGATGGATGAACAGATGGACAGGGAAATAGACAGGCAAGTTAGAAAAATATAACAGAGGCATTTAATCTAGCTTTTTGTATACTTCTACTCCGATCCTCTAGAAGGCTGGTATTGTTTCTGATTCATTGTAAACTCCCTCTCTTGCAAGATACACAGCAGGTGCCCAGCCTAGATGATCAATGAGTGTTTGTTCAAAAAAAGAATATAAAACAAAATACAACACCTGAAAGAGCAGTAGCTAGATAACAATAAGCCTTCATGTTTGTAAGGTACTTTGTAATATATAAAAAGATCTCACATGCAATATCACACTTAATCCCTAATCTAACCTTTTCAAGCTGGCATTATGATCCTCATTTTATTGATGAGGGACCCTTGTCTCAGAGTGGTGATGTGCCCTGTCTAGGGTTAGATGGAGAGGCCGAGGGACCAGATAAATAAGACAGGTCAGAGAGAGGTAGAGACTCATAACTAGACAGACACAAGCAAGCAGAGACAAAACAGAGGAGACCAAGACATGGATAAATGATGACGACAAATGGAGATGGATGGATAGACGCTGAGAGGTCCTCCAGTCTCTCGTCCTTCAGTTCATCCTCTACACGTGGCTGGAGATAACTTTCCTGAGTGCAGATCTGACCATGTCACTCCTCACTTGATATACCTCCACTACTTCCCCAAGGACTTGAGGATAATGTTCTAATGTGAAAAGCCCTGCCCGTGTTCATGATCTGGCCCTGCCCATTTCTCTGGCCTCATTATGTCTTATCACTTTTCTATAGTGTCATTCACTCTAGTCCTAGGACCCTCTTCAACTCCCAAGAAAGTCATGTCATTATCACTGCTCCACGTTTATCACATGACCTTCCCCATCCCCCAAACTCTCTTTTTCCCCTGCTTGTGGATGCCTGGCCAACTCCTACTTATCCTCTAAGACTCAATATAGCATTGCTTCCTTCAGGAAGACTTTCCTGACCACCCGTCCCAGGGTGGGTTTATTTTCTGTCCTCCTAGATCACCCTCTTCTTTATTACAGGAGTCAATAGAGCAGGAAGAACACAAATTTTGAAATAAGAGAGACCTGGATTTAAATCCTGTTTGCCCCACCTATCAGCTGTACGACTCGGTTAGCCCCAGGTTTCTTCATCTCTGCAATAAAACTGATAACATCTGCCCCAGGATCGTCGTGATGGGATTAGAGATAATGTAAAAATGCCTGGAGTAGAGTATGTGTCCCCCATGTGGAAGCTGCCACTGCTACTCCAGTCTGACTATGCTGCACCATAATTGCCCGCTATTGGGTCTGCCTCTCCCTTTGCACCATGAGTTGCCTGAGGATGGAGGCTGGTCTAACCCATCTCTGCATCCCCATTGCTCAGTGCCTGATACATGATAGGGCTTGCTGAATCCTTCCTGCCCACACTGAGGCCATTGGTTAGGGTGATTTTTTAGGCACCAGACGCACAACAGATAGGCATCCCATGGAACCAGTGCGGGGGAGGGTGGCAGCGTCTGGAGCAGTAGAGTAAGGGGTGCATCCCTGAAGGTGAGAATGAAGAAATGGCTGACTGAAACCTATTTGGGGTTTTTTTGTTTTTGTTTTTTGCAGTACGCCGGCCTCTCACTGTTGTGGCCTCTCCCGTTGCGGAGCACAGGCTCCGGACGCGCAGGCTCAGCGGCCATGGCTCACGGGCCCCGCCGCTCTGCGGCATGTGGGATCTTCCCGGACCGGGGCACTAACCCTTGTCCCCTGCATCGGCAGGCGGACTGTCAACCACTGCGCCACCAGGGAAGCCCTATCTGGGGTTTATGTTGTATATTTAGGTTTAGGCTGTATACATTTTGAAGATAAGAGATAATGTTTAAATAAATTTTGTAAGCGGCTGTTTTGTCCTCCCACCTCAAAACCTCCAGAATTCTTATGTTCAGTCATTAAGCACATTTAGGTGGAAAAGTATCTGATTAGGTGATCTAAGATAGTCTATATACTTTCTTTTATCTTCCAAGGTGCCTTCACTTCCCTCTGACTTTTACTTTCCCAGTGGATTCAGATTCCTTGTAATTCTCCTCCTTACTCTCCCTTCTTCTTCCCATATGCCCTGTCTGCTGGACCCTTCTCTACCCCAGGAAACCAGCTTCTAGGTGAATAAGAGTCACTCCTTCCCCACTACACACACACACACACACACACACACACACACACACACACAGACACACAATCTGGGGAAAAGTGGGCATCAAATACAACTGAACAGCTCTCACCACAGTTGAGGACAAGAAACCATCCCACAGCGGAGGGGTAGGGGCTGAAGCTGGGCCCTGAACCTGCAATATTTACTCTCCTCCCCGACTGCCAGGGCAGAGCCTCCAGGTCATAACACCCACTATAGCTTGGGCCAAAGCCTTCATTGAGATTCTGTTCACAGCTAAAGCCGTTGCCAAGCCTTCCCAGCTCTGTCAGCTGCCCTGAAAAGCGGACAGGCCACCCAGCCCTCTGGCAGCCTGACAAGTGGTTAAGAAGCAGGCCGAGGCTCACTGACAGAGGCCCAGGGCTCTGGGTTTCAGCGAAGGGTGGGAGAGAAGGGATTCTCGTGTCAGGTGGCCTGACTTCCAAGGCAGGGTCACGGAGAGCAAGAAAGAGCAGGGGATGGGAGAGGATAGTTGGGGAGGGTCCTGGCTTCAGCCAATGCCCATCTCACCCCAAGGGTAGACAGTTGTAGGCACTACGACTACACACTGTGCCCACATTCCCGGGGGCCAGTACTATTTGCAGGATTGCACAGACAGTTACCTTAATTCGTTTCTTCACCCACAGAATGGGGATAATAATAATACCTATCTTTCAGTGGTGAGAACTATTAGAATGAATACAAATAAAGTACTTTTGAAAACAGTGCCTGGCCCTGGCAAGTGTTATGGCTAGCTGGTATAACCTAGCAATCTTCACCTTTTAATGAGACTGTCAGGCATTGTATTATGTTTTACAAGGATTATCTCATTTAATTTTCACATAAGCCAGAGATTTAGATAGTACCTTCATTTTAACAATAAAGAAAATTTCAGAGAGGGTGCCTCACTTGCCCAAGGTCACACAGCTGAGTAAGAAAGAGAATTTAAAGCCAATCTGCATGACTGCAAAGCATATGCCCTTAACCATGTAGAACAATAATGAACATCAAGGCTCAAAGAACAATGAGCCGTATGCTAACACACACACACACACACACACATATATATATATATATATATATATATGGAATCTAAGGAAATAAAAGAAAAAGATCATGAAGAACTTGGGGGTAAGATGGGAATAAAGACACAGACCTACTAGAGAATGGACTTGAGGATATGGGGAGGGGAAAGGGTAAGCTGTGACAAAGTGAGAGAGTGGCATGGACATATATACACTACCAAATGTAAAATAGATAGCTAGTGGGAAGCAGCCGCATAGCACAGGGAGATCAGCTCTGTGCTTTGTGACCACCTAGAGGGGTGGGATAGGGAGGGTGGGAGGGAGGGAGACGCAAGAGGGAAGAGATATGGGGACATATGTATATGTATAACTGATTCACTTTGTTATAAAGCAGAAACTAACACACCATTGTAAAGCAATTATACTCCAATAAAGATGTTTAAAAAAAAAAAAAGAATTGCAATTCGGGAGACACAGATTTGGGTAAACTGAAGGAATGTGTGGGGAAGAGAAAGAGCCAGGGGGTAATAAAGACAAAAAGCCAGGAGGTTGTTAAAGTTACCGGGTGAGAATTGTGATTGATTCTGACAGTCAGGAAATATTTGCTCTTAAGGAATCACGAGTTATTTTAGGGTGAGGGTCCAGTAGGCAGATAGGCTGTCACGGTTTATATTAGGGTAAAGGTCCAGTAAGTATCTTGAGTTTCTGGCACATCTTCTGGATGCCTTCATTAGGTCAATAAGTGGTCAAAAGGTCAGATTCCATCCAGACTGAGACATGCATAGGTCACACTTCCTCAGTGGCCCACTGGCTCCATCTGAGAGAGCTCTGGTAGTAATACTGACTCCATTTTTATTTTCCTGCCACGATCACTAGGCCATACTGTAGATGAGCATTTTGCATGCCTCTTTGTCTGTGTAAGACTATCTCTATTGGTGTGGAGGAAATAAGTTTTTTTTTTAACTCCCTAGTCAGAAAAAAAACAAACAAAAATTCAAGATAAAAATCAATCCCTTTATTTTTAAAGTTTAAGTGCTGCAACATTCCACAACGGGGAAAAGAAAAATAAACAGCTAGGCTCAGAGACAGAGAGCTCTCTTGGCCCCTTGAGGGAAAGAAGGAGGGAGGGAGGGGAAGCTGCAGAGAATTCAAGCCTGCCAAGCAGTGTTGAGAAAAGGCCACTGACCCCAACCTCTGCCAGAGGGCTGGAGCGCCTGCTACTGGGCTGGGAGCTCCGCTTTGTGGGAATCCACAGCTTGCTCGAACGAAACGGAACCACATTTATTAATTTATTCAACAATATTCACTGAGTGTCTACTAAGCGTCAGACCCTGTGCTGAGTGCTGGGACTAAAAAGATAAATTAGTCCCAGTTCCTGCATCAGTAGGAGTTTGTACTCTCAGGGGAGACATAGGCATAGGAAACCTGACCCCTGGGATGGCTGGGTCAGAGAAGGCTTCCTCAGGATGTGGGGTCTCCATGGAGAGCTCAGGATCCAGTGAGTTATGCAAACGAAGGTGGGGAAAGTTAGGGGTGTCGATTCCCATGGAAGCTTAGAGCTAGGGTCTGGGCATTGTCTCAGGTCAAAGCGGAAAGTTAAACAAATCACTTGAAATCCTGCAACCCAGAAATAATGACCATTAACAACTTCTTGCACATACAGACAAAGTATAGCTGGCTGGCCAGATAGATGGCTAAATAAAAATCCTTTATAAAAGCACAGTGTGCTAGAAATATTTCTATTTTAAAAGGTACTGAATTCAGGGGCTTCCCTGGTGGCGCAGTGGTTGGGAATATGCCTGCTAATGCAGGGGACACGGGTTCGAGCCCTGGTCTGGGAGGATCCCACATGCCGCGGAGCAACTAGGCCCGTCAACCACAACTACTGAGCCTGCGCGTCTGGAGCCTGTGCTCCGCAGCAAGAGAGGCCGCGACAGTGAGAGGCCCGCGCACCGCGATGAAGAGTGGCCCCCGCTCGCCACAACTAGAGAAAGCCCTCGCATAGAAAGGAAGACCCAACACAGCCAAAAATAAATAAATTAATTAATGAACTCCTACCCCCAACATCTAAAAAAAAAAAAAGCACCAGAATTAAAAAAAAAAAAAGGTACTGAATTCAGTTTTTCTTAAGTTTAACAGAACTTAAAAGAATCACATCTTCTAAAGAAAAAGTTCTCTCTCAGGAGACAGTATTTCCTGAAAGATGTTTTCCAAGGTGAAAAACAAGAGTTTATGAGAATTATTAACAGGTTGAAGCCGTTCTGGTTTTTTTTTCAAACTACGGGATTGAATTTTAGAAGAAACAGATGAGAAAACAGAGAGCGGTTAAGTAACTTACCTAAAACCACACAGCTAGTCTGAGGTACAGCTAGAACTTGAACTCAGTTATATCTGATTCTTTCCATCACATTAATTTGCTCCCCTAAGTCAACTTCCTCATTTTAAAGATCAGAAATTGGGCTCCAAAGAGGGCAAATGACTTCCCTGAAGTCATCCTTTGGTTCAGCCACAGGCAATTTGGTGGATCAGACCATTGCTCCTGACCATTCTCTCTTCCTTGTAATAAGGATCTCCCATTGTCATTTTGTTTGCCCAAGAATCCAAGAGGAGTACGTGTATCCCCACCTCACTGACTTTGGCCTTGGCCTTGGCACAAGTTTTGGCCAATGGAAGGTAAGCAGTCACGATATTTGCCACTTCTGTGTGGAAGCTTTAAATGGGATAGCATTGGGAATTACCTGGTGGTCCAGTGGTTAGGACTCTGCACTTTCACTGCAGAGGGCATGGGTTCAACCCCTGGTTGGGGAACTAATACCCTGCAAGAAGCGTGGCGCGGCCGGGAAAAAAAAAAGAAAAAAGGGATGGCATTCCTGCCCCGTGCCATGACAAGACAGGGAATGAACTTTCAACTTGGACCTAGGCGAGAAGATATGTGAGCAGAGTGGCAGCTGACTCACTCATAGCCCTCACAGAACATGAATATGAAATGAATGTTTGCTGTTATCCACTACTGAGTTACTGGGGTCATTTGTTACCATAGCGAAAACCAAATAATACAGCACAATTTCTTTTTTTTTAGTTAAGTAATTTTAAAAATTAATTAATTCATTCAGTTACTTATTTTTGGCTGCATTGGGTCTTTGTTGCTGCGCGCGGGCTTTCTCTAGTTGCGGCGAGCGGGGGCTACTCTTTGTTGTGGTGCACGGGCTTCTCATTGCAGTGTCTTCTCTTGTGGAGCATGGGCTCTAGGCACACGGGCTTCAGTAGTTGTGGCACGTGGACTCAGTAGTTGTGGCTCGTGGGCTCTAGAGCACAGGCTCAGTAGTTGTGGCGCACGGGCTTAGTTGCTCCGCGGCATGTGGGATCTTCCCGGACCAGGGCTCAAACCCATGTCCCCTGCATTGGCGGGCGGATTCTTTACCACTGCTCCACCAGGGAAGTCCACAGCACAGTTTCTTGCAGAAATGTGTTCTGTGTTTTTCTCATGCTCAAAATTGCCTTTAGTCATGCAATAATTATGAATTCAGGCCATGAGGATAATGGCTGTGTTTGTGAGCATTTGAAGTACTTATTTAGAAATAATTAGAGGAAGAGTTGAAAAGTATAAGGAGGAAAAGCCAGGTGTCATAGGTCTGGATTTCCAAGGTCACCCTCCGATGAAAAGAAAACCATGGGCAGCCCACTCTGTTGGCAGAGGCTACGATGAGTCAGAGTGCTGTGGTTTCTTTCTTGTACTTTTGCCACATGAAGGACTATTGGCATTAACTGAGACACACATTCACCCAGAAGCACCTCCCTCTGAAATGGAAGATGCTAAGCAAAAAGATGCAATAAATGCCAAATGAATCTATGCCATTAAATCACTGTGTGACCTTGAGGCAGTCATTTCCCTTCCGGCATCAGTTTTCTCATTTGCAAAATGAAGAGGCTGGACAAGAATCTCTCATTTTCCTTCTGGCTCTGACATTCTATGATTTGATTGCCTCTAACTCATCAGTCTCAACTGGCTTGAAAGGGACCCAGTGGTATTGAGGATAATCATAGGAATCTATCAAAACGTAGTCCAAAGAAGGTAATCTTGAGACATGAGATAACGTAAGGGAAAGGGCTCTGCACACTTTGCAGGCTCTATTGTGCGCTTTCCATTGAAAACAGGTCGGCAAATATGCCCCTTTTTCCCCAGCTTGCATCACCCTGGTGGCCTTCCCCTTACTTCTAACATCCAGCAATCTTTCAGGCCATTCTACCTCACCCTCTTTACCCAGTGAAACTATTTTCTCCTCTCATCAGAAAGAAAAGTAGCTCTAAACCAAAGGAGTATGTCACGACACGCATAAAGATGTACAAATAACATGCTGGGGAAAGCAAAGGAGCGAAAGAAGGAATCCAGACTTCAGAGTTCAATAGGTTTGGCTGGGAATCCCCATGTCTCTTTTTGTTCATACATAAAATGGGGGTGATACTTACCTAGCACAGTTGTCCTCAGAAATAAAGGAAACAAAATAGTTTATGGGTTCATGTAAGTACTCATGTACAGCCATGACAATGACAGAAGGCTTCCCGGAAGTGGTGGCATGGAGACAAACCTGAATGCTGTGTAGACTTCTGAGGGCTGGCCAGTGAGAGGGGAGGGGTAATAGTCCAATTAGAGGGGAGCGTGCGGGGGGTGAAGGTGCAGGGATGAATGCGAACTTAAGAGAGTGGCAACGTGAATGTGGGTGAGACACGTGCCTTTTTGGGAGAAGAGGAACAGGCAATTAGGATAAGAGTAAAAGTTTCCTGCACAGGAGTATAGAGACATGAGTCTAAAGCTTTGAATACCAAGCTGGAGGGTCTTCAACCGGTAGGTAATAGGATTCCCTGAAGGGCTTTAGGAAATTCGCTTTAGGAAGTTGTGAGTGTGCTGGTGAAGCTTGGGAAGGAAGCTGCGTCCCCCGCCAAGATGTGAGGAGGGAAGAGAGACAGTCGCCCTCCCACAGGAGAGCTGCAGCTGCATTCATCCGAGATAGAAATCTGAGCTCCGGGGGAAACATCAGGCCGCACCTTGCACTAAAACAGATGTGATTACTGTAGAAAAGATTTCTTTGAGACTTTAAAAGTTCAATTTTCTTCCTTTTAATCTCTTAAGAGAATCACTGGTTTTAAACCCAAGAATAGTGAAAATCCCTGGTAATAAAATGAACCCAGAACTCCAATTGCTGACCAGATCTGAGTAAGATCGCCTTTACTGCTTGCTTTCCTTTCAGCCATCTTAAACTCACACCCTCAGTGCGTCCACCCTGTACCCCAAAGTTTGCTCCTGCCATAGTCAACTGAGGCCTTGCTACTCAAAATGGGGTCCTTGGGGCTTCCCTGGTGGCGCAGTGGTTGAGAGTCCGCCTGCCGATGCAGGGGACACGGGTTCGTGCCCCGGTCCGGGAGGATCCCACATGCCGCGGAGCGGCTGGGCCCGTGAGCCATGGCCGCTGGGCCTGCGCGTCCGGAGCCTGTGCTCCGCAACGGGAGGGGCCACAGCAGTGAGAGGCCCGCGTACCGCAAAAAAAAAAAAAAAAAAAAAAAAAAAAATGGGGTCCTTGAATTAGCAACATCAGCATAACCCGGGAGCTTGTTAGAAAGGCAGATTCTCAGATTGCACTCCAGACCCACTGATCAGAACTTGAACTTTAATGAGATACTCAGGTGTTTCCTGCCCATTAAGGTTTGAGAAGAACTGGATTACAGTGTGCCCTCAGATCCCAGGAGTTCTCTACAACCAGGGGAGGGCAGAGCCGGTTCAACCTCTTCATTGAACTAATGGGGAACTGAGATCCAGAGAGAGGAAAGAACTGGGTTTCCAAGGTTACAAAACTAATGAGCATAATTGGTGTAGTGAAGTTAATAACAGTACACCATGTGGTCTAATAAAAAATAATTCTCGACCTAAACAGACATTTCTCTAAAGACATACGGATGGCCAATAGGCACATGAAAAGATGCTCATCATCACTAATTATCAGAGAAATGCAAATCAAAACTACAATCAGGTATCACCTCACAACAGTCAGAATGGCCATGATTAAAAAGTCTACAAATAATAAATGCTGGAGAGAGTGTGGAGAAAAAGGAACCCTCCTACACTGTTGGTGGGAATGTAAATTGATACAGCCACTACGGAGAACAGTATGGAGGTTCCTTAACAAACTAAAAATAGAACTACCATATGACCCAGCAATCCCACTCCTGGGCATATAACCAAACAAAACTGTAATTCGAAACGATACATGCATCCCTATGTTCATAGAGCACTATTTACAATCGCCAAAACATGGAAACAACCTAAATGTCCATTGACAGATGAATGGATAAAGAAGATGTGGTATCACACAATGGAATGTTACTCAGCCATAAAAAAAGAGTGAAATAATGCCATGTGCAGCAACATGGATGAACCTAGAGATTATTATACCAAGAGAAGTAAGTCAGACAGAGAAAGGCAAATAGCATATGATATCAATTACATGTGGACACTAAAATATGACACAAATGAACATAGCTACAAAACAGACTCACAGAGAACAGACTTGTGGTTGCGGGGTGAGGTGAGTAGGGAAGGATTGGGAGTTTGGGATTAGCAGACGCAAACTATTATATATAGGATGGATAAACAACAAGGTCCTACTGTATAGCACAGGGAACTATATTCAATATCCTGGGATAAACCATAACGGAAAAGAATATGAAAAAGAATATATATATATGTGGCTGAATCACTTTGCTGTACAGCAGAAATTAATACAACATTGTAACTAAACTATATGCCAATAAAATAAGAAAAATAACAATTCTCTATAGCTAGCTGGAGATGAAGCACAGTACATTGCAAGCCACGTTGATTTTGGCGTCAACTCTGTGTGCGACATTTACAACCCAGGCAGGCCAAATTACTTCATCTCTCTGAGCCTCATTTTTCTCTTCTGAAAAAATGGGAACAATAAGACCCTTTCAACAAAGCTGTGAAGGTTAAGTGAAATAGTGTATGTGGAATATGGGACCAGAACCCAACCCAACCCAACCCTTCAGAATCCTACCTACTCTCCTTTCTCCTAATCAGAGTCAACCCAAGTCCTATTACTACAGGGCAGGTTTCCTAATTTAACAGGTGTTCCCTCTGCAGAATGGGCAGCTCCTTCCCTCAGCTCGGGCTCTTTCCTTCTCTGGCATTTAGATACACCTACAATGGCTGGTTTTCCTTTCCTGTCTTCCCCATTAGAGTGTGTCTTGCCTTAGAGTAGAAACCGTGCCTTTATCTCTGTCTCCCCAGAGCACATCACAGTAGATGTGTTGGCAGATGGAAGGAGTGAGGGATGGAAGAGACAAGGGAGGAACAAAGAAGGAGGGAGGAAGGGAGAGAAGGAGGGAGCTGGGAAGATGCTGGCTGTTGCAAGGCAACCATTTTATAGCATGATGGATTCATTCAAAGAAACCACTTGACAGTACAGAATTCATCTTTTTATGACTGTGACAACACTAATACATTTATTTCCCTTCTGAAATTAACTTTCTAATATTAAGAAAGGTCAAAATGAACTGCAGCAAAATGAGACATTTTGTCACTTTTAACAAATTATACCAAAGCAGACTGTCAGATTAAAGGGGGCACCATTTTGAGTCTAAACCCTGATACCGATTGCATAATCAGAGCTCGTGCTTGCCATTCTGCTCTTTCCCTGCCCACAGACATCCAATATTCCCTTTGGCCCAAATGATAAAACTCAAATATCTCAGCCTGTGTTCTGAGGCCCTTTAGAATATATTCACTTTTTTTAAAAAGCCATTCCTTCCCCCAAAGGGACACTGTACACCAGTCAGACCCACCTCCTTCCTCCTGTCCTCTTCCTACGCACCTTTGCTCGTGTGACGTCTCTTGTCTTTACTGGCATCTCTCCCACCGTATGCCCGTGGAGACTCTCTCTACCCTTTCTCTGCCCCCACCCACCCAACCCATTGTCTGGCTCCTTGTTCCTCAGGATTTGACTTGTTCTGTCCTGGAGTCTGCCACTTCTGCTCTTTTAGCCTTGAGTTGCCCTTGACGATGGCTTGGACCCTGAATTCCTACTGCCTCTCTCACACCTTATTCTGCCCCACCCTTAATTCCCTTGGAGGCATTTGGGAAAGGCTTGGTGGTCTAGGAAGGGACACTGAATTGGGGGGCTTTGTTAAAGGGGAAAAAGAGGGCAAGGAAACAGTGCTGACCCTCTGTCCTGTTCCTCTTGGTCCTCCCTTTTTTTTTTTTTTTTTTTTTTGCGGTACGCGGGCCTCTCCCTGTGTGGCCTCTCCCGTTGCAGACCACAGGCTCCGGACGCGCAGGCTCAGCGGCCATGGCTCACGGGCCCAGCCGCTCCGCGGCATGTGGGATCTTCCCGAACCAGGGCACGAACCCGTGTCCCTTGCATCGGCAGGCGGACTCTCAACCACTGCGCCACCAGGGAAGCCCCCTCCCTTCTTTTGACTCATCCATCTGTGTGCTCCGCCCTGGGCTGGACTGGGGGATACCTGCAGTCAGAAGAACAAAGATTGAACCTTGACTCTGTTTCTTGGGAAAGTGTCTTAGTAACTTTTAGGGCTTAGTTTCCCTACCTGCAAAGTGAAACAAAACAATAATCCCTATCTCACAACATGGCAGTGAGGGTCAAATGGCTGCTTATATGTGAAAGTGCTCTGAAAACTATACAGCTTTGTGACCAATTAGCAAAAATAATTATAACAGGGCTTCCCTGGTGGCGCAGTGGTTGAGAGTCCGCCTGCCGATGCAGGGGACACGGGTTTGTGCCCCGGTCCGGGAGGATCCCACATGCCGCGGAGCGGCTGGGCCCATGAGCCATGGCTGCTGAGCCTGCGCGTCCGGAGCCTGTGCTCCGCAACGGGAGAGGCCACAACAGTGAGAGGCCCACGTACCGCAAAAAAAAAAAAAAAAAAAAAATTATAACAAGACCCATGTGCTAGTGATTCATCCCCAGGGCCTAAGTGATGTGCTCCCACCCTACAGAGGTGGTGGGGGCCTGAGTGTGAGCCCCAGCTCTACAGTCCTACCCTGTGGCCTCGGGCGGGCCAGCTCCCTGCCCTGGGCTCATGTGCTCTATGTTCTCTTTCTATGAAAGGTTAGTTTGGGGCACCTCTTCAGTTTTTCCAGCTCTGAAGTTCTCTGGCTCTACTAAGTGAGCTGTGAGACCCCAGAAGGCCAGAATTAAGTTACTAATTCAAGGTCAAAAGTACCCAAGTCAGGAGAAGTTGGGGATGTACGTGTTCTCAGGTGGTGCCCCGGTCTGTGAATAAAGAGGGGGCATCCTGAGGCGCTAACCTCTTGACTGACTTGGTGTCAGCTGACCCCACTCAGGACTCCATCCACCTCCTGACTTGCCTGGCGTGTTCAATCCAGGAGTTCATTCCAAGTGTTCCTTACAGTGCTGGGAGGAAGGGCAGGGTACCCAAAGTAACGGAATAAAGCTGGTATATCCATTTATAATGTCAATTGGACATAAAGACTATGGGGGTCATTCTGAACAGGTGCTATACAGAGGTGTCACCATACTCAAGAAGAGGCCAGATCAACAGAATCCCTCTTTTCTAGGTTGGCCATTTACATGTCTTTTAGAGATAAAAGAGGAGACTCCTGAGAGCTGCTGCGGTCCTGCTGGCTGCTCGGCCCCTGCGGAGCCCGCTCACCTCACCTGCACCAGGAAACGGGCTTTGGGATCAGACAGCTCTGACTCCACTTCAGCTCTGCTCCCATCAGCTGTGTGACCTTGCAGGTTCTAACGCTTTTCATTTGCTCCTTCCTTTAACTGACATTTTACTGATGTGTTAGGCATTATGCTCTGGGCAAGAGAATGCAGAGGTGACAGAGACATAGTTTTATCCCTCAATGAATTCACAGTTGAGTAGAGAAAAACGAGCACGTAAAGCAATCAGCTTGCTGTGGAGTGATAGATGTGAGCACCGGGAGAGATTACGGTGGGGTGAGGGCGGGGGTGTCCTTCATGCTGAGCCTTAGTTTCCTCAGCTAAGAAATGGGGATAATGACGCCCAGTTCATAAGGCTGTTAGATGGGTTCCATGAGACAATGCCTAGCACTTAATAGATGCTCAATAAATATCAGCGCCTTCCCCCTTCCTCAGCCCACCAACCGCCTAGGATCCTAAGCAGCTGCTTTCATTTGCCCCATCTGCACAAGAACGTCCTGTCACGTAACAGAAATGTCTATTAAAGAACATGCTTTAGCAATTGGAGGAGTTTGCAAGGTCACAGCCTAGAGCTAAACTCTAACAGGAAAGAAATTGTCCTCTTGTAACAGGGAGCCTGAGTAAGTCAACTCTTTCGACTGCTGAGTGTGCACTGGTGGTGCCAAAGAAAAGCTTTGGCCTTGACATGCCCTCTAGGTATGGCCAGTGAGAGGCCATTTCTGACAAATGGCCTTAGCTGCCAACCAGCATACAAACTCCGCCTTCCAGCTAGCCCTCCTCCAGAGCCTCTGCTAGTGCATCCCACCCCATGCCACCTGTGGGGTCTGGAATCACCCCAAGGGGTCTGGAGGATCACAGTCAATGGTATTCACTTTAGAACGATCCTTGCTGGTGTCAGCCCTTAGGGATTATAGCAGGTTGCCCCAACACACATGCACATATACCCAAAACCTGGGAATGATGGAAATCCACTTGCCCACCAGAGGTGAAACCGTAAAATCCACACAGAATGGATCAGAACAGACAAATATAGGAAGCCGTAAGAGAGAAAGGCTCCATGCCTGGAACTGAGCTGAGTGTCACCCAATTAAGGGTTATTAGCTCAGCTGAAGAAAGCCTGAGTCACAGATGGAGGTTGGGGAGTGGTCAGAGAAGCTGAGATAAAGGCTAGACCTGCTCCCAGTCTATCTTTTAAGAACTTCTGGCAATGCTCTTGCGATAATCAGAACTATAGCTGTTTTTTTAATGCTACAGTTTAAAGATAGTGACAATGTTCTGAAGATGGCTTTGTGAAATTAACATTGAAATATCAGTTACTGTATATTACTGGATTTGAGCTTATAGTAAGAATAAATGCTAACATTAATTGAGTGCTTACAATGTACCAGCCTTAGGAAATACCACGCTAAGTGCTGAGTGCTTTCTATGCAGGGTCTTCTTTACTTCTCACAACACCGCTGTGAGGAGATGCTACTACCCCATTTCACAGATAAAGCCACAGAGGCTCAGAGAAGTGAGGTGACAGGAAGAGGCAGAATTGGAAGCTGGAGGCAATTTTTGACTGCAGAGCTCTTGCTCTTCCTCCCTGAGAGTAAAGGGTCTGCCTCTGGTCCTGGCTGACAGGACAGTATTTGAAAGCCAAAGACTTAGCAGACGAGCAAAGGGCCAAAGTAGGGGAAAAGGGCACAATCTGAGGTTTGCTCCGGGGAAGGGGAGATGAGAAGTCTTTGTTATGCTTACAAAGAGGGTGCAGAGGAGTTAACAGACTTCCTAGGATGTTAGGAGCCTGGATATAGGTACCTCTGGGACAGGCATTTTGGTTTTGTTTTGTTTTTTTGTTTGCTTGTTTGTTTTTTGCGGTACGCGGGCCTCTCACTGTTGTGGCCTCTCCCGCTGTGGAGCACAGGGTCCAGACGCGCAGGCTCAGCGGCCATGGCCCACGGGCCCAGCCGCTCCGCGGCATGTGGGATCTTCCCGGACCGGGGCACGAACCCGTGTCCCCTGCATCAGCAGGCGGACGCTCAACCACTGCGCCACCAGGGAAGCCCTGGGACAGGCATTTTGAACAGAGCAGAGGTACAATGGCTGGATGGTTGGATGGAAAGATAGATAAAAGGATGGCTACTTAGAGGGATGGATGCACAAATGATACCGACTGCTTCCAGTTTCCCTCTATAAGGTGGGCTGACCTGGCTTCATGAGGCTCTTATCCTAGGGACTGGCTCAGAACCAAGCACTTGACTCTGATGAGTTTGGTTCTGTTTTATAAAATAAAATAAATTCCCTCCTCATATATGGGTAGTCAGGTCCCCTCCTCCTTCCATAACTTTTTTCCAATTTTAAAGTTAACATATATTTATGGAAAACTGTTGGGAAACATAAAAAAAGGGGGGAGAAGAAAACAACCCTATTACCCAGAAATACCACTGTTAACATCTCGTTTACCTCCATTCTTTTTGTGTACATTTTGAACCTGGTTGTTATATATGTCTTAACATATAATACATATGCAACTTTGTCTTATCTTTTTTTCACTTAAAATTGCAGCATAGACATTTTCACAATATTATAACATCCATTACATGAATGTATTGTGATATACTCCATCAGTTTCCCACTGTTAGGCGTTTCAATTTTTCTTGGTTTTTTTCTTACTGTTTTATAAATAATGATTCTGTGGACTTTTTTTTTTTGCATAAATCCTTATTCACACATCAGATTATTTTAGCCTAGGTTTCTAGTACTGTAATTGCTGGCTAAAGCTACAAACACACCAATATATTTTAAACCCCAGAAAGTCATAATAACATTGTTTTTCTCTTTTAAATTTCATGTCTTCCCTGCTCCCTGAAGGAAAGCTCCCACGGCTTCAGGATGAAGTCCAAACTCCCTGGGGTAGCCAGGGACTTTATGACTGGCCGCTGCCTAGAGCCCAATCTTACTTCCAGTCCCTTGCCCTGAGTTCCTCCCATCCCCATATACCAAACTCCCTGGAATTCCCTGAGTATATTCACCAGTCTAGTACATATGTCTTCGCACACACTGCTCCCTCTGCCTGTAATACTTCCTGTGGTCTTTGTCTAAACAACTCCTATGCTTCTTTCAAGGCTCATCTCGGAGGTCACGTTCTCTCGCAAGTCTTGTCTGACACCAAGTCCAGTTGGGATGACCTGCTTTTCCCACATGGTACCCAGATCCCTTGTCTATCGTAACACTTCCCACCCTGTCGTGCCATCACTGGTTTACTGAGTCTGGAACGCTAGACCAGGGGTTTGCAGACTTTCTATGGCCTTGGAATCCTTTATTCAAACACATATTTTATACTAATAATAGTGAAAATCTTTTGAGAATAAATGTGCCTGGCACAGTGACGGTACAGTGCCTGAAGCAGGACACATGGATCACTTCAGTTAATCCTCACAACAGCTTCTTACAAACAAGGAAAACTGAAGCTTAAAAAGGTTAAGAGACCTGCCCAAAGTAGCAAAGCCATTGAATGTTGAAATAAGATTTAAACCTGGGCCTGAGCCTGAGCTCTTAGCCACAAACTTATACCTTTGTGGTTAAAATGGAGAGGAGCCCCATGTGAGGGGGTCCTCAGACCTCTTGCAATTTTTCTAAAAGCAGTTGGAAATCCACTGCTCTATTCTGGATAATCAGCTCCTTGAGGGGAGGGACTGTTTCTTATTTGCCTTTGTACTCCAGTATACAGGGCTTGGGCTCAGAAAATGTGTGTTGAATGGATAAATGAATGATTTTTCCCTTTTGAAGGCTATAGGGAAGTTACTCTTTTATGTATACACTTTACTAGCTTTGTAGTAAAAGCAAGAAATAGGAGCCTGGAATGGCTTGCTGAGTGGGAGAGCATCAAAGCTCATTGGACAGAAGGTCAAGTTGTGTCCAGGCTGATAAGACTTCTCACAGCCAGACACCTGGGGCCAGTACAAGGCTTGAGAGGTGGGCATTAGTACTTCAGGAGGATGGGGCAATTTCTGGATGAAAGGTTAGACAGTTCAATTCTTGCTGGACACAGTGCTTAGTCTGGTCCCTTTCATCAGAATTCAGCTCTCTCCAGCACGGTAAATGGTGGACTAATTAGGCATCTGACTTACTTGATTTCCCATGGCTAAGGCCGATTTCTGAAATGCAATATGCTATTTGATGTACCAGCGTGAATTCATCCTTAGCTCAGGAGTCTCCCAACAGTAACAACCAAAAATAACTCTTGGAAAAGTTCCACACACATTGAACACAAAACACCCTAAAATGTAACCTGTAGTCTGTCATAGGCCAGCTCAGTTGAGCCTCTAATGCGGTGGCAGGCTGTGTGCAGATCCCAATGCTCTCGGTCCAGGGGCCTGGAAGGGAGAAGGGGAGGAGTTTGCTGGAGGGGTGAGAAATGGGTGCGGTAGGTGAATTGGAAAAGTTCCTGGAAGAGATGACCTGGAGTTAAGCTGGAGTGTTTGGGTAAGTGTAAAGAGGTTACTCCCAGATTATTCTCAGGCTGTCCACAGAGACCTCTTTTTAACTCACTGTGGCCTGGATAATTGGGTGCTCATGGGATAGGAAAAATGGGGAAGCACGCTTGGTCTAACCTAGAAACCAGGGTAAGTGGAACAGATACGGGCAGCAGAGAGGGGTGAGGAGAAGAATTTTAGAATTTTCAGATTTGTAACGGAGATCCTCATGGCTGGATTCTAACATTCTGGAATTTTCAAATTTGTAAGCTTGAGAAGATTCCATATGTGAGAGCATTTTATGACAAGGGATTAGCAGGGGCAAAAAATGAAAGAACGAAGATGAGTCCATGGAAATGCAGCACGGTGAGAAAGTTGCGGAGGTCGATTTCTCTGGGATGTTCCTGTGCTATATTGATAAGGGGCAATGGGTCAGATGAGGGAGCTGCCAAGATGTCCCCAAACCATCCTTGAGGACCTACCAAGCGTGGGACCCTGCCAGGTGATGGAGAGGCACGCTGGAAAAGATGGAGCTTCTATCCTTGAGAAGCTCAGCATAAAGGAGGCAGGGAAACTATCACTAAAACACAGCGTGATGTGCGCTTTAACCGGGAGGTGTGCCCAGCTCTGCGGGCTGCCTACAGACATCCAAACAGCTACCCTTCCTGAGAACTGCATTTCAATCAATGTTCAAGAGGCCCTCATTGAGCTGCCAGCTAGTAGCCAGCCCTGCCCAGGGCAGCAGGGAGGGGAAGGCAGATCCTTTGCACTGGAGCGGTTTGCAATTTAGCTGAGAAAATGGAACCTATAGTCAGAGGAGATGCTTCTATGGTGCCAAGCCCATGGAATACACTCTATAAATGTTGATGGGCTAAACCACTAGGAGACAGAAGCAAAGTCTATCAATAGACTTTGGGCCAAAGTGTTCAGGGATATCTTAGAAGCGGTAGGGCTGGAGGTGGGTTCTGAAGAAGGGGGATTTTGAGAGTGGCTAAGCGTGTCTCCTGACTTGAATACTTTTCCTTCTCTCTTTTTTTTTTTTAACATCTTTATTGGAGTATAATTGCTTTACAATGGTGTGTTAGTTTCTGCTTTATAACAAAGTGAATCAGTTATACATACACATATGTTCCCATATCTCTTCCCTCTTGCATCTCCCTCCCTCCCACCCTCCCTATCCCACCCCTCCAGGCGGTCACAAAGCACCGAGCTGATATCCCTGTGCTATGCGGCTGCTTCCCACTAGCTATCTACCTTACGTTTGGTAGTGTATATATGTCCATGCCTCTGTATTTATCAGATTCCCACACATTTTTCAGAACACTGTGCAGATGCTCATTCCAGGTTCTGATGAGTGGATTTCTTCTTACCCGCCTGTCTCTCCTCTCTCTCTCCCAACACGCATTCATGGCAGGCCTGTGCCCTCCCTGCGTTGGGTGTTAGGGATACAGAAGTGACCAAGGTGAAGTTCAGGGCCTTGGTGGGATCACAGTCTGTGGTGGGCTATAGGAGCTGGAGGTGGGGTTGGGGACAGTGAGGTAAGTGCTGTAATGACGAAATGCATAAAATCTCAATAGCTCCATTTTTAATATACCTACTACTGAGTGTTATTTATGTGCATATTATCTTATCCCGAGAGAAATCTCATGAGATGGGCATTGTTGATCCCAATTTACAGATAGGGAAAATAGGACACAGAGAGCTTAACTGACCTGACTCAGAGGGAAACTTCTAGAAGCTTTGCTGGTCCCCATGCAGTTGAAACAATATGTATCTAGTTAGTTGGTGAGAGGCATCCAGAATCTTTCATGGAAAGATGTTAGAGAAATTGGAGGAAACAACCAGCTTGACAGGAATATTGCTCTGACATGAGAGCTCCATCTATCCACCCTGCTCACTGCCACAGTCCAAGCTATAATCTAGAGAGGTAGAAAAACGACACCTTTTATGATAGGGGGAAGTTACCCTTTAGAAAAGTAATGATTTCTCTTAAAATTCTTTAAAGTTTCATAAACCATCTCAAACTGTTGTAGGAAAATCTGTAAAAACTGCATGAACTCAGAGCCCCCTCTACAATACCACATTTACTTCCAGCCTTTACTCCCATATTCAACCTTTCTCCTGGTGGCTGTTTACTGATTTCCTGGGCCCTGCTGCTAGGAGTGGAAGAAAGCACTGGAGTAGACCCACGTGTGTGGCCTATGGCAGTGGTGTGAGAGCATTGCACCTACTCCTCTTGAAACCTTTAGCAGCCGGGGCAGGCTGGACATTTCCGCAGGGAATTCCTCTCCATGCTGCCCCACGGCAATAATCCTTCCTCACCTTTACAAAACGCTTCATGTTCATATAATGGGGTGTCTCTCTCCAACTTGCGAGCTAAGCAGGTCAGGGACTGTTCTTCCCTTTAGCAGATGGGCACACCGAGGCTCAGGAAACTGACATTGATGGAGCTTCTGCCATGTGCTGGGCACCTTCACAGGCATTCACTCCGGGAATGCTTCCTGTGCTTCCCTGCAGCAGCCAGGACTTTTGCGCCTTGGCGTGAAATCCTGCACAGCAGTGCAGCGTACATAACCAAGAAACAACTCCAAGATGACACAGACTTGCAGCCAGAAGGGCCCTGTGGAGATCATCCTTCAACCCCTACAGTGTATAGATGGGGGGAAATGAAGGCTCAGAGAGGGGAAGAGACTTGCCTAAGAGCACCAAGCAAATCCATGGTTCAGCCACTCTGATGGGGGAGTTACATTCCCCGCAAGGCCCTCTTGCTGCCACAAAGATCAGCCCAGATAGTTCCAGCTTCTCCCTGCAGGGGATCTCTGGGATAATAAAGTCATAGATGTGGGGATGAAACAAAAATCTGGGAACCCATTGTCCAGATTCCAAAGTTCCTGAGGCCTTGGTGAGATAGCTTGCAAACGCCCCGGGGATGTGGTTTTCACCTGGGCTGGCACAGTCTGCTCCTAGGGACGGATAAACATCCTGCCATGGGGGCAAAGAATTATCCCGCCCCAGATGCCATGGCTGTGCCTCTTGCTCTCCTGGTTCCCTCCTAAGTGTGTGTGTGTGATGCAGATGGGACACCTCCAACCTTCTCCCCGGTACGCCCGTCCTTGCCCAGGTGAACTTACCCTTCCACCGGCAGGGTTCTCCCGCCAGACTGTCAGGTACTAACATGCAGGTGGCCTGCGGATTCTAGTGAGAGTCACCATCTCAGAGCCTTCTGGTCTGGTGACCAGAGAAACCTCTGTTCACCCTAAGAACAGACCTCATGGGCCATTTCCTTCTTCTTTAACTGACTGTGAAACTGTGCTGTCTGTACGTTTGTGTACCTCTCCTTTGTGTGACTGTGTAGAACCATATACTTGTCTGTGTCTATCTCTTATTTACCATGTTTACATAAAAATAGTTTCTGATTTATGTATGTGAACATGTGCATTTTCTGCATATTTCTATGTTGTGTGTGTGTGAATGAGTGTTTGTCCTGCATGTGTTATCCAACCGTGTCGCTCACTCTGCGCGTAAACATGTGATAATTTATTTATTTATCTGACAGAAAGAGAGCAGCTTATCTTGAGGATTACAGGAGGCAAGCAAGGAAAAAAAAACCCAGCCCTGTGCTGCTCTGTTTGAAAAACTGCTCCGTGTTGTTATGGCAGCTAGTTTTCCTTAAATGATTTAAGGAAACGGATCTGTCTAAAAGAGCTGCAGCCAAGTTGTTATAGCAACACAGGCCTTTCTCCTCTAGGAGAAGGCAGGGAATCACCCCAGAGCATAGAGACTTCTCCACAAAGCAGCCCTGGGCTCTGAGGGACTCAGGGGGCCGAGGAGAGGGCAGGAGGGGACGCATTCACCTCCCATGTCCCTTCCTGGGCATCCTTCTTGAGCAGCCCTGGCCACGCTCAAGTTCGGGTCTCATCGTCTTTCACCTGCACCCCTGCCATCAGTGCCTATCGGGCACTCTTCTTCCGCTTAGTCTCCACGTTGCGGACCTAGTCACTTTGTAAAGCATCTATCATTCAACATCATATTCTCTCTGGTGCCGTGTTCTGCGCTCCGCCCTGGATACACATAGGACACGTCCTTGAATAGCATGTCAGGGACGTTGGCCTTTATCCCACAAATAATGGGGAGTCACTGGAAGGTTTTAAGCAGGGGAGAGAGCCTCAGGTGGATTTAAATTTTAGGACGTCTCTAGGGTTTTTAGATTGGGGGCCCGAATGGACTGAAGTACTATTGACTCATCCATCTCTCTCCCTCGCCCAAGTGGTTTCGATGACTCTTCAGTGATGGTACTGATTCTCAAGGTTGAGAGAGCTTGTGCGCCACAACATTCCCGACAAGCAGCGCTTTGTTCCACTGCCTTAATTGTTTTAACAGTTATTATACTTCAATTAAAAATCAGATTAATAAAGGGCCTAAGACTTTGATTTTAATGAGAAGAGAGCATTGGACCACAGGAAGAAGCCACATTCCTTGCCCATGAGCTTCCTCACAGCTGCCCTGTTGGATATGCTGCATACCCACCCCGGCAGCTGAGCTCTCCCACCTCCATTCTGTGGCTCAGCTCGCCCTGGAAAGCCCTCTCCCCTTTCCCTGTCACCTCCCTCATCCCTAACCCATAGCCACCTGATAAAATATTTCCCATTCCTAAAGGTCCAGTCCAAATCCCTTGAAAAAACTTCCTTGGGTCCCCCTGGGGATGCAAGCATGCACGCGCGCGCGCACACCGACACACACACACACACACACACACACAACAATGCTCGCAGATATAGACCCTGCCCATCAGCAAGGGTCTTTCTGATTCTCTGCCTGCTGATCCTGTATGCAGAAGGCCACCAGGATGGAAGGTGTGAGGCTGTGGGCATTTAGAAACAAGGTCAGAAGCTGTCCTGGCAGTTTAGATAGCTCTGGGGTTGAGCGATTCTGATGATGTCTGTGATGGTGAAGGTCCAGGGTAGAAACGCCATTAGGGCAGATGCCTGGGGCACTGCGGTGTTTACATCTGGGCACATTGACTCTGGAAGTTAAATGTGAATTTGAATGGGATACAAATGATGTTTGTTGAGGATCTGGTACACACCCGGTATTGTGTTAGGTGCTTTCACATAGCGTTTTTTTAAACACCTCTGATGTTTCTTCCTTTAAAAAAAAAAAAAAATTTATTTATTTTGGCTGCACCAAGTCTTAGTTGCGGCACATGGGATCTTTGTTGCGGCCTGTGGGATCTTTAGTTGTGGCATGCAAACTCTTAGTTGCAGCATGCAGGCTTCTTAGTTGCAGCATGAGAACTCTTAGTTGTGGCATGCATGTGGGATCTAGTTCCCTGACCAGGGATCGAACCTGAGCCCCTGCATTGGGAGAACGGAGTCTTACCCACTGGACCACCAGGGAAGTCCCTCACAGAGTTTTTAGGTAGAGAGATAGTATAATTTCTCATCCAAAAGGGATGCTTTTAAGAGTGGAAGTACGTACCATTAATAAATACTCCAGGAAAATGGGTATAGACCAGAACTGCCCTGGGCAAGCCGAAACTTTCAACCATCCTTTCTACAGATCACACTTTGTACATTCTTTTGGTAACCCTTGACGCAACTTGTAAATCTATATTTATCAGTATTTACTTGTTTAATGCTTATTCTCCCACTAGATTGTAAGAGTTAGGGTTTTGTTCACTATTACGACTACAATGCCTGGTAGTTAGAAACTACTTGATAAATATTTGTGGAAAAAGGAAGGAAAGAATGGAGTAAGATTCTGGGCAGGGGGGCGGGGAAGAGAGGAAGAGACGGAGGGATCCAGGGTCCTGGTCCAGGTCAGCTTGGCTCTGATGTTAGTGTTCTACATCCTTGCTTGGGGCGTAAAGGAGTGGGCTTTCGGGAAGAAGGCAGCTCCCACAACTCGCTCAGCATCCTAGTGTGTTTACCAAGGTCCAACCAGGTGATGATCCATCTGGTCATAGCACAAAGATATCCTAATCCCCCTGAAGCTCGGCCTTGCCTGATCTGTATTCTGTAACAGGATCGAGTGCCCAGTTGCCTGGGAGCAAATCAATGACTTCAGATTGATGATGGCAACGGCAGGCTGATGCCTCTTCTCTTTAGCAAACTTGACGCCCTCCCTTCTGTTCCTCCCCCCGTTCTCTCCTCGGGGATTCACCTAAAACACCACTTTTTTCTGAGGCCCCCACTCTGTCACTTCTCCGGCCTCGTGTCTTTTCTTTGATCATGCCTCGTTGTCCCCTCTGTGAATAGCTCTTTAGTATCTATAAACCATATTACAGTGGGCATAACAGGATTTGCCATGTTCAATCCAATGCAACTCAACAAAGAGTTATTGAATAGCTATTATCAGCCAGATCAGAAAAAAAGGTAGGGGCTGTCCTCTTTTAATAAGAAGGTGGCAGAAGAAGGAGGTGTCATGATTCTATCAGGGAAACTACAGTTAACACCCGAGGTCTGGGGGACAGAACCCAGCTGACAACAGACACCTCCTGAGCAATTCAGAAGCAGCATTTCTCTGCCAGGAAAGGTGGTCAGGATGGATCAAAAGTTCAGGGTAATAACGGGGTTTGGAGAGTATAGCTAACACCTTCTTTTGTAGACAAGCAGGGATGAATTGGAGAAGGAAGCAGATATACTAAAGCTATGGCTACGTAAGCCCTGACAGCAAGTGGGTTATAAAAAGACCTAGGGAAGCAAAGATCACAGAGGAAGATAAAAATGGCAGTTGAGTTAACTACTTTGCACCTAAGGTCTTTCTTACTTTTTCATTAATCCTTTGCTCTAATATATACATTTGTTTTTATGTACACAATTCTGCCTGTTCAATACATACTGCTCCTTCATTTAGGATATTCTTGTTGGTATCTTCAAAGAGAGTGAGTAGAATGAGGTACACAGGTGCATCATTGAAATACCCCAACTCTGGGACCTTTGCTGTCTTAGCAGTCACTGTCTGTCACCTGATGGCAGTCAAGGGGTCATAAATCACAATCATCAATGTAAGGCCAACTGGCCCGAGGCAGGGGAACACAATCAGATTCACAGGTTGCATCAGACCGAAATTCTCCGGACCACCCAGTTCCAGAAACTGCCCTGGAGACATTCCGGACCACCCAGTTCCAGGAACTGACCTGGGGACTTTGAACCCAGCCCAGCCTTCCCGCCTTTCGAGGGGCGGGACTAACGGTCCCCCAGGATACCCGAAAAGACCACCAAATAAGGAATACCCTGCGCCCTCCCAGATTCACCACACCCCTTTCCCTTCTTCCCCTATAAAATCTTGCCCGACCCTCACCCAGGGGCGACTTCTCTGGTCCCTTTCTCTCGGACCGGTGAACCTCGCCCGGGAGCGCTCCCTCATGAAGCTCACTTGAAGCTTTCCTCTGTTTCGCGGTGCCGTCTGTTAAGATCCGACCTTACAATCAATGTTGGAAGAGACTCACTCAGACGCAGTCTCACTATAATGTCTTCCAAACAATTGAGTCTCCTCCATGCACTATTTTTGCCAGTGTCATTTAGCTTCAAGTTGAACACTTTTAGTAAGGCCAAGTTCACAGGTCACACACCCACTCCGTCCTCAGGCAGCTCTAATGGTTAAGAAGTTTCATTTCTCTATCGACCTTACCTCTTGCTTTGGCCTCCCCTGGAAGATGTCTGACTATCCTCCTTCACAGCTCTTCAGACAGAACGATGGTGGTCGGCCTCCTTTCTTCTCTAAGCTATGAAACCCCAATGTCTTCTCCTATTTCTCACAAAGTCATATCCCTGTGAGCAAACTCAGTGTGGACATCCCCATTCCCCTTCCTTCTGGAATAGCAGGCCCTCTTCTCTAGGAGCAGATTCATCACTACCATCACACACCCCAAGGTCAACTACATGATTCCAGCGAGGCTGTCCTGTCCTTACATATCCTTGCCTCTTGGGCCACAGTTGCCCTGCCCAGAGGTGGCCGTGTCCTCCAGTTCCTGCCCAGAGGAACTCCAGTCCCTCCTGGAACTGGAACTAGAATATGAGAGTGAGTCACTCTCTAGTGGGGGGACCACTGGATGTGACAGTTGACACAAGCTCCCTAGAGATGCAGGAGGCCAGGCTACAGTCTTCAACTGTATAGGAGGCTCTGGGACTCTTCTAAAAACTTCTCTATTCTGTGTAAACTGGTTCAAGTTGTATTTCTTTCGCTTGTAACCCAAGAGCCCTGATAAATGTGCTCTGGTATATTTCCTCCACCCCACGAGATCTCCACAACTGAAGCCAGTATTCATGAGGGGTGGGGAGGCACTTGTCCAAGTCAGAGAAGAGACCAGCAGGCCTAGTCCCTCCCGGGTTTTGGCCCTGAATTCCTACTTTGCAGGTCCTAGTGGGCTTTCCCAGTACAACACTGCCCTTTCCCAGATCAAGCCATAAGACCAGCAGCTGCAGAGGGGGTTCAGGTACTCACTGGGTCGTTGTACATCTGAATGATGAGCTGTTTCACCCCATGCAGGGTGGGGTGGGCCCATGGAGAGGGATCCAGCCAGTGACGGTTGAGGTCGAACCCCATCAGAGAGCACCTAGGCAGTACCCAGAGTCAGAGTCAGTACAGGAGCAGTCATTATGTCAGTTACCTAGCACGTGTTTGTTTGTTTGTTTTTTGCCAGAGACAGTGCTGAGCATTTAACACGTGTTAATTCAGGCACTTTCAACAACCCTATGAGGTCACTATTATTATAATTCCTCCTTTACGGAAGAAGAAACTGAGTCACGGAGAGGTTCAAACATATTTCTGCGGAGCAGTCTCACTTCAGTGTCCATGAGACCACAGACGCATGCGCATCTCCAATACAGGGCCAGAAGGAAGGCTCAGGCCTAAACCATCGCTTTCCCCACTGTTCCTCTCTGTCTCACACCCACAGCCAATCCATTGTGTCTACCTTCAAAATATACTCAGAACCCAGCACTTTTTATCACCTCCACGGCTATCACCTTGAGCTTGGACCAAGGTCCGGAGTACTGTAATAATCTCTTACCTGGTCTTGTTTCCACCCTTGCATCATCCTACCCCACCTCTCACCCTACATACCCTCCCCCTTTTCCACACAACACCCAGGGTGATCCTATTAAAACATGTCTGATGGTGTCCCTTCTCTGCTCAAATGGTTCTCTGCTAGATGCAGAGTAAGAACCAAAGTCCTTACCACCAGCTACAAGTGCCCATGTGGTCCACCCGTTATCTTCTCTCACTTCAGCTCCTAACACGGTCACTCCTGCTTCTTCTGTGCCAGGTTCTGGCCTCTTACTGTTCCTCCAACAAACTGAGTGCTTCCAGCCCAGGGGCTCTCGTACAGGCTGTCCCCTCTGCCTGGAAGCCTCTTCCTCCAGGTAGCCGAGTGATTCGTTCTCACTTAGTGCCAGTCTTTGCTCACAGGTCACCTGCTCAGTGAGGGCTACCCTTCCCACCTTCTCCACAATTTCCCATGGGCACATTAATTACTTCACCAGGGCAAGTGGGACCGTGACCTCTGGTCTCCTCCTATCCCTCTTCCTTCCCTTTTTTCCTCCAGATCGACTCAAAGCCTTGCTTGTCCTTGGAAAGATGCACCACCCCCAGGTCTCTGGGCCCCCGCTTCCCTCTGCTGGGCCTCTGCACACTGTAGGCTTTCTCCAGGCCAGCCCAGGCTGAGGGACAACTCCAGAAACCCTGTTCTTGCGCACAACTCAAACCACCGCATCCATCCTCTTCCTGTCCCCAGAATGTCTCCCACACAGATCTGACAATCTTGCCTTCTTGATCAAGATTCAGCTATGGGGGCTTCCCTGGTGGCGCAGTGGTTGAGAGTCCGCCTGCCGATGCAGGGGACGCGGGTTCGTGCCCCGGTCCGGGAGGATCCCACATGCCGCGGAGCGGCTGGGCCCGTGAGCCATGGCCGCTGAGCCTGTGCGTCCGGAGCCTGTGCTCCGCAACGGGAGAGGCCACAACAGTGAGAGGTCCGTGTACCGCAAAAAAAAAAAAAAAAAAAAAAAAAAGATTCATCTATGATTCTCCATCACCTATAGGATAAAATTCTGCTCTTCACAGATTTTTAACCAGATTCAAAACTGATGAACTCTTTGCCAAATTGTTCCCCCCTTCTTGGCCCAAATTGTCCCCCTTTTCTTTTCTATCCCTTCCATCCCATCTTATTTTACTATTTTACCCATCCCTACTTATTTTCCCAACCCCTCTATTTCCTTAAGTAATAAAACTCAACCCCCTCTCAGCTTGTTATATTTACATCCCCACTGCTCATCTTACTCAGAAAAATAAAGGATTCTACCGAGGACCCCTCCTTCAAGGTGGCTGGGGTGTTGCTGGGGAGTAAATAATAATAATTTCCCCCATCACTTAAAGTAAGCTGGCTGGGAACCCTGTGGGAGAATAACTGATGTTTCGTGGGGACACATAGGGAAAGGCTTCACTGAGGAAAAACCATTTGAGTTGGGTCTTGCTGAATGAATAGAATTTTTCCAGGTGTTGGGGGCAGAAGGAAAAGTGTAAGCAAAAAGGGAACTGTGAAGCCACCCCGGCTATTGGGGGAATGGTGGGCAATTTGATTTGACTGAATCATAGAGTACTATGTATGTATGTAGTGAAGAGGTGGTGATGGTGAGCTGTAAAGGGAGTGAGAGGGGAAATGTAAGGGCCTCGAGTGTCCAGCATGGAGCTTCACTGTTTCGTCTTTGCATTGCTCTACTTAGATGAATTGGGTGCTGGTGTTGGCTTCTCACTGATGGCGGAGTGGGGACAGAAACAGTCATATGCAGGTTACAACAGCATCATCACCACAGTCAAGGGGTCACAGTCAGCAGACATTACTTTGTCCCAAGAATTAAGTACTTTACTAAGTGTGAAATACTTTATCTATGTCAACCGTATGAGGGAGGTACTATTATTAGTCCCATTTTGCAGGTGTGGAAACTGAAGCACAGAGGGTTATAAACAACTTGCTTGAGAGAAGGGGTGATATCAGGATCGGTTTACAAGCAGTCTGACATTCCGTGCTCACAAGAAACATAGTCTAACAGGAGAAAGAAGATCTGCTCACAGGCTTATGTACATTTATAATCCAGGACCATGTTACGAGGATTAAGTGAGGACAAACTTAAGTTAGCACAGGTTCTGGCACATAATAGCGGATCAAAAATGTTACGTTGTTTCCTTGTACTTTATCATTGTTTTGTGCTACATGCTATATAAGTGGCACAGACTAATCGGTCTGTGGTCCATCAGGGGCTGGAGTGGGCAGCAGACAGCAGTGGTCAGGGATGACCTCCTGGCTTTCTCCCCAGTCTGGAAATCAGGCAGATCTGAGCTCACATCCATGCTCTGTTCCCTCTTAATGTAGTAGGCATTTGCCCATTTTCTTTGGGGAATTCCTAGCATCTAACTCTGTGATTAGATGGGGCAGCATTAGGGAGAGTTCCTTCCTCCATCATTAAAAGATGATGACACGGTGGCGGTGCCTTTTCTCTTACCCCAGAAGAGAGATGGGCCCAATGACTTGGCGTCCAGGGCAGCGGCAGGAAACCGAGACTCAGGCAACAGCTACTTCTGTCCAGCACTTAAATTTGGACTAGGTGATGCCACGCTGGGAGTTGGGTCATACAGCAGTGCTACCGTGGAAGAGAGATAGATTATTCCTGCCAACAGCCAATTTTTCTGCCCTCCAGAGCTACTCTGTTAATTAGTTGTTTTCCAAGTCTGGTCTTCCAGCTTCTGCTTCGTTCTGTAAGCCCCTTCCTATAAATTCCATTTTTGCTTAAGTGGCGGAGTCAGTTCCTGTTTCTTTAACTGACAGCATCCCTAACCATATGGCTCTGTGGGCTAATTTATAGAAAATTCCAGCAGGCCCCTATATTGCCCACTTCCCGATGGCTGGTTACCAAGGAGACAAAACCATTGGTCTGGGTGCTGTTCCCAGAGAGCTCTTCCAGCCCGCACTGAGCATCTAAAAATTTGGAAGGGAACATTGTCGTTGATGACAGGACTTAATCATAAACTGTATCCTTTGAGATGGTTAGCTTACCTACCTCTCCCTCTTCCGAACAAGAATGTCCTCAACAAAGTCTTGGCCGAGTCACCAGGCTGTTCCATGACACCTCCAGGACCTGGTACTCACCACCTCCCCAGGCAGCTTATCCCATTCTTGGACAGCTCTGTTAAGAAAGTCTTCCTTCTCTTTAGCTGAAATTTGTCTTCTGGTGACTTCACCCATCAGTCTCAGTCTTTCCCCACGGAGTCACACAGAGCAATGAGGCTACGCTGGGAAGGCCAGAAGCTTTGGGAGTCAGTTAGGCTTAAGTTTTGGCTGTACTCCTTACCAGCTGTGTGACCTTTTTAAAATTTCTTTTTTTAAAACCCCTCTGGGCTTCCGTTTTATCATATGTAAAATGAGGATAACATCCTCGACCTTCTGGATTGCATACGTGAACTAGTGTCTGTAAATGACCCAGCAGAATCCTCAGACAGAACGAATATTGAATACATGGTAGCCAGTGAGGACAGTGGCAGTGGTGGTGACTGTGGTATCGTTGAAATTGTCTAAACCTAAATATCTTCTACTCCAGGAAGGCTTGCTGACTTCCCCTCCGCAAATGTGGGATGGGTGCTTTTCCTCTGCTCCTGGCATCCACTGCTCCCACATCGGAGTGGCTACAGCACAAGATAGAGTAATTATTGAGTCTGTCTTCCCCACTGGACCATGAATTCCTCAAGTGCAAGGATGATGTCTTATTTGTGTTTGTACTCCTGTGCCTGACAAAGAGCCTGGACTACAGTAGACGTTAAAGACTTAGTTGTTGAATGAACATTTCATTCTTTCCCAAGCATTTTCCTATCTTATATGATACGGTTCTCACAACCATCCAGCCACACAGGTGGATTGCGTTTTTCAAGTGGGAGCATTGAGGGCCAGAGAGGGTAAGGTAAGCCATTCCTCCAAGGTCGCCTAACCTGTACTCCACAGGGTCCAGACTGGAATCCAGGTGTCCTGGCCCTGGGCTCCATGGTCTTCACACCTGGCCATACTGCTTCCAGGAAGCCTCTCTGATTCAAAAAAGTGAGATTTGAAACTGAAGGAAAAGTGTTATTGGTGAGAGATCCTGAAAGATCCACTCCTTGATCCAGACTACAGGTGAAAGCAGAGTATGGCTGGTGATTCAAAGACAACTCAGTCCCCAAGAATCCTGGAGCTCTTCAGAAGCTAAAGCATTTGCGGAACTCTGAAATCAGTAGTACCTGTGCTGGGTTTTTCTGAGATGATTTTTAAAGACTGCTTCTATTGGCAACCAGTCTATCAGTAGAAAGAGTGCTATTTATTGAAGAAAACATCTTAGTAAAGTTGCAGGAGCCCTGGCTAGGGAACAGGCCTCACCTCTAATATCTATATCATCTTGGGAAAGTCACCTCCCTCCCCTGGGCTCCATGCTCTTCTCGGTAAAACGAGGGTGTTATACTTCACTCATGGAGGACTCTTCCAGCTCTCTCATTAAGTGATTCAAAAGCATCAATAATTGGACTTTACCTCCAATGTTAGGGACTTGGAGGAAGCATACGTTTTGAATAAAGTGAAGTTGAAATATAAGGAGAACAAAATATTCTAGAAAAACGATTGATACAGTTTTTAAAAGAAATGCCAAATAGTTAAGCGTTACCAATATCTTAACATTAATTACATGCATTTTCCAACATTTGAGATTTGCATCAGACCCAGTCCTTGCCTCTACGAGCTCTCACATTGCTCAGAGCTTTGAAGAGAAGATGGGAGTTTGCCAAAGTCAAGACATGAGAGAGCATGCCAGGCAGAGTTCATGGTATGTGCGAAGTGAGGGGAGTAGAAAGCTTGGAAATTCTATGTATTTCTAACAGTGTTATGCTTGTGTTTTGTACTGTGTCCTTCCCTGGGCTATAGGCACTGGGAAGGCACTGCTGGTGCAGGTTCTTACTCTTCAGTGGTTTCAGCTGCCTAAAGACAGGGGAATGGACAAGATGACCTCCAGATGCCCGGCTCTCACCCCTATGGTTGCCACTTTAGGGTCCCTTAGTATGAAATCTGGGGTCTCTGCTCTGGGCCTGTGTCTCCTTGGTCCTCTACTATTCTGCTATTTATTTTCAAGGTAAAATTTCTGCGTGAGCTCAAAATCAGGACCCATGTTCTGACATGAGTGGGGCTATCTATGGTACCAAGAATCTTGAATGTTTGACATTAGGACCATTCTAGAAAATCCAAATTTATGAAAGTCAAGTTTATATATAACTTCTTCCTCTTGAGTTGGAGATACTCTTGAGTATCTTTTCTTTCTTCTTCCAAACTGTGAGCCCAATGAGGCCAGGGAATATGTCTGTGTCATCTTGCCTACCTCCACTCCAACTTTCCTACTATAGACTGAGGTGCTGAGAACGTTCAGTATATCTATTGAATAAATAGATTACTGAATAGATGCACAAGTGCATGAACAAATACCCTGAAGGTTTGTAAACAAGGTTTAGATAATTACTTGAAGACATATTTTGAAAAGTATTTAAGCACTTGTTACATGCTAGACACTCTCACAATAGCCAAGTGAGGTAGGTAGTATTTATCCCCATTTTATAAATGAGCAAATAAAATCCAAGAGAGATATGACTTTGAGAAGGTCACTTGACAGCTACTAGAATATAGAGCTGGGATTCAAACCCAGGTCTTACTGAACCCAGTGACCCTTTGGGGTCCCCCCAGCCATCAAGGAGGCTATGTGATCTGTGAAAGAGTTGATAGGCTACTCCTCTGTCTGCTCTTCCAGTATTTCTCTCCTTCTCTTCTGCCCAACGGCAGGGATACATGGTTCCAGAGAACATTATTTAAATGGCAAATAAACAGCTCCATCTTGTGAAGGGCATTGTGCCTCATCCCTGTTGCAATAATGGCAACTGGAATGAGAGCAATGATTTTAACTCCCCTCCTTGTGATTTCCTTTTCATATCCTCTAAAGGGTAGAGAAAAAGGCAGTTTGCTGCCTCCAGGTCAGTCTTGTCCTGAGCACGGCAGGGCTGTGTGCTCCTGGAAGGGTGGCGTTGACAAGTGGAGATGTATGGGGCACACATGCAATCGTCCCTCAAACGCAGCAGTTTTTCAGCATTATCAATGAGCTGCATTGGATTAAGTATATTTGCACCAAAAGCAAAATAAATATTGCTTTATTTAATGCCACTAAGAGGTTGGGATTCAATTGCCCTTGGCCTGAGGCACCTTCCAGCTCTATTGATTGGCCGGTGTCAGGATGCCAGACAAGCTGTCATCAACAGCTCCTGCAAAATGCTTAGCAGGTGGGCTGGGCTCTGCTGTGGTGGAGACAGAGGGGAGCGGGCAGTGTCCTTTGTCTCAAATACACACACAAGGGATAATTATAACAATCACCTCCCCATCACCACCACCGAGATATTTAAAGCATTTCCCTCACATTCCTTCTCAGATGATCGCAGCAAGGATATGACCCAGGCTGTGGAGGCAGAGAAGGAGGATGAATAATTACATAGGTTCCAATTCAGAAGGATTTGGGTTTGAGTCCCAGATCGACCACTGCGTAGTTTTATGACCTTGGACAAATTCATGTTTTGCTCAAAGACCTAAAAGCACTGGGAGGGCAGAGACTAAATCAATTTCATTTGCCATCCAGTCTTCAGTGTTAGCCCAGTGTCAGGTACACAGCCAACTCGCAGTTAAACTGAAGAAATGGAAATAAACAGAAAGGTTAAGTAATTTGCCCCTAGCTCAGCCAGGACCAGGGACAGAGGCAGGACTTGAACCTGGGGTGCCCAGCTCTAAAGCCGATGTTCTTAACCATCACTCTATTCTCTCTTAGCAGCCCTGGGAGTCAGCTCAGGGCCTGATAGAGGGACTCATGTGAGGTGAGGGGTGGATGCAACACCCTTAATTTTTTTTTTAATAAATTTATTTATTTTTGGCTGCGTTGGGTCTTTGTGGTTGCGCGCGGGCTTTTTCTAGTTCTGGCAGCGAGGGCTACTCTTCGTTGTGGTATGGGGGCTTCTCATTGCGGTGGCTTCTCCTGTTGCGGAACACGGGCTTTAGGCAGGTGGGCTTCAGTAGTTGTGGCTCTCAGGCTCTAGAACACAGGCTCAGTAGTTGTGGCGCATGGGCTTAGTTGCTCCGCGGCATGTGGGATCTTCCAGGGCCAGGGCTCGAACCCGTGTCCCCTGCATTGGCAGGCAGATTCTTAACCACTGCGCCACCAGGGAAGTCCCAACACCCTTAATTTTTAAATGGGGAAACTGGCTCTCAAATAGGACCTAGCACAAAAGGTACCTTTATGCAAATTGACAAAAGGTGCCCCCCCACCCCCACCCCGCTCCAGGCTGACAATTTAGAAACAGGTGCCCCTTCTGGGTGGGTGAAGTACAAAATGATGTCACTTGTTCTGGCCAGACGTGGGGTCGGGAGCAGAGCCGCAGCCCACCTTGACCCCCTGACCAGGAGCCTTTGTGCAGTGCACAAATTGCATGTCCATGGGAGGAGGCCCTGGACGTGCCCAAGTTTCATAGCAGAGCCAGGATGAGCACTCAGGGTTCCGACCTCCAAGGATCAGCATGGTCTTGACCCTGTAGTGGTGGTCCTTCTGGCAAGGTGGTAGGATTGGGGAAGGGGGTGATGAGACCACACCTGGGGAAGGGGTCATCTCTAACACTAGACTCCCTGGGGCCCTTTCTCCTGGAGCTTATTCCTGGTGGACAAGGAGAACCGTCATTGGAGCGCCCTCTCCCTTCCCGCGGAGATTGTGTGCTCCGGGATTCAGCCCCCTCCTTTCCGGCTCCTGCTGGTCAGCAACAAACACCCGGGCTTGGGGGGATTTCCACCCTGAGGCTTAAAGCGATTTTGAGAGCCAGTCACCGAATAGAAGGACCCAAGATTCCATAAAACCCAATCTCCCCATTTCAAAGATGGGGAAACTGAGGCCAAAGTCACACAGCTATGTAAGGATAGAGTTGAAAGTCCATTCCAGAACTACTGGATTTTTTTTTTCTCTGTAAGAACACTTACAAAGAGTAAAAAGAACCATTTTAAAGGCCCAAGGGGGCACGTTTTCTAAAGGAGTGTACAGTACTGGCCCTTGGGGCTAGGAAGGCTATTTCCATTCCTTTAATGAAAAGAGGCAGAGGAAGCATAAGGGACAGAAAAGTCCTTTAGGTCTTCACAGATCTGGGAGCTGGCGAGACCCCTGCCCACCTGGTCTGAGCCTGAGAAGCGGCTTAGGTTGTGAGTGTGGACTCCAGAGCCACACTGCCTGGGTAAGACCCTGGAGGGCCCGTGGATTAGCTGGTGGCTTAACCTCTCTGTGCCTCAGCCCTGATCTGCAAAATGTGGATTCTGCCTACCTCAGAGGGTTGTTAAAGGGGTTAAATGAGATGAGCCGTGTAAATGCTGGGGACACCGTCTTGCTTCACATAAGCACTATACACGTGTTAGCTGGTCTTATGGTTTCATCTTGGTGTGACACTCAGGGTCCTCCACAAACTAGTCCCAACTTATTCCTTAAGCTTCTTGCATCATGTCTCCCAACCTGTACACCATGCAAGGCTTGCACATTATATGTCCTATGAGCTAGTTACAAAAAGGCACACCCTTCTGCGGGCTGGTGCAACACCTCCAGTGGCAAGGCTCGTCAGCCTCCATCTGCTCTCTTAGCCTTTGTGCAGTGTGTGAACCTGCACCATAGGCTGCAGTCCTGACCATGTGCACTAGCCACGCCAGACCACCTGGTAGTGGGCTCAGGGCTCCTGTTCACTCGGGGTTCAGGCAGCAGGGCTCAGAGGCTGAGCACTTGGGCTTCGAGTCAGCTCTCTGGTTTTGACTCCTGGATCTCCCTCACATGGGACCTTGGGCAAGTGAGTTCACTGCTCTATGTGCTTCAATTTCCTTGTCTGTAAACTGAGGATAATATTAGAACCTACTTCATAGTTTCACGGGGTTGTTGGGAGAAACCCCCCTTTGCTTTCAATCCCAATGGGGACTTTTAGTCCCCAGGAATCAGGAGAATGGCTCTTCATCTCCACCCCCTCGCATCTTCTTCCCAAGGGAGGGGATGGAACTTATCTGACGGGTCAACCTGATACAAGGAGCAGAGACTGTTGGGCCTGGCCCTCCTGGCACAGCTTGTTTGGATCTGTGACCCTGCAGGGAGGGTCCGTTCTGTCTTCCTCTCCTCCACTCGGTGTGTCTTCTGGGAGGCAGCTTCCTTCCCACTCAGCTTGTGGCTGGTAGGGAAGTTGAATTTTGGGGTGACGTATAAGGAGGTCAATTTTGGTCACAGATATAAGCCATGCCTTGCAAATTCTGCTTTTTTCAATAATAAAGCTAATATTCTGACCTCTATCTTTCTGACCCCTGTATCTCCTCCTACATTGGTGGAAGTAGGCTGAGAGTGGGAGAAAGAGCATGATGAGTTATGACCCCTACATGTCCAGTGGGAATAATACATTAAAAACTATTAGACTACAATGAGCTATCATCTCACACTGGTCAGAATGGCCATCATCAAAAAATCTAGAGGCAATAAATGCTGGAGAGGGCTGAAAAGGGAACCCTCTTGCACTGCTGGTGGGAATGTGAATTGGTACAGCCACTATGGAGAACAGTATGGAGGTTCCTTAAAAAGCTACAAATAGAACGACCATACGACCCAGCAATCCCACTCCTGGGCATATACCCTGAGAAAACCATAATTCAAAAAGAGTCATGTACCAAAATGTTCATTGCAGCTCTACTTACAATAGCCCGGAGATGGAAACAACCTAAGTGCCCATCATCGGATGAACGGATAAAGAAGATGTGGCACATATATACAATGGAATATTACTCAGCCATAAAAAGAAACGAAATTGAGTTATTTGTAATGAGGTGGATGGACCTAGAGTCTGTCACACAGAGTGAAGTAAGTCAGAAAGAGAAAGACAAATACCGTATGCTAACACATATATATGGAATTTAAGAAAAAAATTGTCATGAAGTACATAGGGGTAAGACAGGAATAAAGACACAGACCTACTGGAGAACGGACTTGAGGATATGGGGAGGGGGAAGGGTGAGCTGTGACAGGGCAAGAGAGAGGCATGGACATATATACACTAACAAACGTAAGGTAGATAGCTAGTGGGAAGCAGCCGCATAGCACAGGGAGATCAGCTCGGTACTTTGTGACCACCTGGAGGGGTGGCATAGGGAGGGTGGGAGTGAGGGAGATTCAAGAGGGAGGAGATATGGGGATATATGTATATGTATAACTGATTCACTTTGTTATAAAGCAGAAAATAACACACCATTGTAAAGCAGTTATACTCCAATAAAGATGTAAAAAAACAAAACAACAAAAAAAAGCAACTATTAGAGTAGGGTCCGACAGCTTGTATAATTCCATTAATGTTTGCATTGTTATCATCACTGTTGTTATTTAACATTATTATTCCTTTGGTAGAGAATGTGTTGCTCATCTCTTCACCCAACTAACTCCCACTCTCCTCTCAGGAGTCATCTCACCAGCGCCTCTTCCTTGAGGGCAAGCACGTGGCCAAGCCCACCTCAGATCCCTGGGGATGCTCAGGACGAAGTGTGTGCCGAGTGAGCGTTCGCGCACAGGGCAAGGCGGACAGTGGGAGATGAAGGAGGAGGAGCTTCCTGGATGCTGTGTCCGCCTTGAAGACCAGGCTAAAGAGGATAGGCTGCTTCTGATGGTCAATGGGGAGCCCCGGAAGGATCGCACATAGAGAACTGACACTATTCCAGCAGCGGTTTAGGAACTAAGACCGGGAACGATAAAGTTCTTGATTCTATCATATTGTTTTGCTCCTCCGGACTCCCCAGCCACTAATTCTGGCTTACTGTCTCCTCAGAGGCCTGTCTTCACTGTAGAATCAGTTATTAAAATCAACTCACTATCAACTCTAACTTTGAAAGGCTATTCAGCTGCTTGCGGGGACAGAGATGGGGAACTGCCTCCGTAGACATCTAGCCATCTGGCCTTTTCTGAGGAACCTGGCTGGGAAGCTCATTTGAATAATTGGTTTTAGCCGTGTGCACTCGTGGGTTAGACACCTGATTACGCTGCCTGCCCCAGTGTCCTTTCAGCCTCTGTAGAAACATCACGCAGGTTACATAAAGCGGGAGAGAGTCTCTGGGAGGTAAGGCTTTGTCTGGCCCCTGCGTCACTTGCGTTTCATCTTAAATAACTATGTGGCTCACTCCCTGTGTGACCTTGAGCAGGTTACTTAGCCTCTCTGTGGCCTGGTTTCCTCTTTGTTCAAAAAGGCAGCATGCTTTCTGCCCAGTTCATGCCTCCTTGTAAGGTTCTCAGAGGAGGTGGGGTGGGGGGGGGTGAGGGCTGTGACTTAGCAGGAATGCAAGTGGAAAGATTTAGGTTGACGAGAGCTCAGTGTCAGATAGCGATGGGCATGTAGGCTGTGCCAGGAGAAATACATCCCCAGAATTAGGCTGTGGTGGTCCCTTCCTTCTCCTATGCCACTAGCTAGCTCTATGAACTTAAGGGAGTTACCTAATCTACCTATGCCTCAGTCTCCTCACAGTCTCCTCATCTGTAAAATGAGAATAATGAGAGTTGTTCTGAGAATTAAACAATCCATGCAAAACACCCAGAATAGGGTCAGGCCCAGGACGTTCAATAGATATTAACTATTCATCAGCATCACCACCACCACTATCATCCTCATCAAAAACATCATCACCACTGTCATCGTCATCATCAATGTCATCACCACCATCATCACCGTCATCATTCTCATCATTATAACTGTTCCATCCTGGACCCCATGCCGCAAATACAGACCACGACAAACATCCGGAGTATGTTCAGAGCACAGCTGTAGGGACGGGGAGAGGAATGGATTTCAGATTACATATGAAAATTTGTAAGGCTTTGGGGATGTTCAGGCTGGAGAACAGGTGGTGGCAGGGGTAGAGTGAGTGAGGAGTGGGGACACACAATCCTCAAACAGCTGAAGGGCTACTATGTAAAAGATGGACTGGACCTGACTAATCTTTCAGGGGTAGAAAGCAGAGGTGATGGGCTATCAGGTTTAGCCTGGACATAAACACCCCCTAACAGTCAGAGCTGTCAGCAGTGCAGCACTTCTTAAGGTTTCCCTGCCCTGGGCAGGGCACTGGACAAAGGTCTTTGAGCTCCCATCCCACTCCAAGGCTGATGAGGCTACGGAGAGGCAGCAAGGGGGGACACGAGGCCTGGGTGGGGAAGGAGGCACAGTGAGAAGGGGCTGGCAGATATCGCCTGGTGAGGCAACTTGCAGTGGATCTCTGTTTCCATTTCTAGTTGATGAAAAATGCAGTTTTATGCTGTCAAAGAACAAATAGGATATTGACATGTATTTTACACAGCTAATTTTATGTTCTATTCTATTTTGGACAGTTAAAAATGTTTCCCCCTTTGGATGTTGAGGTGGGCAAGGTTGGTCAGTTCCAATGTCTGTGGGTGAGTGTGTGTATGTGTCTCGTGTGGTGTGTATATCTGTGTGTATCTGTGTGTGTGTCTGTGTGTGTGCATGTATGTGTGCGTGTTGGAAATACTTCCTCTGATGTTTCACCCTCTGCCATACTTAATGATGTTTGCTGTGCAAATCTCTCCTTATCTCCTTTTATGTCTGGTGAACTCCTATATACCATCCGCCCTTCAAAAACCCGCCCTCGTCACCCCCAGTCAGAAGGAAGCACTCCCTGCTTTCAGGATACAGTGTAGCAGGGGGATGAATCTGTAGCAGGCCAGGGTTGGCCTGCCTGGATTCGTAACCTTCCTGCTGGGGGACGTGGGGCAAGTTCCTTGGTGTTTCTGGGCCTCAATTTGCTTTTCTAATTAAAAAGGGGCCATAATACTACCTCCACCTCAGGGCTGTTGTGAGGTCAGAGGAGATGATATGTATAATGTGTGGTTAGTAGGCACTTAGACATTAGCTCTGATTATGCCTAGGCCTCCACAGCCTCACACTCATGCCTCTAGTACAAACACTGGGCTTCTTATTGCCAAGGACCGCCTCTGATTTCCATCTGCTTCCCTAAGGCGTAGCACAGGGACCGACACTCAGCAGGCCCCCGACAAACCTTAGTTAAACTGGATTTACTGCGCTGGAGCATTCTTTGCTACGTGAGGCTCACCAGGGCGGAGAGGCATGATGCGTTGCGAGTCTGCGGGTCGTAGCAGCATCCGTTTCCACCACAGGGTCTGCAGTGTCATGCGATAAAGCTGAATCATTTCTACACCACCCACGGAGGTACACTCCTCTCCCCCACCTCCACACTCCCAAGAAGCACTGAGGCTTCCCCAAAATGAGAAATTCCACAGCATCCTGCTATCCTTTGGGTAACTGCATATTTTATGATGACTGATAGGCAATTACTATGGTAATATTGCAATTCAGCATGTGTGAGGTTTGGGAAATGAGAAATTATGGGTAACTACTTTGGACTCATTTCTATGGTAACAAAAAGTAATTGTCATTAAATACCGGTTATATGGAGGCTGTACCTGGTAATTATAGATTTTTATGCCCAAAAACATAAATAAAACCAATACATTTATTCAAAGGTCTATGACTATTTACTTATACGTGGCTCTATGGAATACACAATGACAAGCACCTAATTAAGAAATGCAAGCCCGATGCAGAGTTTCCTATTGTCATATGGAGATGAAGAGTCTGTTTTCCAAATGCAAGGCACCTTGCACATCACACAGGCGCAGCGGGGTACAGGTGGGGATGGAGGTTGTCTCCTCTGTAATGGAAGTGATGGGGAGGAGAACGTGGCAGAGAGAGAGAGAGCAAGAGTCGCACTGTGTGGGACCAGCCACACCTACTGCAGCACAGTGAGAATCGCCAGCCGCCATAGCCTGACTCGGCCCATCACCCCCGACCCCAAAGACCTTCCAACCACTGCCTTGTAGCTCTTGGCTCTCTGACACCTGAAGTTACAGCGTTCATCCCTCAAAGCTCCTAGCCCCGAGATACCCCTAGAACTCTCCAAAGATGCTCAAATTGCATTGATAAGTCATACCATTATTTTTTTATTGTGATAAAATACACATAACATAAAATTTACCATTTTCATCATTTTTAAGTGTACAATTCAGCAGTATTAAGTATTCATAATGTTGTGCAACCATCTCCAAAACTCTCTCCATCTCATAAAACCGAAACTCTACACCCATTAAACAATAACTCTCTTCCCCGCTCCTCAACCCAGCCCCTGGAAATCACCATTCCACTTTCTGTCTCTATGATTTTGACTACTCTAAGTACTTCATATTAGTGGAATCATAAAAAAATCTGTCTTTTTGTGTCTGGCTTATTACACTTAGCATAACGTCCCCAAGGTTCATCCATGCTATAGCTGTACCATTCTTTTTTTTTTTTTTTTTTTTTGCGGTACGCGGGGCTCTCACTGCTGTGTCCTCTCCCGTGCGGAGCACAGGCTCCGGACGTGCAGGCTCAGCAGCCATGGCTCACGGGCCCAGCAGCTCCGCGGCATGTGGGATCCTCCCGGACCGGGGCGTGAACCCGTGTCCCCTGCATCGGCAGGCGGACTCTCAACCACTGCGCCACCAAGGAAGCCCCGCTGTACCATTCTTGACAGAGCCTCTCCCTAGTACTTCTACTAAATGACGAAGTGTGCCTTTCACTTCATTTTCCTCTTCCAACAGGGCAGGGGGACACTGAGGCCAGGGGAGAGAAGTGTCTTGCCCCAAGACTAGAAGACTCAGGAGAGCGGGGAAAGTTAGCCTGCTAGTTCTCTGCTTCCACCTCCAGCTTGTAAGGCACAGGCAGTGTCTGGGAGTGTGGAGAGTCCTGGACACACCATAGGACCTTGAACGGGCTCTTCACCTCTGCAGACTTGGTTTCCCTTTTGCTCAAATGGGTACAATAAAAACTGACTTTCTCAGAGAGTCGCGGTAATGATGAAAGGTGGTTTTTGGATGTAATATACAATAACGAAGTGTGCCTCTGAACCCAGAGTTCTCTAAATCACTACAGCAGCTCATCATAGTATTTATATCACAACAGCATAAAATCAAAACAACTGGGGTTAGGAGGCCGTGTTGCTGAAAGTAAAGGGTTGGGAGCTGACGGCATGTGGCGATGACTACTTTGCCTGGGGACTGGAGCTCCGTGCCATGGCACAGTTGCGAAACACTGCTGTGGTGTGTATGTATTCATTCAGATAATATATATCAAAGGCCAGTTCTATGCTGGGCACCATGCCAGGCTTTGGGGATGAAGTCCTGACTTCACGGAGTTTATCGTCTAGAGGTGGAGACAGTCATTAAATAGATAGTCACGTGATTACGAATTGGGGCCAGGGCTCTGAAAGGACAGTACAGAGTGCTCTGAAAGAGTGTAATGGGAGACCGAATTCATTTTGCAGAATCTAGGCAGGCCTTTCTGTGAGTGGCATTAAACCTCAGACCTGAACTGAAAAAAATGGCCAGTGTTGCTGGAGTGTAGTAAGTGAGACGAGGGTATAGTCGTTCTGTGTTTTTATTAGATGCCGTAGTATCATTGTTTCTACCGTTACACCATCTAACTGTCCTAGAGGGCCACTGGAGAGTGCACTGTGGTTGCTGTAACTTTGGCCCTCTCTACTCCTCCCATAAGCCGGAGTCTGGGAGCACGTACAGTAGTGTAGTAAGTAAACACTGCTGCTCTCTTACATAAAATGCATTCTCTCTCATGGGACAGCTGTCATCATCGGCCATTAACTGCTAGAGTGCACCTTGTCTATTCTACTATAAATACCATGGAATAGGTACTTGTATTATTATTATTATTTATTTTTATCTTTTTTTTGCTGTACGCGGGCCTCTCCCTGCTGTGGCCTCTCCCGTTGCAGAGCACAGGCTCCGGACGCGCAGGCTCAGCGGCCACGGCTCACGGGTCCAGCCGCTCCACGGCATGTGGGATCTTCCCGGACCGGGGCACGAACCCGCGTCCCCTGCATCGGCAGGCGGACTCTCAACCACTGCGCCACCAGGGAAGCCCGGTACTTGTATTATTAAATAAAAGCTTTGCGTGATCAAATCTGGGAAGTCTTACTCTCCTTCCTAGACTAGATTATATGGTTCTTTAATGTGGAGGAAGGAGAAGGAGGAAGAGGAAGCAGGGTCGGAGGAAAAGAGGCGCCTGCAGGACAGGCCTGCCTGCTGCTCTCCACTGGGTCTGGCGTGTGTGGTACCAGCAGCTGGTATAGGACAGCCCAGGAGCACAGCTCGGCTGGGGCACGCCTGCACACCTGCCCACTCCTCACAGGCCACACGACTTAGGCAGGTTATTTATTCAACATCACTGAGGCTTGAGAGACTGCACGTCCTGAGGGGAGGTGTAGAGAGTGAAGGTCAGGGAGCACGTGATGGAGGTGGGGCTGACCCCAGCGCTGCGAGGCGGTCTGTGAGTGGGGTTCTGTGTGCTGCCCGGAGGTTCTGACAAGCATCCTTCCTTCCCACTGGCCGTCTTCTGTCTTTCGCTCCTCCCCCCGACTCCCTCCGGCTTTTCCTCCTGTACTCACGCTAATCGGAGTAGGTTTTTATTATCTGTGAGCAGAGAAAGCTTCAGAGACCCTCCTCCATAGAGTTGCTATGAGGATCAAATAAGTGTGTGAACGCCTGACACACGGTGCTGGGTGGCAAGCGGAATTCTCGTAGTGGCCTTTCCCAGATTGGGTTTCAGAAACCCTGCTGCCTCTGGGGACGGGGTAGTGGTGGAGCGGGTGACGGGCTGGAGGGGTAGTGAGCTCTTTATGAAAAGGGTTCCTCTGGGGAACACTGGACACTATATTCCCCTCTTGGGATTCCCGTTTATTAGCATATTCAAAACTGAAAAGTTGGGCTTCCCTGGTGGCGCAGGGGTTGAGAGTCCGCCTGCCAATGCAGGGGACACGGGTTCGTGCCCTGGTCCGGGAAGGTCCCACATGCCACGGAACGGCTGAGCCCGTGAGCCATGGCCGCTGGACCTGCGCGTCCGGAGCCTGTGCTCCGCAACGGGAGAGGCCACAACAGTGAGAGGCCCGCGTACCGCAAAAATAAAAACTGAAAAGTTTTATTGTGAAAGAACTTGTTTAATTTTGCTTAACTCTGTGTTTTCCAAATTCACTTGAACTCCAAATCTTTCTTCCCCCATAATGCCTGGACAATCCCAGCCAAACCACGGGACACCGTGCTGGGGCTGGCCTACAGGACCTCTAAGGCACCTTGAAGTTATCCATCTGGAGTCTTGATCACTATTTTTTACATTCTCCCAGACTTGAATGGTGAATGCTCATGCTAGGCTCTTTGTTGCTACTCAGCTATTTTAGCAACAGGACTAATGCCTGTGGTTAGAGATTTTCTTCAACTCTCATAACGAGAATCACACATTCTCACTAGGAGAACGCGGGGCTTTTAAACTTCGGTACAGAACCGTTTCTGAGGAGTGGAGCTCTTTTATCCTGAAATCCCTAAATCACAAAATTTGGACAGCTTGAGGGCATGTAGGAAGCAGCCAGCCTCCCAGCACCAGCCCCCTGGCCATCTGAAGCCCAGGGAGGGGAGGCATTTTGGCCAAGGTCACAGACCTCTTTCCAACTGGTCATCCCGGGACAGCAGATGATGACATAAATAAGTGTGTGTAGTGAACAGTCCTGACCTCTCTCTGACCACGGCCGCTCTTGTAATTAAACATAAACGTTAACATCAATCAAATGGTCCTTCCACCAACATTATCACTAACAGTGTATTCTGTCCAGCGAAGGTGGAAAGGCACTGCTCCCAGGCCTGCAGCAGCCATAAAACCTGCCAGGGCTAATGAGCCATCGCTTGAGCCAGTTAAGAGAGGAAGCAAAACTGTCTTTAATTAAGGCATCATGCATCCCATGGGTTCTCTCTAACTCATACCCAGGGGTACTGGGAAGCCCCTGTGGACCCAACTGTCACATTCTGGGAAAGCATGAAACCAGCTCTGTTTAAAATGGGCCTGATGGGATGTCAGGCAATGTGGGTTCTGGTCTGAGCTCTGCCACTGAACTTGGGCAAGTCCCATCTCATACCTGAGCCTCAGCGCCTTCCTCAGTAAAGTCATCCCTTTCCTTCTCTCATATCCACCAAATTCTTTTTGAGCATCTACTATGTGCTGATCCCTGCTGACAGGCACTGGGGACACAAGGACCATTAAGGCTCAGTGCTTTCCCTCCGGTGGCTTTAGGACCAGTGGGGTCCGTGCAATAGGATAAGACATGTTCAGTAGCCAGGCTTGTGGGAGCTCAGAGAAGGGAAGGACCAATTCTGTTTGGGGGTTTGCAAAATGTTTTCTAGAAGAAGAGGCATGAGCTGAGCTGTGAGGAAGGGTTAGTGAAATGAGGAAGGGACCAGGAGGTTCTGGACAGAGGGTCTTTATGAAGGTAAGGTATCAGGCACCAACAGGACCTGTGTAAGGAACCAGGCCTCCCTTAGCGTGAGCAGAGCAACAGTTCTATGACCAGAGGGTGGGAGGTGAGGCACCAGGTCACACACAGCTTTGTGTCAAAGCCGGGGAGTTTGAATGTTACCTTGAGAGTTGTGGGACTAATCAACTCTCAAGCTGTATAATTTATGCAGTGAAGTTAGACAGTCAATGATTTACTGGTTGTATGACTTTGGGCCAGTCTGTTGCCTCAACCGTGAAATAAGGGTAATAACGCTCTCAGAGGATTCAATGTTCTCTCAGCAGATGGCTCCCCGGGTAGTGGAATTTTCGGCTGTAAATTATGGTACTAAGCCAGGAGAAAGAGCTCAAGATGTGAGTGCCTGAGTGAGTGTGGGGCTAGCCGGTATGCCCACACCAAATCAAAATGCCGTTCACGTGATCTGGGATGCTACTCTCGTTCATTAATAATCTCCAAGAAGAAACCCGGAAACAAAACAGTAACGCTTATCACCACCATATGATATTCTGCACAGCACGTTCATTGCCACCATTTCCTTTGATGCTCACAAGTGCCCTGCCAGGTAAGTAATTATTGTCTTAATTATGCAAGAGAAACTGCAATGCATCAGAGAGGGAAAGTGAATTCCCCAAGGTTACGCAGGAAGTAGGTGCCAAAACTGATATTAAGTCCCCTGATTCCTGGTCCGGCAAGCTGCCCAGAAAACTCCAGCAAGTGACCTCAGGTGACTGTGAACGAAACAGCCAAGGCCCATTAGTCATATTCTCAAGGGCCAGAGTGAAACTTCCTCTAATGAACTCATGGGTCGTCTGAAAATTCTTCCTCAAAAACCTTTCCCCTTTTTCTTCCTGCTTCCACACCACCATCCAAGCATTCTCTCCCGTCCCTCACCTGTAATTGCCCAGGTAGACGCCATCAGGGTTGAGCATGGGTGCAATCTTGAAGACCAGGTGTTCCCGTAGGGCACGAGCAACAGGGTGCTGGCTTATGAGGAAGTCAATGATCCCTGGAGAAAGAGAAGCACCTGGGTTAACCTCAAAGTGTTTCAGGAAGGAGGAGCACATTGCCCTCAGCTGGGAAAACACAGCTCAACAGGTGATTCGGGCCTATGTTGTTAGCCACTGTGAATGTACGGCTGTGGATTAGGTGTTGCCCAGTGAATTTTACAAATAATATCTCTGTTTCCAAGAGACAGTTCAAGATGTAATATTGAAGCTCATGGGCTGGGGGAGAGCATGTCTTGCTAAAGAGCACAGGGTGGGCCTCCAGGAAAAGACAGCATATGAGCTGTGCCTTGGAGGGGCCCCTGGGTCTTGACAGACAGAGATGGGGGAGAGGCAGGATAACTGTAAACAATAACTTTAGAGCTGCTCCCTAATGGATGCGCTGTTGGCTAAAGGCTGCCATCAGATTGGATGACGATGGAGTCAGGGACCTTAGGGGTCTCGGTCCTCAAGCGGCTGATGGGTGCACCAGGAAACACAAAGGAGAAGTCACAAGAGGACAGGGAGGTTTTGTCAATGCCCCCAAGCCTGCTCCTTTCCCCACTTTGAGGGTCCTCTGTTCCCAGACTCTGGGGCTGGCTGCCCTCTCTGCTTCTCACTGGCACCAACAACTACCTCGCCTTCAGGTCACCAGATTTAGAAGAGTTGAATTCTCCATGACCCTCCTTCCACATTCAGGGGGTCTCCAAGTCTCTTCCTCGAAGCTAGCAGATCTGCCCCTCATCTCCATCCCTCTGCCTCTCTTCTATTCTAAGCCACCATCATACTTGGCCTGGAGGAGAACAACCACATCTGACTTAGGTGACAGCAGCCACCTCTAGAATGAGCCCTCATCCCTATAGCCAGAGGGATTGTCCTGAAGGGCAAACCTGACTCTGTCACTGCTGTCGTTGATATCCTGGCGATCGCCCGCATACATCTACAGGAAAGCGGGTGAGAAAACAAGAACTGAGTCCTTGCCTTGTCCCTCCTTTTCTCCACATTTCTACTTATTCATCAGAGACCCGAGAAAAGTAGGCTAAATGGAGCTCTGGCATTCCATGAAATTCCTGTAATGCTGGAAAGTGACAGGAGAGTACAAAACCCTCCCAAAGTACAGAAGGAGAACTCCTCTCCTGCTGGAGAGAGCAGGAAAGGCATCAAGGAGAGAGAAGCTTTTGAGCTGGGCCCTGAAAGATAAGTAGGTTTTGACAGCCAGACAGGAGGAAGCAGCGGGATAACTAAGAACGAGCCACAGGCCCAGTGGCAGGCACTTAGCCCTTGGAATGAAAAGTCGCTCAGAGGCACATTCCAGAGCTGCCATGGCCAGTGAGGGACATCTTGGGCTTTTCATTAGGCCGGGGCTGAGAATCCACGGGCAGCCGAGAGCCAGTTGGACATCATTTACTTCGCCGCCGAAGCGGCAGTCGACCAGATGCCCTAATTTATTTGTTGGTCTTCATATGAAAGCTGTAGTTTGCCAGTAAACAGGCAGGGTAATGATGCCAGGCACCCTTGTTAGGGGCTAGTAATTGCTTAATCTGTCCACTAATTGACCCTGGCTCCTGGGGCAGCCCTCCGTCAAGGAGCCAGCCTGTGCTCAGGGCCTGGCCGTGCTGCCTCAGAGGATGGCTTCTGGAAACGGAGGAGCTCATTGTGAGCCATCCTCCTTCACAGATGAGCAGATTAATTGGGCTGCCGATGAGGCAGCTAATAAAAGGATGAGAGGAAACAAAGCCAGACCGGAGGCTGCAGCCACCCAGAGTGAGTATGGGGCAGGGAAAGCAGAGGTTTTAGACTCATTGCTTGGCTTGAGGTCAGATACTGTTCAACAGGAGTCTTTCCTATTGATCAGGAAACTAGGAGGAGATCCTCCACTTGTATTTGGTGTGGGAGGGGGTGGTAAGTGAAGAGAAGTATGAGGAGGAATGTCGGAGAAAGTCAGAGTGGAGAGGAAATGCCGTCCCCCACTATGGGCCAAAGCACGGCATGGACCGAGGAAGCGGAGAGCGTGTGGACCTGGGGACCTGCCTGTGACTCTTCACCGGTTCTTAGCTTTCTCTGACCAGTTTCCTTGTCTTGATACAGAGGTAACAACACTGAATCTGGAAGACTGATGTGGGACAGGGTTAGAACCCCTGCCTTTTGACTGCCTGACACAGCGCCTGAACACTGTGATGTGCTCTCATAAACTCACTCAGATCAAAGGTTGAAAGGCAGTGGAGTAGTAAAACAGTAGAATGCAGTTTAGAACCAGGAGTCCTTGTCTGTGAAGTGGACTGACTATGGGATCTGGGGACAAGGATACTCAATTGGAGAAGCCAACAAACCAGCAGTTAGAGAACTGGGGTTCTAGTTTTGGTTCATTGATAAATTTAGAAGAAAGAATCCAGGGGTTCCCAAGGATGCAACCCACACCAACAGCCTATGATTCCATCTACTTCATTCCTCTCCCCCAGAGTAGCAGAATTCTCATCTGTTAAGTGAGGAGAATCATCTCTCTCCTGCTGGGAGACATAATCCACCCCCTTAAGATCAGTCTCTGCCCCTTAAGTAAACAAGTTTGCAGGTCCTTTCCTTTGAACCGATGTAATCAGGAAGGTGGAAGAAAGCAGGGCTGGAGGCTAGCGAGGCTGGAGGAGAAGAAGGAAAAGTGGCAGAGGATCTGAAGTGAAAGCTGGGCGGCAGACCTCACTGCCCTGCCGACCTCGCCTGGCCATGATGACCCTCGCCAGGCAAACCACAACTGAACATTCATTACTGTTATTTCTCCCAGTATACTTGTGCAGCGCGAGGCACACAGCAGGTGCCTAATAAATGCCTATTGATAGATTGGTCCCAGGAATTCACTCAACCTTAACAAAGTCCGGTAAGTCCCCTACATTCGAACCTTCAAGTTGCGAACTTTCAAAGATGCGAACGTGCGTTCAAATGTCCAATCACATAAGTTAGTTCACATGCACACTGTCATGTGCGCGCATCCTCTACAAGTAGCTATGCTTTTGTATACTCTACTGTACAGTATTGTATAGAGTACGGTAGTACAGTATCTTTATTTCAGGCTAGATTTGCAAGAGGATGACTTCATTGAACTTGCTGTGTAACATGAGGAGCTTACTAATGAAGACCTGATGGAACTGGAGGCCCACAGAAAGGACAAAGAGAGACAAGAGGAAGAAGAAGTAACTGAAGAACTGAAGAGATGCACGACACAAGAAATGGCAAGGGGATTTTCTTTATTTGAGGAGGCACTGTTAGTTTTTGAGGCACAGGACCTGAATGTAGAATGGTACAGGAAGGTTGCAGCAACAGTTCAGAATGCAATCCAATGTTACCACGTCATCTATGATGAGAAGAAAAAGAGCTACTACCCAGACATCACTGGATCATTTTCTCAAGAGGGTAGATAGAATTGAATCCAGCAAGGAACCAGAACCTGTGCCATCAGCGTCAGGCGTGAGTGACATTGCAGCTTGCCCTCCGTGTCCTGTTGCTGACGATCCTTCAGCTCTACCATCTCCCACCTCCTCTCCCTCCTCCAGTCAGTAACTCTCCTTGCCTGTTCACTCGATGCCAGCCCCGGTATGCAAGTAGTATACTGTACTACTGTCTTTTCAAGGTACTGTACTGTAAGATTTAAAATGTTTTCTTTATTTTTTGCATTTGTTTGTTATGTATTATTTGTGTGAAAAGTATTATAAACCTATTATAGTACAGTACTCTATGGCCAATTGTACCCAATTGTGCCAGTTGGGTACCTAGGCTAATTTTGTTGGACTTATGAACAAATTGGACTTACGAACGTACTCTCAGAACGGAACTCATTCATATGTAGGGGACTTACTGTAGAGGGTTAGTTGTGCTGATAATCACTCATTGCACAAACATTCGCAGGGCCAGGTCCCTGCCATGAGCTCGGCATTCCAAGATGCATGAGAGGTTCCTGCTCAAAGGGTGCATGGAGAGAAAGCAGCCCCCACTGTACCCACTGGCAAAGGCTCTGGTGGGAACAGCACAGGGAGCTCTGGGAACTCGGGGGGCTCCTGACCCAGCCTGGGGGTCAGGAAGAGGCCATGGCAACTTAAAGGATGAGTAGAGTGAGCCAGATGAAAGGGGTGCCAGGGGACAGTGTCCCAGGGAGGGAGGGTCTTACACAAAGGCTGGGAGGTGAGAAAGAAGACAGCCTGTTTGCTAGAGCTCTTCAATTCCAGGGGGCATAGCTTTGTAATTAAAGGCACAGACTCTGAGGGACTTCCCTGGTGGTGCAGTGGTTAAGAATCTGCCTGCCAGTGCAGGGGACACGGGTTCGGTCCCTGGTCCAGGAAGATCCCACATGACGTGGAGCAACTAAGCCCGTGCACCACAACTACTAAGCCCACATGCCTAGAGCCCATGCTCTGCAACAAGAGAAGCCACCGCAATGAGAAGACTGCATGCCGCAACGAAAAGCCCGCGTACTGCAACAAAGAGTAGCCTCCGCTTGCTGTAGCTAGAGAAAACCTGTGCGCAGCAACGAAGACCTAACGCAGCCAAAAAGGAAGGAAGGAAGGAAGGAAGGAAGGAAGGAAGGAAGGAAGGAAGGAAG